>NC_045141.1:22206741-22806741 GCF_008831285.2 Nymphaea colorata
ATACGTTTTCCAACTTTTCTATACTTCATTTGCAGGCTTCTCCAAACTCACCCAGGTAAATTTTTCTGAGATTTAAGCTTTAAAAGGTTTTGTGTCAGAGCTTTTTACATTGCTCGAACTGTGATGGCAAGAGGGACAGGTTAAACTAGCTCCCTCACTTCTTAAGTAATTTAGTTTATGCAAAAGGTTAGTGCGACAGGTAAAAGATAGACAAGCCATTTCAAACTATCCAAAGAGCCGAGAGAAAGATGGAGAGACAGAGAGAGAGGGGGACATTTTTGTCCTTTGAACATCTCAAAACCCTAGACTAGTCAATCTCATGAAGTGATAAAACTTGGGAGGAAGGACAGAGCACATATTTTCCAGACACCACAAAAGAAAAAGAATGGGAAACGAATGAATGGCATCTAAAAAACAAATTATCTACACGACGCATTCTGACAGCATGTGAAGATGTGCCCTCGTTGAAAGCAAAACAAGCATACAGAGAAGCGTGTTATGAAGGTCTGGAAGAGTCCTTTGCTTCTTCTTACCTTAGATTTAGCTCTTGTTTAATGCACATTTACTCCTTTTTCCAAGAAATTCCTTTTGACTTCCTTGAATCATATATTAATAATTTCCCTAGAAGTCTGTGGTGGTTTAAAGAATGCCTCTAGTTGACGACAAAGTGCAGGAGGGAGGACAGAAGCCAGGATATACTGGTCTGTAAACTCTGATAGTCCTAACTGCACTGGATGACCCACCCGCCTCACCTTCTGTTCGATCGAGTTTGAAAGGAAAACCCTGACCTTCTTCTACCACTTGTGATCAGATGGAAAGTGAAAGCCTTAAAAAAAATGATTCACAGAGAGTGGTGCTCTCGTAGAACAAATTAGACCACAGTGAGATTAGTGAGCCACTGTATGCGTAGGGAATGGAGCTCCTCTTTATGGTACACCAGTGGTTAATGAACCAAAAGAAGGTTAGGTTGTTATATTTGAATTTCAAGCTGACATGTTACCTCTTTCGGTACATGTGTCTCTCACTTCACTGTTGCTTCTCAGAAGTTCCTGCAAACATCTGAAAAACAGATACTGACTCGAAGTCCATGTTAGATAAGTCATTTTCTGGTAATAATGAAGATGCTTCGGGAATCACGTTAATGAATTTTCCTTCGCATTGGGGATCGGGAATGAGAGTTTTCTTACAAGATCCTGTACGGCTGCAAAGAGTTTGGTGTCACATATGTGGAACTGAGAGCACAGCTTCCACTTCAGTTTCCTGCTCACATTTTCCGAGTTTCTTAAACAATGGGGCTGTTTAAACTCTTTGTTCCTGTTATTTGTTTTTTCTACCATTGTGATGCTCTCCGATTATTAGGTTGACGATGGTCCAATGATTCATCTTTGAAATAAAGTTCTGGTGCACAAGCTATTAATTTCTGGAAGCTTAAAAAGTTCTCTGTGTTCCTTACTGTTCTTCCTTTTCTTCTTTTTCCTTTAAGATGTCAGAACCTTCCTTTCGAAGGCAGCAACTTGGAGCATGCTGGTTTTAGACTTAGGGATCTGAGGGAATGCCTTGTGTTTGAATCGGATGAGCTCAAAAGTTTCATGTCATAAATTAACAAAAGCATTTACTTAATTTGCGCCGAAGGTTTTGTTTATGGATTAAGATCATCGGTGAACGTGATAGAAGGCATTTGCATATTCTGTGCAACGTAATATCTTAATCGGTTAAAGCTTTTACAATAATTCAGCAGTGGCTTTTTCATGATGCACTTATTCTAGAAGCTTATGTAACTGTCAATAAGCAGTACGCTTCTTGTGAAGCCCAAAACGCCAAGCTCTCCTTCGTGTATTGTACAGTTTTCTTGGCTTTCGTTCGATTGCCGATCACTCCTGTCTTGATTTAGCTTTCATCTTCTATTTCAATATATTGTGTGATCTATTTTATCCATTTGCATCTCAATATAGTTTGCTTTTTTTTTTTATTGCTTCATCTTCAATTTTAATGTTGTTCTTTGTTTCGTTTTATTTTTCCTTCCTATATTTTCTCCAGCGCCAGTCACGTGCTCCCAAAAATGCCCTCTTGTTATATATATATATATATATATATATATCAGCCGGCTAATTCTACGGTCAGGTAGCTTTTTTTTTTATTTTGTGTCAGTAAGCATTTTGTTACTAAAAGCCGAAACCAAGTAACTGGTAATCATAAATACATTTTTATAATGGTTTTTAGCAATACAAGATAAAAAACTAACCATATGGCCGTAAAAGTAGCCGGCTGATTTTAATATATATATATATATATATCCTCATTTTTTAAATATTTTTCATAAATCCAACTATTTGGACGAATATATAAAAAGTCAACAAATATAATTTGAAAATGAACCATGAAAATCCAATGTTAAGATTATGTAGAAATGAGAATTTCAAGGTTAATGGTCATAGCTTTCTCTAGTTATAACATCCAATTTGGACATCAGATAATCGTCAATTTCTTTACTTCTACTTTTACCCAAATATTGCATCCATGTATAATGTTAGGGCCATTGAACATTAATTACTAGCATAAAAGTTCACTAGACAAGCTGCTTCCTAGACAAGCCATTTGGGTATAGCCGTTGCTTTTCAGGCATAGAAGCCTGTTTTTCCAAGAACAGTGAAAATCCGGTGCATTGTAGACCGTTGATTTCCTGGACAGCGAGATAAAATCAGCATTAAGTGAATAAATTCCAGGACTTAATTCCTGCCCATTTTAACTTTTAGATCGGGAAAAAGAGAGTCATCCTTCTGATGCTAATATTTATTCCCATGTCACTTTCATCCACGGGGATTGTGTATCACCAGAACCGTGTTTGTGGCTGTCTTGAAGCAAACAGGTGACAATGTAGAATCAACGCGACACTTGATCGTAGAATAAAAAGTTTTACCGTGACATAGCATCGGGCCTAAGAATAAATTTCTGACATCTAACTGTTCTTGTTTTGTCGCCCAAAGTTTCGAAACATGATGTGCATTGGACTGACTCCTGGATGTATCCAAATCTGGCCTTTTTTAGCTACAACGTGTACTGTTATGCCGTCTGCATTTATCTCACTTCAAATTGAAGGCTTTCCTTAAGTACGGATTCTCAAACATAACCAGAACTATGAGCAGATGAATCAACGCGGCTTAATTGGTTTATATGAAATTAATGAGACAGGAGCCTCATAAAGCCCGAGATTATTACAAATTTAGAGCTCTTTTTTTATGTTTTCTTTTTTCCGAAAACCACCCAATGCAGAGAGACTTTGTCGCTTGCCGGATGCAAAACCTTGTTAGTTTAGTAAATTGATTATGTGGGGCGGAGTTTGCAGATATTGTTTAAGTTAGAAGACAGAAAGGGAAATGCTTGAAATGAGAGCAACTTAAGTCTGCTGGTCTTTGTAAAGTCCAATCATCCGGTGATCATTTAAACATGCAAAAGTTTCCAACATGAAGATGTTTAATGAGCCCATAAAGTAACTTATCTCTCACTCTAATCAATTGAGCCCGGGTTAATCTTGGTCTTCTGGCTAAAGGGCAGTCGTTATGAAATTTTAAATTTCTAAGGAGCACCAATACGTAAATGAGAAAAGTTACCTTGAAGTATCCATATAAAAGTAAGCATTTTCTGTGTAGGCAATTACCCACACAATGGCCACACCTGTACAGTTGCGAAACCATAAATTTTTGGCTAAGGAGCATAGTTGTAGAAATTTTATGGGGCACAACAGATATAAATAAGTAAATGATTGTAAGACGTCCACATACAAATAAAATAAAATAAAATAATTGTTACTGGTGTGGGCAACTGCCCACGGCAGCCTACATAGCTCCGCTACTGCACCTGCCTCTGCCCCTAGTAGCTTGGGCTGAATTTGACCAAAGTGACACAGACAGAATAGCTTTCGACTTTTACCAGTTTGTGCTCGATTGGAGGGTATTATGGTCATTTTGACCATCGGGCCGGAAAAAAAAAGACCTGCTTGAGGTGGTTGGTTGGGCAATCTACTGGTCGTATATAGGGAAAAAAGCAGATGTGATGGATCAGGAGGATGCAGCGAACCAGTGCGAACAAGAATCTGGAGGATAAGAAGGAAGAGATGATCTGAAACACCAACTATTCTGGTTGTGAATATATCAATCAATTGGGTGGAAGAAAGAAAGAGTCTCAAAAATTCACCAACACTAAAGGTGGCATGGCATCTCTCTTTAAAAGATGCAAGGACCATGTCTTTATGATCAGTAAAAACACTAAAAAATGAGCTTTACTTGGTACAATACAATCCCACTTTGATGATAAAGTCTCGCGCTGCCAACTAAGGCAGACTGAGCCACAAAAAATCAAGCACACAAGATTGGTGGGGGTCCAAAATCATGTGGACTCCAAAAAGCGAGTTCCATTTCATTAGAAAGTGAGTTTCATTAGATCACGAAACGGGATTTGTAGTCCCACAGAACTTGTTAGAGAGCGTCTGGACGTATGCATGGGGCGGGCCCCTGCTGTTCCTACGCCCCGAAGATGGCTGCTACAATAGCTGCAATCGATTCATTACATGTCAGGTTTTGAATTTCTTTACCATCATCAGCAGATCTGAATCTGATTACTGTTCAGATCTCATGTCGCAGTTTCATATGAGTATCAGATGATCTTAATTCTTATGCTAGTTGGATTCGATTTTGGTTTTAGAAAACAGGGTATGAAGCCGAATTTAGATTAGCTATATTCAGCAAACAGGACTGTTTTCATCTTTAAGATTAGGGATGCCAATGGATCGTATTCAAATTCGATGTACTTGTAACATATCCAGGATTTTTTGGTTATTCCTATATTCGGATTTTTTGGTTATTCCTATATTCGGATTCAAATACGAATCCAATTTTTATTCATATCTGAATCCAAATATGAATTTTGAACCGAGTTCGACTCGTTTTCAGAATGTAAGAGCATTGGATTTAGGATTTTTATTTAAAACTAAATATGATCGGATATTTTTGTAAGTCCAAATCTAAATCTGATTAGATGTCATTTCTTAAATCTATCTGATCCGATGATTTCTTAGTCAGATATTAAACCTTTTTACATTTGATATTTTAGATTTGATCAGATATCTGATTCAAATTAGATACATTGCTTAGGCCTAGGCGTTGGGCCGGGCCAGGTTCGGGTACAGCCCGGGTTCGGGTCAAATATTTTCTTTATCGTGCTCAACTTCAACTTGAGTGAGCCCGGCCCGGCCCGGCCCGAGATCTTAACGGGTCGGGCCCGGTTATCATTCTCTAGGCCCAGCCTGGCCCGACGGCCCGTTAGGTCTTCCTTCCTCCGCCGCGCCCTGCCGCCCTCCCTCCCCTTTTGCATTTTCCCGTTCGTCGTCGTCGAACTACGCTGGTCTCTTTCATGGTTGCCATCAACGGCGTCGTCGGCGACAAACCCGCTGGAGAACAAGCCCACCGAAGAGTACCGAGCTTCTCATCTGAAAGCTACCCTTCCAGTGTCTCGTCCGTGTGATCGCTCAGGATTTCAAGACCGATCTGAGGTTTCAGACCAGCGCCATTGTAGCACTTCAGGACACCAATCTGTGCACCATCCACACCAAGAGGGTGACGATCATGCCGAAGGATATCCAATTGGCAAGGCGCATCAGGGGCAAGCGCGCTTGATCGCGTACATTGGAAGCATGTTGGTGCCTGGCGAAGATTAGTTTTGCTAGGGTTTCCCGTCCTTTCTTTCTGTTTGCGTTTTGGGGTTGGAAATGGTGAAGATCGCCTACATCACACTTTGTTGCTGCACGGGAGAGCGACACAGAAAATCTCCGATGGAAGGAAGAGGTCGGGGAAGGAAGGGAGCGGACGGCTGCCTTGGTCGCCGTCTGGGAACGGAGGGAAGCCGATGGGGTCGTTGGCAGGGCGGAGAGCCGACGGGGAGGAGGCGAAGACGGTCGTGTGGGCATCAGGCTGACCCGACAAGACCCGGCCCGGCCCGGTCCGCCAGTTAACAAAAACAGGCCGCGCTGGGCCTCGGGCATGGTCGAGTCCAGGCCCGGTACCCAGCCTGGTATGTCAAATAATCGGGCCAGGTCTTGGGCCTGACGGGCCGGCCCGGCCCGGCCCGATACCCAGGCCTAATATAATAATATTGACATCGCTATATAAAATCTGAAATTCAAATCACCAAGAGGTGATTTGAAACTGCAAGTTCCGGTACTGGCAAAAAGTGGTTGCTTTTCTCTCACTCTCTCTTGTGTAAAGAATATGATCCAAACCTTGTTTCCTGTGAAATCAACGACCATGTATCCATCCATATGGAGTTTGATTTCAGTGATGAGGATGAGCGATAAGATTTTGGTGAGAGTTCCGATCTGGTCCAAGTTGGATCCACTCGTAATGGTTTTGAGACAGATCCATTGTCTATGACAACTGATTTAATGACTTATATTCTTACTTGAAATTTTGAAACCGAATCCACATTCAATTACAAAGGTAAGATATGGCTTTCCATGTATAGTCAGGTCAGTCAGATCCTTATCAAATTAAGGACTCAAACTCAAATTCATATACCCGACCCATATACTGAATTCAAGTTGGACTATAACTAGGATCCGTTTTGCCTTGTCAAATCCAAAACCATGCACGCCTGATCCAGGATCCATTTAGAAATCCAAGTTGGACATGGCTGTAAAACCAGACCCGTAATGCGCTTCATTAATTGTTCAATTAAACTGTAAAAGTGCAGATGCCATAACTGGGGAACAATGGTGTTACATATCACATGCGGTGCTTTAAAAGTGAGATCGGTTAACAGAAGAGCAAAATTAACGTCATCCCATCAACATGTGACTTAGATATCAACACCACAATCAAATGTATTTAGTACCCACCAAAAACTTTATCTTACCAAATTACTGAGGGTAAAGTGAAAGTGAGCAATCAAATGTATTTAGTACCCACCAAAAACTTTATCTTACCAAATTACTGAGGGTAAAGTGAAAGTGAGGTGGTAAAAGAAGAGTCCTACGCATCCTAAGCTAGCTTTCACATGGTTTTGACGTAGTGCTGTCACTATTAGCTCCAGTGTCGTACCGGTTCGATTCAACGCCCATAATTGCCGACACGTCTTTATTTTTTCTTTTTTTTTTAAAAAAAAAATGTTTTCAAGCAGGGCGTGCTCGATCTGACGACGCCCTGATATGACTGTTACTGCATATTTGATTCCATTTATAAATCCATTTTCTTTTCTATGAGTTTCAGTATCTATAAAAATTAGAATTTTTACTGTTTCTATGGTTTCTATCTTATTGTTATAATATGAATATGCCAATTAGTTATCTATGACGTAGGGAATGATGGAAGCACCGAGTCCTTGAACTTGGGCAGAGATCAGGTAAGAATTTTTTTTTAACTTACATGTAAAATTTAAAAAAAAAAAATCATTTATCCTATATAAATATTTTGAAAAATTATATTTCAACCCTTGTTAAAATTTTAAAACTATAATTCATTCCTCATGAAAAATTCTTACCTTCACCCTCGATGCCAGCTATATTTGTAACTAATTGGAGTGCAACATATATGTCGTTTGCATTTGCATTCTAGAGAAATAGCTCCATGGGAATCAAACTAACAACTGGGCTTTCTCTAGCCCACCAGTTCGACTAGCCCTCCATAACAACTCGGCTTTCACTAGCCCACCAGTTCGACCAGCCCTCCATAAAAGATTTATACCAAGATAAATTGCTAGGTTAAGGAGCTACATATTGGACTAGAATAGAAGCAAAGGTTTGAGTCCAATAATATTTAGGGAGTCCATCTTTCATCGCAAAGCCAAACACAGGGGAAAATAGCTTTGAGGAGTTTTATACTACATGTTACCAAAACAACGGTTCCTGCATGACATGTCTTAGTATATAATCAAGATTGTAATTAAGGAATCGATAACAATTTTAGGTCAATGTTTTGTTACTAAAGCAACTGTTTTAAGTAGTTGATTTCCTTATACATATGCACCAAACATAGTCTAGTCTAGTCACAGTTAACGTACAAATAACTCGCTTTTAAAAAGACTCCTTGAACAAGATGTTGGTTTTTAACCAATCTTTAAGAAGTTAAAAAAATTTAAAAATTTGGTCGCACTCTTTGTGAAATTAAAACCTACATCTACCACCCAATTACCCATCAAGCGAAGCCGGTCATGTATATCTTATTATGCATGAAAATTTCGTACACCAGTATGGTTAATGACAAAAATACAATACACCAGTATGGTTAATGACAAAAATACCCTTGAAAGCAAACCTTTTTCTTGAAAAAAGTAAAAAAAACTAAAAAAGCCATTCCCTTTTAAATAATTTCTAAAATATCTCAACTCCTTATCCTTTCCCCGCCCTCTGGTCTCTCTCGCCTTCACTCGCTTTCTCACCCTTTATATCTTCGTAGATTTTCCATTGCCATTGTTTATGAAAACTTTTTCGAGCAAGCCATTGGTGGGATGATAATTGGGGCGGATTGGGGCGGATTAGGTTCAACCATCCCTCCTTTCCTAGATCCACATTTGAATTAAACCTCATTTAATGTAGTTGTTAATTATGTCAATTTTCTCTTCAATGTCAAAGCTTGGCTTCATATAATTCCAAACTACATATCCTTATTTGAATAACAGTCCCAAAAAACTATGGATAATGTACTTATTCGGTACTAAATTAGTATATGGAAATAATGATCCGGATTCACATGAATATGCAGGGTTTGAAGCTATATTGGAATATATTGGCTACATGCCCATTTGACTCCTCAGCAACAGTACAAATAGAATATAGATTTGCTAGGGAAAGTTCCCTCTTCTTTTGTCTGTCTTGAGTAGAAAGACGACCATTTAAAGCAATGTAAGTGAACCAACAGCCACAATGACGAACATCTTTGTTCCAAATAAATTCACTCCAAGTTTCCTTAGGCTACTTCTCTCTAGTATCCTCCCAAGTATCTCTCACCTTAGCTTCAAGGGCAGACCTCCCTGAAGAATATCCATACCACTTCCCAATTGAGGTTTGGGCATGCAAAGCCTACGAAGAATTGTGCCAAATTCAAGAACAAAGAAGAAATCAGATTCTAAAATTTGCTGGATGGTCATTGTTCTAGATTCTTGGAGAAATAAAAGTTCTTCTTCTAGGAGGGCATCAACTAGAACATGACATTCTCATTTACCATACCAATAGCTTATCTCACCTCTGTTGATCTGCCACACAGCATTTTCCTTAATAGGATATCAGGACATAATGCAGTTCTTGATTGTTTCGCTTTGGACTTAATAACCTATAAACTCTTTGGAGTAACATATTTTTTGTGGCAAAATGTAGCCCAATTTACTTCATGAGCACAGATGGAATGGACCATTTTACCTGACACGCCTTAGACCATTCTTCGAGACGTGGTAATCCCACGCCTCCCTCCGAGTAAGGTTTGCAAATTTGGTCCCAAGCAATAAGGTGCCTTGATCTAGGGTTATCATTTCATCCCCATAAAAAATTGGCCATAGATGCAGCAGCCCAAGCACCTTCTTAGGAAGAGGAAAGACCGACGTCCAGAAGCCAATAACGCTGCTAAGGACGTGGTTGAGGAGGCATAGTCGACCATCATAGGAGAGGGTAGCTGACTTCCACAAAGAAAACCTTTTTTTGACCTTGTGGATGAGGGGTTGGCACCAGTCATATTTAAGTTTACCAGCAAACAAAGGCAGCAAAAGGTAGAACGCAAGAAAGATAACATGATGGGCGTTGGTGACGGCAGCACAATGCACAAAAAGATCACCCCATTCATCACCAGAAGTTCAATGACTGCCGAAACATTCAAATAGTGCCATTGCAATCAACATTTACTCATCTTGTTTGCATTGCTATGTGCATGCATTTGTGCACACGCATGTGGGTACGATTGAGTAGTTATTTCCAAAGGATTATTTTAAGCTTTTTTTTCCTGAAAATTCTAATCATATCCATGCATTGATCTCCCCTTTTTCAAAAGTCACGCATCCACTCTTGCATCAGTTTAGTCGAGACAATATAAGATTGAGGTCATATGCTTGTACTTTTTTACTTTTTACCTTGGACATGGGATCAGAGGTTAATCCCGGTTAATTGGGATTACGGGGATTTGATTACTTCATATTTGAAATCCATAGATCTAATATGGATCTATGTTTTTTCAAACCTGGCAAAACGTCCAAAGTAAAATCCATGATTCAGGATCTTAAGTTTGACTTGAAATCCTTATTTTGCATTGAAAAAAGGTGGGATTGGGAGAGAGCCTAATCTTTTAAGTCCCCATTCTCAAATCTAGAGGATGTTAGCTCGGACGCAAATCATGCCCCTAATAAAAGATCCTTTTTTTTTTCGATGAATCAAACGCTTTCCATTAAGAGGAATTGAAAAACACAAAGAATATTGAAAAAAGAAATGAAAAGAATTACAAAAAAACTCTAAGCATGAGGTTTTTCTCAGATATAATACGGTAAGCTTGGAAAAAATGAGAAAAGTACGTAAATTTTTAAAAAATTAAAAAAAAAATAAAAATGAGAGAAAAATAAAATAAATAAGAAACTAATAGCACAAACATTAAAAGATAAATACATTTGCAACAAATAAAAACTATAAAAAGAGAAAAAAACTGTTAGACATTAAAAAATAAAAAAATGTGAAAAAAAGAGAAAAAAACATGAAAAAAAACGTGTTAAAAACGCTTTTTTCATTTTTTTCAAAAAACACATTTTTTAAAGTTTAAAGCAGCCAGTTAATTTATCACGTTTTTTTGGTTTTTTTTTTCAAGAAAACACATTTTTTATGACTATGACTATGATATATATATATATGTGTGGGGTTCTGGAAACTTGTATAGTTCATACTTCATACTCGTCTCCTCACTAAGACAATGTTTAATAGTTTCTTTCATAGTTCCTACATAATATCTCATAAAATCCTTGTTACAATGTCAGACAACAGCCCTGGCATGTACCCAAATAACGCTCAATAGAGAATACCGCGCTTGCTTTGGGCACCACCCCTGGCACAGCAGAATGCATTATATATATAAGGAGAGGGTCTGATGGGTGGTTCAGTTGACTGTTAACTAACTGTTGGTTCCTCCAAACAGATTGTTTTACAGACCCAAAAAAAAAAAAAAAAACAGAATCAGAAGAAAGGTACAAAAAACGAAAAACAAAAAAGACAGTGAAGCAAGAGCTCAAATTAACATGCTCAAGCAATCCAGAAAAATTATTCTACAAAAAGAAAAACCTCATGAACAAGTGCTTGTACATCAAGTAAGAAAAACTAATTTGAGTGCACAACACATAAAAATAGAAAAAAAATATATTTTTATATAAGATACACAAGAAAATGTATAAAGTGGGTTCATGAACTTTTATGTGCACCGAATGACAGACAAAATATAGCCATTAGGCAATTCAAGAGCCATAAACTAACGTTTGGCAAATGCAACAACTAGTTGGTCATACAAATGGAAAAAAAACCTTATAATTGAAAAAATAAAAGTACACAAGAAAATAAATTACAGGATAAAACATATATATTTATGTATGTTCGTCTATACTATGTATAAAGCACCTACCACACATAATACATGTGCATTACTTTCTCATTGTTGACATTGGTCAATGATATGTCATAGCAACAAATAAGAAAGCCTGAAACTAAAGCTGAAGGAATGATTGAATAGAAGCTACAATTGTTAATGATTGGTTTTTGTGTTGCCTTGCTGGATGGTGAAGGATTTTCTTTTCATTGAACTTCAGTAACCATTCTAAGGAAACAATGTTGTTATTTTTTCCAAATGAATGCGGTATGCACATCTGAGAAAATTTTGAACCCATTACTCAAATTACAAGGACATCTTATTCTTGCTACTTATTATAGTTTGTACTCTCTTAGGGAATATTTATGACAAAGTAACTTTATCTGACATGTTATTTATGGTTCAAATTCTATCCTTTTTCTATTTTGTTTCTTGTCTACAAGTTAGCAACAACTTATGCTTTCCTTTTTTAATCTCTAGGTGCAAAGGTTATATTTTGGGACCTCAAGGAGCCATTCCTTGTGTATGTAGACAATGCTCGTATGGAAACAGCTTTGGAGCGACTTGATACTGTATGAGCATATTTTTCATATCCATTGTGTATGTACATGTTTGTATGTGTATGTAAATGTGCATTCATTGTGCATGAAGACCAAAAATCTCTCATTAGTTCAATCTATCCAAGAACATTTTACCATATGATTGTTTGCTATAAAATATACTCCATATTGTGCTTTGTAAAAATGATGATTTTTGAAAGTCAACGAATTTTGTGTCATTGTTTTTTCTTACTCCAAATCCTATTTGCACATTGCAGTCACATGAAAAAGGTGTATTCTTTGTTGAACTTAGGAAACCATGAAACTAGAGATAGATAATAACAAAGGTTCTAACTTATAATATTCACTATTTGTGCATGATGCCTGTCTATCTGCCTACCATGTAGTGTTGTGTATACACAAGCATACTGCATATGCATAGTTATGTCATATGTTTAATATACAGTGCATACGAGCATGTATTTGCATGAATGAGGATGAAAGTTAACCAGGTTTTTAGTAATTTATCATCTAGTGGAAAGTTGTTCGTTAGTTGATTGATCAACCTAACCTCACATATCCATTTAGCATAGCATTCTTACAAGGAGGCCACTATGAAGTGTGCTATCTTAACATCTTGATTTTTTTTTAAATTCAGTGCAATGTGGCCCTTGATTTTGAAATTCTCACAAACCATCTATTCACTCCAAGACAATCCAGGACAAGTTGCTCGATAAACAATTGTAGAGATCATAATCTATAGGATTTTAGTCCATATAAAAGGTGAAGAAAGAATAGCATCAAGGAAGCAAATAGGGTTTGTTAAGTAGCACTTGCTTGAACTGTTGTGTAGAGAGCAGCTCCCTAGTCAGCCTCCTCCATGCATACCATAGCAATTCCCTTATGTGTTGCCGTGCTTGCTCCTCTGCTACCCTTGTCTCATTCTGTTAACGATAAGGTTGAAAGACAACTGTTTTAGAGAGATTTATGGAAAGAATCCCCGCAAGATCAATTAAAATTAATGATAAAGGAAAAAGAAAATCTTTTCACAAAAATTAGATTTAGTTTCCGATTTAGTTTCTCATGTTTATGGCCACCAAAATTATAGTGTTAATGATAATATTGAAAGACAACCGTTCTAGAGAAATTCAAAGAAAAAATCTGAGTAAGATCAATCAAAATTAATGATAAAGGGAAAAAAATCTTTCAGATTTAGTTTCCCATGTTTATCGTTGCCAACATTATAGGAACTTCAATTATTTATCCTCGTTCTATGCATTGTGTAACCAAGGCTCATGGTGGCCTTCCATGGTGAAAAACCATGCACGTTTAATGAAAAAAAAAACTTTTCATTGCTGTTTTTTATTTGTTTCGTTTCTTCTTTATTTTTTAACTTGGTATCAGAGTGTGATGCTTGATGAAGAAGAATGAAACCCATAAGTGGTCTACAGACGACCAAATATATCGCTGCCTTCTTCACCAAAGCGAAGACTCGATCCTGTGAAGGAAAACTTGAGAAATCAAACTTGAGCTTTCTGAATAGCTATCAAAGCACGATCTACCTTCACAAAAAACTTCATGAGGCAAATATGGTCATTTAAATTCAAACCATTCTGCATTATAACTTATAATTGGAGGTTGGCAATCAAATAAATAAATACGACCACTGTAGTTGCTATTCACTTTTCTGCTAAATTAGAATCTAGAGTTTGTTCAAATGAAGACGTGTTTGATCCTTCATCTTTCATGCTGGACAAATTACCTTATAAAAGTCATCAATAAATGATAAATAATATTTAAAACCATTATAAGATGTTACTGGGGTAGGACCCCAAACATCACCATGCACCAATTTAAACGGTTTACTAGCAACAGTTTCAGATAAACCAAAAGGAGGAAGAGTCATTTTAGCATATTGACAAATTTCACACACATGTAAATCAAAAGTTTTATGGGAAAAAATTAACGACAAAATTCTACTGGGCGTCAATGCCACAAATAAGAGTCCTTAATTCTTTTTCAAAAAAACTTACCTTTCCAACTCCAACAACTTTAATGGAGGTGCGATCAGCTATAGTCACAGTTCTATTTTCATTTTTATTTTCTATATCTTTCAAATTATTGTGAAAACATGACATATGTTCAGATGCACTTGAATGCACGATCCAATAGTAATTTCTAGTAAGAGGGGTTTAAGTTCATACCTGGCTGATTTTTAGGTGAAGTGAACGCTGATGCACCAGTTACCGTGTTGGTGTGGTTCTGGCCATTCAAAATTTTAATAATCTTTACAATAGTTGCAAGAGTAACCTCACCTTCGTCGGATTGAACCAACTGTGTCTACGGTTTATACTGCTATTTTAAAGAATCTCCCTTGTTGGTAGGTCCACCATGTAAATTCTAGCATTTTTCTCGAACATGCCCTTCTTTTTTATAGTATGTGCACTGGTTGTTTGCCTCTAATTCTGAACAATGGTTGAACCTCTATTTTTTCGTGTTTTTTGTTAATCGAGGCATTAAACACAACTTTTTCAATGTTTTCACTACTAGTTTTAGTATTAATAGTGTCACCGGTCTTCATAATCTTCCTCCGTTTTTCTTCTCATAAGAAGGTATTACACACCATATCCAAAGGCGACATACAAGATGTCATTGATATTTGGCTTCTTGCTTGTTTGTAATCTTCACCTAAACCAGCCAATAGTTTGAAGGTTCTTTCTTGATCTCGCTGCCTCTTAATACGAGCATGGTTGGTTGAAAATGGACAATGAAAGTCCATCTCATTACGCTCCCCTCTAAGCATAGCAATGTGGTCCCTCAAGGTCATATGACCTTTCTTCAACTCATAAATTTCATGGGTGAGTTGATACATGTGTGCTGTACTATATTTTTCACTATATAACTCTTTGGCAGCATTCCATATTTCCTCGACAGTTTCAAATAATAAAAACTCTCAGCGATTTCAGCATCCATAGAATTCAGTAACCAAGACATGACCATATGATTACTGGACTACCACTCATCATAATTAGGGTCTTCATTGGCTGGTTTAGATTTTTTTCCATTAACAAACCTAAGTTTACATTTCCCACTTAAGAACAGAGCGGCAGCTTTGGAGCTCTTTGGACCATGACATATAATTTAAGACATTCAATGGAACATTTTTAATTTTGAAAATGGTGGTACCTGTCTCCATGACAATATGTTGTTGTGTTGATGATCCACTAGTTCCTTCGTTGGCATCCGTTGAACTTCAGAAACTTGTGGCACTTGTAAATTCTGTATCTTTTCGCAGGATTGTCCAAAAAATCTAAAAATTGGACTAAAAATACTAGACACTTGCTCGAATTCAACGCCACCTTGCTCGATCTTTGAATCTCCTCTAGTAAAAAACGCGGCCCAGAGAAAGTCACGCCTAGAATGCCCTATCTGGCGAGTCTTGTGCAGGGTTACCTCCTGCGACAGTAGTTGCGACACTTGCAAAATGTTGGCTTGCCCCTCAGCTCCTTATCATCACAGGGTCTCTCGAGATCATCGCTCTGATACCATGATAACTTTTGAGAGGGAGATGAAAAAGAAGACAATGCACACATATTTACGTGGTTCGGATTTGTCAATCCAACATCCACGGTAAGAGCATCACGCAGCCTTGCTCTATTTTCTCATTATACTTCTTTATAGATTACAATGAGTATATATAGTGCTAACACTTGTCACTATCACTCATTAGGGGTGGTTATACTGCTATGAAGGGCGTTAAAATGCCCATTCTGTTTATTAACCTCGTAGGATGTGTTGCAGAATATATATACATATTTATCTTCTTCTGCTTCGCAGACAAGAAGGCCAGAGTATGATCTCTCCCTCTATGCACTTCAAAATTGATTCACAAGTGATCACCATATTCGTCACCATTATATAGCATGCACATAACAAGGTTCGGAGACTTGATCCAAAGTCTGTTGCTTCATACTCTTCAAATTAATTTTTCTTTTCTTTGTTAACGGCATGAAAAATATACAATTATATTTCATAGGGGAAGGTAAAATATAACCGTACATTTTTCTTGTAGCTGAATATTTTATAGATTAAATATATATTAAACGATAAATTTTTTAGCAGTTCAAAATTATTGTTTGAGGTTTGGGGTTGGGAAGCTGTGGACCAGCAGATACGGTTGTTTTGTAGCAATTACAAGTCAAGAAGGCTATTTTCTTACTGTGTGGAGGCCTATTGGCACTATGTGTGAGTCGATTGTTTTTTGTAATTCTTTTCATTTCTTTTCTAAATATTCTTTGTGTCTCTTAGTGAAGAGACGAGTATGAAGTATGAACTGTACAAGCTTCCAACATTTTTATATATATATATATATATATATATATATATATATATATATATATATATATATATATATATATATATATATATATATATATCATAGCCGTAGAAACTGTGTTTTTTTTTCAAAAGAAACACGAAAAAACGTGATAAATTAACTGGCTGTTTTAAACTTAAAAAAAAATGTATTTTTAGAAAAAAACGTTTGAAATGAAAAAAAGGCGTTTTTATTTTTAATTCTCTACCTTTCATATGAATATATATATATATATATATATATAAGTCTTGCACTTACTTGAAGAGCTCTGTCCAGCAGTCACCGGATTGAACATCGAAATTGAGTTCTCCCCAGGAGTCGAAATTTGTCATCGTTGTCCCCATCGTTGTCGTTATTGCCGTTGAGGAATTGGTGGACATTTCAGATGGGTTCAACTGGTCTTTGGTTTGGTTGTGATTAGCAAAAGTAGGTGGGGATGAAGCCAGAGTGTCTAGCGAAGGAATATATCCGTTCCCATTGTCAATATACACATGATTCTGCTGGTAGGCACAAGGAATTTCTGCGTTTTTCAGATTACAGAAACTTGGGTTCACTTGGATCTGCTCCATGGGGAGATCGGCATAGGACTGGAGGTTTTCGAGTTGGTAGTTCTTTAGAATTGGTGGCTGCTCATTGAATCCAAGGGGCAGGGAACAGGATTTGGCATTGATCACGTCCTGAAGGAGGTTTTGCAGGTAGTAAATTCCGGCGAGTTGCACCGCGTTTGTCTGTAATCTGAGACTCTGTTCAAGTGAAGGCAAACTTGTTAGCATGCTTAGGTCTAGTCTTGGCTTGTGGGTAACTGGGTCGATCCCCATCTGGATGAGTTTCTTCTTCACGTGGGTGTTCCTGTGATTCTTGATTTCATTGTCTGTCCGCCCTGGTAAGTGCGTCGCAATTGTAGACCACCTAGAGAACACATAGGAAATAAGTTTTTTCCGGCGATCACAAAGTGAAACTGAATTATTTCTCGTAACATAGATACTGTTTTCACAAGCAGGTAAAAATTAAGATTAAAACTTGCTCACAAGCTATTGGCATGCAACTTTTCTTTGGACAATGTGAAATCTCATTTACTGAGGAGAGGTAGAAGTAATTACTTGTTCCCCTGAACAGAGTGAAGATGCAAAATGGTCTGCTCCTCATCAAAGGTAAAATTTCCCCTCTTGATGTCCGGCCTCAAGTAGTTGCTCCATCTCAGCCTGCAACTCTCGGTTGAGCCCGGCAAGCTTCGGGAGAGCCCTCCAACTTCCATGGCCGTGCTTCTGGATGTACTCCACAAGCTTCTGGTCTTTCTCAGGGGTCCATGGTCCTTTCTTGAGTCCATTTTCATCACAGCATGGAGATCTCCCCATGTTAACTGCAAACAGAAAGGCCAAGAAAAGAAAACCAAAGTATGATCTCCCTTAACTTTCAATGGAAGAAGATGGTGGTGATGAAGAACCTTACCTAGTAGCCAAGATAGACTGAGATGAAGCTCTGCTTCAGAACACGAAAAACAAGTTGTGCTCTTGCATTAGATGAAGATATATATATATACACACAGAGACTTCCAAGTTATGGAAGAAGTTGACGTGCACTGTAAGGCTTTTGTCTTTGTTTTTGTTTTTTGTCAGAGTGAATAAGTCTCTTAATTGGGGTGGTGTTTTGCCCCAAGTAATATCCAAAAGAAAAAGTCACTATTGGTTTTCCAATAAACTTTATGGCAATTAGGCAAGTTAAAACGGAAACTGCTAAGTGATGGATTAGGACCCGTCGAACAAAAGGTCCTAAGCAAGTGGGTGAGTTGGTTGGATCATTTCACCTAGGACATTAATGAGGACTTTCTAAAATGTTTCCCATCTGTTTCCAAGATGAGCATCGTTTTTTCTGTTTCGATTGGTAGGTGGTTGTTTTTCTTGTTCAAGTGGGAATTAGGTGACAGAGTATTAAAACTAGTGGTATCCAGATCTCTGCTTTGGAATGATCAGCTCGTATTAGGAGGAAATTGAATGATGAGCTTGTACTAGGCAAAAGAATGTTTGTTTGTCTTTATGTTTTTTCAAATGAGGCCAGTTGAGTATATAGTTTTAGTAAATAGATAAGAAAAAAATGTATATATATGAAACGGATGGGAAACTTCAACCTACTCACGCACGCACTTGCTTAGGACCTTTTGTTCGACCGATCCCAAGATCTCCCCATGGAGCAGATCCAAGTGAACCCAAGTTTCCTTAATCTGAAAAACGCAGAAATTCCTTGTGCCTACCAGCAGAATCATGTGTATATTGACAATGGGAACGGATATATTCCTTCGCTAGACACTCTGGCTTCATCCCCACCTGCTTATGCCAATCCCAACCAAACCAAAGACCAGTTGAACCCATCTGAAATGTCCACCAATTCCTCAACTGCAATTACGACAACGATGGGGACAACGATGACAAATTTCGACTCCTGGGGAGAACTCAATTTCGATGTTCAATCTAGTGACTGCTGGACAGAGCTCTTCAAGTAAGTGCAACACTTGGCGATAAGTCAACTTATTTTCTCTTTATTGTCACAGCCAACCTGCTACATTCTCGTGGATGGAAGCATCTAACTAGCAAGGAGGAGCATCGTAACTAGAGGGCGTGACGAACTGATGAGCAGAAGGATCAGCCCGCAACTTTCTACATGGAAAAAAGGAGTTCTGATTCGTGATATAGTTCTTTTTTTATTTACACAAACAGATTTGTGTTCAGTGGTGTGCAGGACACATGTTGTCAAGTCCACTGTAAAATATTGGCCTCATGATTTGAGATGATCTCAAAAGAAACTAATGGAAACACATTATACTTCTACAGTTTTTATTGTCTAAGACAAGCTGGCTTAATTTTACTGTCTAAGACAGGTTCTCCACCAGTAAGCAAACGCGTCCTATGACATGACTACATAACTGCAAGTAGTTCTAAATAACTTCCATGCATGCAGAGATCATGTTTCAAAAAAATAACCCCTCCTCTTTTTCTTTTCCTTGAAAATGAAGAAGCCATTCCCCCTTGCCATGTTGGTTTAGCCTGCCATAATCAGAGTTACCTCCTTAGTAGCATAAAGTTTAATGAAAGCCTCATGAAGTTCAAAAACTTACTAAAACAAGAGCTTCGATCCAGCAAAGGGCCAAAATGGGGTAAAAACTCATGACCAGTTGTCTACTCGTCGGGTGCCCCCAAATTGTACTAGTTTCTTGGGTTCCCTTGCATGTTTCTATTAGATGCACAGTCCAATGATGTTATCTAGAACACAGCCAAGAGAAGATACCGATACTTCAATCAATCCGCACAATTAGGTTGACAGATTTTCCAAGTCTATATGTGATTCATCATTAAGGACACTGTAACCATCATAAGAAAACAGTATCCACTCTTGGAGCTTGGAAGGGTATAAGTGTTCAAAGAAATCAAAACACATCAAGAAAAAAAAAAAAAAGTGTCATCTCTTGCCTTGACAGGAAGTTTAAAGTTCTGGCTTGGTGGGAACCCCAAAAGGGGAAAAGGAAAGGAAAAATATTGCAGCGTGAGGTTTAAGTCCCAGAGGTATGCTTCTCCTTTAGATTGCCATAAGCATCTCCCTTCTGTGGACTCAGACAAGACCCATAAACAGAGTAAGACCATGATTGCCAAATATCAGCAGTTAGTTTGTCCATAGGGGTACCAAGCACAATGTCATTGAATCATTGTATACGGACAAACAAAACCTGGATCAGATGCTGCCAGTTAGTTAAGTCAACTATGGGAACTATGCAAGTATTGGAACTATTCCAATGTACATGCCTACCAAACAGAGCTGCTGAATATGCATACGTGATAGAAGAAGGTAGTACATTAAGACACCTATGGTTTCAAGTGTCACCTCTGAGAAGAAAAAACAGATGGATCGGGGAAACAAAATGTGGAAGTCTTTATGGGCATCCCATGCATCAAAATAATTTCAGATACAACAATTCGGTGCCACTGATAGCTGGGGAAAGGTGGAGTTTGCATCCTTAACTGAACTGAGAAATTTACATGGAGCTGCAAAGTGCACAGAGGACCTGATTACTAAGATAAACTGTGAATCTTTCTCCACAAATGAAAACGGAAAACACCACAGTCAAAGTGGTTAAATAAAAAATGTATTGAACCAGTATATAGGTCACATGGAAGCAGTTGACAGGCTAATTGATGGCGACAAATGTGAATAGACCTGTGACAAGTTTACAAAGGAATACAAGTACACAGAAAATAAGCATCATAACAAGAAATAGATAAAGCTAAAAAATAATATGCCTGGCATACCAGACCGGTTCAATTGTCAGCTCGACGAGTTTGCTAACAAGTTCTTTTATTGTTTTTCCTACGACGAAGTCACATCATGGAATGCGAGTCCTACTCCGTGGCTGTGCAAACTTTCGTTGCTTAGCTTATACATGCCATTTGACTATTTGAGTGTAGGGATGTCAACGGATCGGATACATCTTTAATCATATCCGTTTTTTCGGATATTCATATATTCGGATTCAAATTCATATCCGAATCCGATCCAAATCCGATTTTTATATTTATATCTGAATCCGAATCCGAATTTTGAATCGGATTTTGCCATTTTCCAAGTATTAGATAGAGGATATTTGTCTAAAAATGAATCTGATCCGAATCCGATCCGATCCGATATTCATGTATATCCGAACCCGAATCCGATCGGATGTCATTTATTAAATCCGAATCCGATCCGATTTCTGAATCGGATATTAAATTTTTATCCATATCCGATTTTTTCAGATATAAATTTAAATCCTTTCTGTACTTCGGTGATGGTTTTATATGGACAAAACTAGCGACTTGTGCTTCTGAATTTGCAAATTTCAGCTTCTCAGTCAATATCTTAACCTATCCACCAAAAGCGATGGAATATCGAGTTCTAAACTAATTCCCCCATCTAATTAAGCATTGATCAAATAAGAAAGTGGTTCCTAGGTTTGAACTTTGAACAGGGCTGCGTGCAAAAATAGCATGGTAGGAAAATTTTCATCAAGGTGCGAAGCTTCTCTAACCGTCACCGACGCTGAGGGAAATTCATTTGTGGTGCTTTCTTGGTTCCGACAATCTAGTTTCCAGCACTTAAGCTGTTCGTTTAATGCGGGTTCAGATCAAGCAAAAAAGAGAAGGAAAAAAAAAAGTAGTTTAGAACTCGATATTCCATCGCTTTTGGTGGATAGGTTAAGATATTGACTGAGAAGCTGAAATTTGCAAATGCAGAAGCACAAGTCGCTAGTTTTGTCCATATAAAACGATCACCGAAGTAGTGAAAGGCAAGAGTTGCGTGGCAAATGGCAAGTTGAATTTGCAACGAGGCATGTTTCACTAATAAAAGGAAAACCAGCAATGGGTGGAAAGGTATGCAGCAAGCTTGAGGGCTGCGTTTGAAGAGCATGGGAAAATTTTTCCTAGGAAACTGATTCCCGTTCCCCCACTCAGAGAAGAAATTTACATGAGGAATTATCAGACATGTTGAAAAAGAGAATCTAGCTACCACATTATTTCGCCATGCATGCCAAGTGTAGAAATTCTTTTCATGTTTAATGGTGGGAAAATCAGGAACAATCTTCTTTAGTACAAAATAACTTGTGAAGATTCTCCTGGAAACATGATCACTGTAACCTGTGACAACTTTACTGAAAAATGATAATTTCCCCAGATTTTGTTTAAGCTACCTCCTTTGATTTGCAGATTGAGGCTCCTCAAACACTTGTTGATCATGAACTTCTGATGTGGCCCATTGCATTGAGCCAATTAGGGAAAACTGAGTTGGTGGATGTGACTCCTCGATGTTAGAAAAATGAAGATGATGAATGCTATTGTTGGTTCCAGAAGTGTGAGACGCTGAGGCCTTGGGCCCCTGGAAGTGTCAAACTGACATTTCCTTGTAATGTGTATTTGTTCTTCTTGTGCGTCCAATATTGAGATCATGGTTGAACACCAATACTTGATAGACAATTGAACCGGTCTGGTATGCCAGGCATATTATTTTTTAGCTTTATCTATTTCTTGTTATGATGCTTATTCTCTGTGTACTTGTATTCCATTGTAAACTTGTCACAGGTCTATTCACATTTGTCGCCATCAAATTAGCCTGTCAACTGCTTCCATGTGACCTATATACTGGTTCAGTACATTTTTTATTTAACCACTTTGACTGTGGTGTTTTCCGTTTTTCATTTGTGGAGAAAGATTCACAGCTTTTCTTGGTAATCAGGTCCTCTGTGCACTTTGCAGCTCCATGTAAAAAGAAATTTATTTCTCAGTTTAATTAAAAAGAAATATGTTTCTGGTTAAGACGAACAAAGAAGGAAGAAGGGTGATCATCTTCCCCTCTTCTCGGTGCCCTCCTCCCCTTCTTCCCCTCTTCTCCTTCCCTCCTCCTCTTCTTCCCCTCTTCCCCTCTTCTTTTCCCTCCTTCCCTTCTTCCTCCTCCCTTCTTCTCCTTCCCTTCTTCTTCCTTCCCTTCCCTTCCTCCTCCCTTTCTCTTCCTTCCCTTCCTTCCTTCCGTTCCTTCCCTTCCTTCCTTCCTCCAACGGTAGAAAAAGAAATTTTTTTTCACCCCTCTTGGCTAGAAAAAAATTTCCAACGGTAAAAAAAATAACTCCCTGTTTGATGAAATCAGATATTTGAAATTTTTCTCCTCTGCTACAGGTCCTGATTTCGGCGTATCAAACGCCCAAGGAAAAAATGAACATGTGACCGAATATGGCCGTTTCCCACCTCTTCCCACTTTTGGAATCGTGATCCAAAAAGGCTGATCATGGTCAAAATGATAATGAATCGCTTCCCCATACTGCCCTCTTGCACAAACGCAGAATGTCTTGAGGGATGAAAAGGCTGCCACCTTGTAGCATCAAAGCTGCACAAAAGTAAGCCAATATTACTTTGACACTCATATACATTTTGAAAAGCTAAAAATAAGAAAGTAATTAAATAAGGAATGCGTTGTTTTACTGCGTCTTTGAATTTAGCTCAATCGGTTGTCATTCAATAAAAAAATATTAAAAATTTATTTCCGAAAAATGAAAAAAATATATAAATAATTTAAAAATCCTTAAATTATGTTTAGGAACTGTCGAAAGCTGGCACATAGCACTCTTGAATCGCCACAAATTTGAATCAGTTTGCCATTGATTAAATTCTAATCAACCAAGTTTCGTGATTCTGCTGGCTCCCAGCTAAGCGACCTAAATTGTGACATACTTTTTACATAATACTTTCGCATATAAACATAATTTTTTTCTTTATTCAATTTCTGTTTGCTAAAAGGAACATAAGGTTCCACGGGACCTAATTTTCTTAGCCTTTGAGAAAGCATATACTGTTGGAGGTACTTCTACATGATCTGAATCGTTATATATATATATACATTTTTTTCTTATCTATTTACTAAACTATATACTCAACTGCCCGCATTTGGAAAAACATAAAGACAAACAAACATTCTTTTGCCTACTACAAGCTCATCATTCAATTTCCTCCTAATACGAGCTGATCATTCCAAAGCAGAGATCTGGATACCACTGGTTTTAATACCCAGTCACCTAATTCCCACTTGAACAAGAAAAACAACCACCTACCAATCGAAACAGAAAAAACGATGCTCAACGTGAAAACAGATGGGAAGCTTTTTAGAAAGTCCTCATTAATGTCCTAGGTGAAATGATCCAACCTATTCACGCACTTGCTTAGAACCTTTTGTTCGACGAATCCCAATTCATCACTTAGAAGTTTCCATTTCAACTTGCCATAAAGTTTATTGGAAAACCAATAGTAACTTTTTCTTTTGGATATTACTTGGGGCAAAACACCACCCCGATTAAGAGACTTATTCACTCTGAAAACTCCAAGGGCATTCCCTTTCCCCTCTGTGTTGACGCTGTCCTGCCTCTACTCGTTGATAAAACCTTTTGTATTTCCTTCCTCTCTTTCTTATTTGCTTACTGTTTTTTGGGTTTTACCCTAAGTCGAGCAGAGCCATGGCCTCTGTCGACAACGTGTTGCATTCCTTTTTTTTTTTTTGCATTTTGTTTGAAATGTTATAATGCAGCCCTAATCTAATATATGCATGTAGTGTTGATTCTAGACTGGTTTCTCACCGATGGAATAAATAAAGAAAACGAGGAGGAACAACTTAACATAAACACCAAAGAATTTCACCACCCATCATGGACGAACACGCCTCACACCTCAAATCAGTATCTAGCATGCTTTAAATCTAGAAAATCAAAGATACTAGGACGAAGAGCACCAAATATCGTTTCAACATAGAACGCCTCACACATCTATTTCTTTCTAGGGGTATAAATACATAGATTCACATGCATACGTATCTATAATAACTCAAAATATACAGGCTTCATGCTACAATCATGATTGAAAATTATAATACCTATCAATCTGAGATAAAATTCCAACCACAGCCTTCTTGTGCTTTCGGTTCCTTCCCAGCAGCCACCAATGGCAGAAACAAGGGTCTATTCCTCACTTTCTCCTTCTTTCTCTCAAATTATCTCAATCTCTTTGCTGGTTTAATGCTGCAGTAAGAGAATGGTTTCCGCCAACCTTATCCTTTATCTTTCCTTATCTTTTCCATAACCATCTCATTTATGATAAACTTAACCGTCTGAAATATCATTAGGAATCATTTGATCTTCTATTTGATTCCTCCCCAATTTACGTTCCAAAAGTTTTAAGGAAACTTAAAAAAAAATGGCGGGTCTTACAAACTTAATATTCTCATGTCATTGTCACATTAAACGGGTACGGGTATTATACGGCGAAGAAAAAAACGGGTATAATACGGCAAAGTTATATATCTCGGAAATAAAACGGGAAAAAGACGGTCAATTTTTCAAAAATAAATAAAAAATCCTGATAATTATATAAAAAGAAAGTAAATGAGAAATTAAAAAAAAAACAGAGAAATTGACTAGATAAGCAACAAATTAAAATTAGATAATGAAAACTAACAGTCTAACAAATGCATAGGCATAACTAACAAATGCATAACTAACAAAATGACTAGATAAGCAACATGCATTGATGCATACGGCAACAAGAAAAATGGAGGGGAAATAACTTAAAGTCTTAAAAAGAGAAAAAAACAAACCAAAACAGCTAAATCAAACATGGAAAGAGAACCTGTCACCGTTCGAATGAAAAAGAGACTTCAACCGAATGAAAACGAGATGGAGACAAAGGAAGTCGAATCTCGAATGCCCTCCTCTTCAGCCGGATGAAAACGAGAAGAAGACGACCAGACGAAACCAGCCGAGAATGCCCTGCTCTTTAGAGTTCAGATTCTTCAGAATAATCTCGAACGCCTCTCTGTCTCGAATGGTCGAAGAGAAGACTCACGAAGAACGACGAAAGAAGAACTCAGAACGTCGAAGACTCACGAAGAAAACTCGTCGATTTCACGTTTTTAACCCTAAGCCCTCTTTTGCTATGTGAAAATACTCTATTGCCACTAAAAGGTCGAACAAGTTTGAAAAAAAACAAATGTTTTATACAATATTACAACTGTGCCATTTTCATTCTTGGACCGTTAAAGGAAAACGTGAGACGCGTTTTATACGCATTTTTTAAAATTTACCGTTTTTTTTAAAAAGACGCGTTTTATTCCCGTTTTTTTCGGCTGAAGCGTTTTTAGCGTATAATACACGTTTTTTTCAATATAACGCCGTTTTTTGTGACAATGTCTCATGTCAAAAAAAAATAATCATAATGATTAAAAAAAGATAGGAAAGGCTAAAATAATGAAATCATTAAATCCATAGAGAGGTGTAGATCACCTGTATCTCTCGAATGAGAGCCAAAAAGCAAACATCTACAAGGACGACATACGGCAAATGCTTTCAATGCATGATTTCTTCTTTCATAGCAGTGGTGCTCGTAAAGTCCTTGCAGCGCGGTCATGCCCTGGTACGGTCGAAGCTTCTGCTCCGATGGATAAGAAGAAAGATGTAGGACGCATGAACGCCTTCTGAAACGATGAATGAGGAACGAGAAGAGACGACAAGCATAAACTTGAGAGTGATTAATGCTGAACAACAGAGACCATGAATCAACCAGGCTTTTCCCCAGCTTTTTCTCTTTCTTTACAGGAGAAAAAACACACACAAATCAATCAGCTCGCTCGTCAGGCACCATTCTTTTTCGTGCAAGTTCTTTTCTTACACACACACACTCTACAGATAGATATGTATATAAAGATGGGAACATGATTAGCAAGGGAATTAAAATAAAGATACCCGATAATTATTTATCAATGGTAAAGCTGCTCCAGCTGTCTGAAAAGATTACAATTACCAAGAGAAAAGAAGGAACTTGCTTTGAGGCGCTTTATCATGAAGGGACGGTTTGATCTGATCTTTCGTTTGTCTTTCTTCCTTTATATCTCATGCACGTTCCATTCGAAGCTTGCATGGAAAGGAACACTAAAGTCTCACAAAATCAAAGCACAAACCTTTTTTTTTGTTTCTTGTTTTTATGCCCATTAAGTTTCAAATGGGCATGCACATACATAAACCTCAACCCATCATTAGCATTAGCAACCATCTCTCTTTCTCTCTCTCTCCCCTCTTCATGACTTGTTCTTTTCTCTGTTGTGCTGGACCTTGCTTCTCTCCCTTTCATTTCCTTATAGAGAAACCATAGAAATCAATGAACATTTTCCAAACGAATCAGTCAGGTCTTCCCAAAGTAAACTCTAGATTGGGGCTTTTGTTGTTTGCTCCAGAGATAGTGGTAGAGCTCTCCGGACAGCTTCTTTTTTCCTGTGAAGATGCATATTAATTTCAGTAACAAAGTTACTGCTCCATATTCAAATTTGGACCTATATGAAGAATATTAAACGTACTGCTCCGGATTCTAAATAAGAAAGGTACTTCGCCATTTTCAATTTTTCCGGGTGTTGGTCTCTAGACTCATGCTTTCCCTCGAATAGTTTGGTTGGGAGAAATCTTGTACCTTCAAAGGAGGCATGCTAGACTGAGAATCCACTGAACCAGCACAGTGCACCCAAGCTCCCCTACTGCAAACAAGCATTCAAGAGAGGGAAAGAATGATGCCATCAGTCAAAGCAAAAGGGATGCTGCAAAAGAGAAATTAAAGCAATCGCTCTTACTGTTAAACTGATTTGAGCTTTGATCATGCACCGAGTGAAATTAACAAAAAGGGCCCCATGTGATGGTCTCCGTAGTCTCATATCAGTTCATTACAGGAAGTTGCATGGAAGCTGTATGAAGCTCTTGCTCTTTAGCTTCCACAGCCAGAGATTTCGTGGCCCTTTTGGATGCTGCGTCTTCTCTTTTTATAATCTCCTTGAAAGCAGTTCTTTATAAACAGAAATTTTCCCATTCTGGGATAGATCTCACCTTGTTGATCTAGAATCCAGAAATGACTGATTTGTCCCCCTCCATTACTTATTTGAATGCTGCCATGATCTAGGACACAAAGAACCAAAGCTTGATAAGACAAGACTCTTTGATTCTTGCTTTTTTGGTTATCATCACAGCCTGTGCTCCCCATACGAGCATTGGCTTAATAAACAAAAACTTTTGTCGATTCGGGTCTTTCTTTTGCCTATTTTAGCGCCACCATGCAGTCCTATTTATTCTACAGTCATGCTGCGGAAAGAAACTAGGCCACAATACGAGAGGAGGCCAGGATAAGGCACATCTCTTGAATGGCCTAAGCTTGAAAAATAATAAATTCTTGATGAGAACTTTATTCATTTGTTTATATCGAAAAAATATGAGCCTGTCATCATCTGCACTCATGAAGACAACAGAAGCTCTTACGCACTCTTCCGAAACTTCCGAAGTGATTAAATCTCTTTGCAGGCCTTTCTAGTGTGTTTCATTACGTTTTGTTTTTGTTTTTGCTTGTGTAAATTGTTATTTTTCATAAGGGAAAAGGAAAAGGCAGCCGTGAACTCAACCGAAACTTTTCTGCGATGAATGCTAGAAAAAAAAAGCTCTCTAAATAAACCAATATGCAGAATACATCAACGTCAAAGATCCCAACCAAGAAGGAATGAAACGAATCAATCGGTTGGAAACTTTCATCGTTCTATTTTGTACTAATTTCTTCTATCTCTTTAAGAACCTTTGTGCAACAAGAGGATGGTCGTCTACTCGTCTTCTGCAGGATGGCTTGTTCTGTCTAGTTTTTTAAGTACTGATCAGAAAAAGAAATGGGGCAGCGAGTGAAGGAGTTTCATCTAGAAGAGTTGCTCCATAAACTTTGATGCAGAAAATGGGGATCCTGTGCTGTGCTAGAACTCATGTAATCTGCCGTTGACGCCGCGTTTCCCGGTGGAAGCTCATCACAGATCTCACCACCATGGCCTGTTTCAAATCCTTCCTGTTGTCCTGAACCAAGAATAAAAAATGACCACCATCGATCCTTTCTCGTGCACATTTACCACAATGTACACTACGCAGAACACCCCAAAAGATGACAAAAAAAAAGAAGAAACTAAAGGAAGAATTCCACATGTGAGAAATGCAGAAAGTCTTGCCTGACGATACGGCAGGCTTGTCAGTAGTCTTGACTGTTTGATACATCTGCAGGAAAAGAACCCAATTCCAATAATATTAGTTTAATATATATATAAATATATATATATATATATATATATATAGAGAGAGAGAGAGAGAGAGAGAGAGAGAGAGAGAGTGCATTTATCAGATCCACAAGAGCTGCAAATCAAATATTTAAACATTCCGAAGAACATGAAAGAGAAAAGGAAAACAGAAATTGATCACGAGCGATCGGTGTGGTTCGCTTTCAGTTAACCATGGGTTTATATCTGGTCAGCATATGAAGGAATATATCATTGTGCAATGATGGCCAACTTTTTCTCTTCCCAAAAGCAAACAAGAAAATTTCGTTTCCTTTTTAATTATGTCTTCATTATATTTTTATGATTGAAACTGTTACACTCCTAGAAAACCGTTCACATTTTGGACCTTTCACTTCTCAGACTCAGACTGCTCAGTTTCTTTCGGATCAAAGCCATCTCAGTATCTGTTCTCTTGCCATCCTTCTCCTGGGGCTTCTTTCTCGTGTCCCTAAATCTGAAGCTGAGAACACAAAACATCCCCGTGCTTCTAGGTGGTTTTGAGATGCAGAAACAAATAATGCTGAAATCTTCATGTTCGTAGCTTTAGAATCTCTACTTTTGTTTTATGGGAAGCAGACAACTCTTTTAACAGTCCACCGTTTGATGTTTTTCAGCTCAAAACTGAGTAACCATGAGTTTTTTTTTTTTTTTTTAAATGGCGGTGCAGCTAGAACCGTACCAGTAGCCACGGGAAAGCTCAACCACAAGCTTAAGCAAGAGTGAGATACCTGCAAATGGCTTTTCACATGTGCTAGAGTGAGATCCTTCACATCCATGAGCTCGAGAACAGATTTTGGTGTTGCTCCTTTCGAAACAAAGAAAGTAAATTATTTTAGAAGAAGAAAACGAATAACTTTGATCCACAGCTTAGATATAATGAAGAAAGAAAGCTGATCAGACACCAACAGATAACAACAAGGATTCTCGATCACAATAAGGTCTCTATGTATCATCTGTGCAGGAAAATATACCGTTGGACACCAACTGCGTCATCGGCCGTTGCTGCTCGCCAAGAAACGGGAGTCCTCTTAAGCTGCAGATAACTATCAATATAATAGCCGCAGAACGAGAGGTCGGTGGCTGGCTTATTCTCATGGCCTCCTAGGAGCTCCACGGCGTGAACGAAACGGGCGTGGAGCGAGCTCGTCCACCGCATCCGTGGCGCTCGCAGGCTGCGCTTCACCGGGAACCTCACCCCGATCCTCGATCTGAACGTACCAACGGCCGGACATGGATACGGAGGAGTGGAGGAATCCGACAGGATGGTGGCATTGAAGCTCCCGGAGGGGCGGAAGGGAAAGGAGGGCGATCACTCCTCTCGGAGGGGAGGAAGGGAAAGGAGGGCTCCTTCTGTATTGTAGAGTTTTCTTGGCTTCCGTTCGATTGCCGATCACTCCTGTCTTGATTTAGCTTCATCTTCTATTTCAATATATTGTATCCATTCGCATCTCAATATAGTTTTGCTTTTCTTTTCTTTATTGCTTCATCTTCATTTTTTATGTTGTTTGTTTCGTTTTATTTTTCCTTCCTGCATTTTCTCCCGGGCCAGTCACGTGCTCCCAAAAATGCCCTCTTGATATACATATAGGCTAATAGCTACTTATTTTTGTGTGTCGTTAAGCATTTTGTTACTAAAAGCCGTAACTAATTAGCCGCTTTGGAGCGTCTTGATACTAGAGCATATTTTTCACATCCAATGTGTATGTACATGTGTGTGTATGTAAATGTGCACTCATTGTAAATGAAGACCAAAAATCTCTTATTGATGATTTTTTAAAGTCAACAAATTTTGTGTCATTGTTTTTTCTTACTCCAAATCCTTTTTGCACATTGCAGTCACATGAAAAAAGTATATTCTTTGTTGAACTTAGGAAACCATGAAACTAAAGACAAATAATAACAAAGGTTCTAACTTGTAATATTCACTATTTGTGCATGATACCTAGTCTATCTGCCTACCATGTAGTGTTGTGCATACACAAGCATACTGCATACTTACATGCATAGTTATGTCATATTTTTACCACACAGTGCATACAAGCATGTATTTGCATAAATGAAGATGAAAGTTAACCAGGTTTTCAGTAATTTATCATCTAGCGGAAAGTTGTTCGTTAGCTACTTGACCTCACATATCCATTTAGCATAGTATTCTTACAAGGAGGCCACTCTGAAGTGTTTTATCTTAACATCTTGATTTTTTTTAAGATAGTAAATTCAGTGCGATGTGGTCCTTGATTTTGAAATTCTTACAAACCATCTATTCACTCCAAGACAATCTAGGACAATTTGCTCAATAAACAATTGTAGAGATCATATCTACAGGATTTTAGTCCATATAGAAGGTGAAGAAAGAATAGCATCAAGGAAGCAAATAGGGTCTGTAAGTAGCACTTGCTTTAACTGTTGTGCCAAGAGCAGCTCCATAATCAACCTCCTCCTTGCATACCATAGCAAGTTCCTTATATGTTGTCATGTTTACTCATTCGCCACCCTTGTCTCATTCTGTCAATGATAAGATTGAAAGACAACTATTTTAGAGAGATTTAAAGAAAGAATCCCTGCAAGATCCATCAAAATTAATGATAAAGAAAAAAGAAAATTTTTCCACTAAAATTAGATTTAGTTTCCAATTTAGTTTCCAATTTAGTTTCTCATGTTTATTGTCACCAAGATTATAGTGTTAATGATAATGTTGAAAGGCAACCGTTCTATAGAAATTCAAAGAAAAAATCTCAGCAAATCAATCAAAATTAATGATAAAGGAAAAAAAATCTCTCTACAAAAATCAGATTTAGGTTTTCATGTTTATTGTTGCGAAGATTGTGGGAACTTCAATTATTTAAGCTCCTTCTATGCATTGTGTAACCAAGGCTCATGGTGGCCTTCCATGGTGAAAAACCATGCACGTTTAATGAGTATATGTGTTCTTGTGCAAGGTTACCTCCTGTGACAGTAGCTGCGACACTTGTAAAATGTCGGCTTGTCCCTCAGCACCTTATCATCACAATGTCTCTTAAGATCATAGCTCTGATACCATGATAACTTTTGAGAGGGAGATTAAAAGGAAGACAATGCACACATATTTACGTGGTTCGGATTTGTCAATCCTACATCCACGATAAGAGAATCACGCAGCCTTGCTCTATTTTCTCATTATACTTCTTTACAGATTACAATGAGTATATATAGTTCTAACACTTGTCACTATCACTCATTATGGGTGGTTATACTGCTCTGAAGGGCCTTAACATGCCCATTCTGTTTATTAACCTCGACAACAAGGCCAGAGTATGATCCCTCCCTCCATTCACTTCAAAATTGTTCCACAAGTGATCACCATATTCATATTCATCACCATTATATGGCACGCACATAACAAGGTTGCGGAGACTTGATCCAAAGTCTGTTGCTTCATACTCTTCATATTAATTTTTTCTTTTCTTTAGTAAGGGCATGAAAAATATACAACTATATTTCATAAGGGAAGGTAAAATATAAACGTACATTTTGCTATGCAGGTAATCTTTTGTTCGACGGATATTCAAGCCGGTCGGCTTGAATGGTTTTTTTTGTGAGGTTTGGCGCGGTAGATCAACCAATCTTTGCTTTCAATATAAAAAGTTGTATGTAAATGTGTCAATGAGTTCTAAGTTGCAACTGCATGCACCATTAAAAGTGTGCATTTTGAGCAAGACAAGAGAATCAAAGTCTGATGTAACCTTAAAAACTTGTCCTTGTACGGGTTGAATATCCGTCGAACATCACACTTTTAATGGTGCATGGACAAGTTTCTAAGGTTACATCAGACTTTTAAAAATTTCTGATAATGAGTTCTAAGTTGCAACTGCATGCACCATTAAAAGTGTGCATTTTGAGCAAGACAAGAGAATCAAAGTCTGATGTAACCTTAAACACTTGTCCTTGTACGGGTTGAATATCCGTCGAACATCTTGTGACTTAAATCTTGTGACTTAAATGATGGTGTTATAATAGTCCTTAAAAATAAGAGGAGGCATTTATTGCCAGACAACTATATAATGAATTTCAGTACCACGCACTGGATTAAGGTCGACGGATGCATTTAGTTTAGAGATAAAAGGCAATAAAGCAAGGTTGGTTCTGGAATCATAACCCTTTGTCGAGAATTTCTTCATGTCCTGTCACACACCCTTTGTCCTCGATTAGCGGAAAAGTACAGGAACAAACTTAAAAGGGAAAAGAATTCTCAGACTGCTAAAGTGGTTGGGCTAAAGTCAGCCTACATCCAGAAATCTCTCGACTCTCTGTGCGGGCAGATGAAAAAGTTGTTTATTGATATATATAGTTGAGCAAAACTTAGGCAGTTTCATCTAACGCCTTTATTTGTCTCTTCGGCAGTTTCTTCTTGAGATTCTCTCTCTGATTTTTGCATGGTCTTCCACCACTTGCTGTATTTGATATGCCAAGGCGACAACTATGGAATGGTAATTACCATGAACATCAACAGCCATATCTGGGTTGACACCAAGTGGAAATAATACATTTCTTGAAGGCTCTTCCGGAAATATTGCAACGCATTTGCTTGCATAGCATGATGACGTAATCACCCGTCATCATTCATAACGTAGTAAAAATTGCCGTATAGTTGCGAACACTGACGATATTTTCAATTTATCGACATCTTACACTCGGATTTTGGGGTTTTATTTTCTGGTATTTCGTAAACACCACCCGTCTTAAAGATGCTCGGTGTTTGACACGATCTTCCTGTAATAAAGCATCCTTTTTTCGTTTGAGCTTCCTGCACCACATTTTACGGAGACATTACTTGTACGACTTTGCGAGATTAGTTGTCCAAGAAAAGCTTAGCTTTTTAAACATGTCGCGAGATTTTCCTCGCCACTATTTTTCCAAGAACAAGATTTGCAGCGAAAAAGTTGTCTAGGGAAAGTAGAAAAAGTGAAAGGGAAAAGAAAGGCAGACGCATGTGCACTTATGGTGTTTGTGTCTTCATGGACGACGTACCAACCCAGATATGGCTGTTGGAAGTGCATGCCCACTTTTAAGGTATTTCTTAAGGTACTTGAGAAAGTAGGCAAGTTTGTTGTTTGAGTGCGGCTAGGGGTTTGAGCTCTTGTTGAGGCAGTGGAATAACTATGTGAGCTGGAATACATATTTTAAGAAGAAATATGATGCTTTTTTTTTTTTATCAAACCTATTCTTAGATCACAACGATTGCAAATTGTTGGGTTGAACATTCAGTCCTTCATAATATATCACCAAGAAAAGTTATTGAATATCAAAAGTCCAACAAAAGCTACATTGAAAAAAATTCAAAATTACATGTAATGACTTAAAAATTATATAAGGTGCTCAAAACCTGAGCTAGTGGCTGCAATGCCATTCATCCATGAAGTCAATCTGGTGTTGATATTTTAATAAGTGTTCCATTTATTAACTGACATCTTGAAGATGCTTCTACGAATACATTCTCTTAATGTCATACATACATTAAACACGTAGTCTACCTGCAACCAATTTGTCTGTTTGAATATCAGAAATTTTTAAAAGTCTGATGTAACCTTAGAAACTTGTCCATGCACCATTAAAAGTGTGATGTTCGACGGATATTCAACCCATACAAGGACAAGTTTTTAAGGTTACATCAGACTTTGATTCTCTTGTCTTGCTCAAAATGCACACTTTTAATGGTGCATGCAGTTGCAACTTAGAACTCATTGACACATTTGCATACAACTTTTTATATTGAAAGCAAAGATTGGTTGATCTACCGCGCCAAACCTCACAAAAAAAACCATTCAAGCCGACCGGCTTGAATATCCGTCGAACAAAAGTTTCTTGTTTCAGAAAGTCCTCACTAATGAATACAGATTGGATACTTTTCTTAAATTAGTACTGAGATATTTAATTGTGAATCAAATTCATTTAAATGGTTTTATGATTGTTAAAATTTGCGACTATGATTTTGGTATAGACCTAACATGGGGCTAACTAAAATTTACTGGCGCATTTCCTACACATATGTTCATGGCAAGCTTGAATTTACAGGAATACTTAGCAAATAGCAGGTTTTATGGTTAAATAGTGTTTTTTTATATATTTTAAGAAAATTACAAATAACCGTGTTTATTGTCACATTACACCTGTGACGGTATAATACACGAAACACATGTCTACAAGCGACAATGTTGCCACCCATCGTCAAACAGTTTATGCATTCCACGGTCATAGATGGAATCCCAAAACTCCAGAGTTTCCCTCCTAACATTTGAACATCAATAATTGGTTGATTTTATAAAATAATTCACAGAACATATGCTTAATGTACCAAAAACACCAATTTATAGTAAAAAGGCTGTTGTACCGTTAATGGAAGAGATTTGTTAAAAGAAAAAAAAAATCTTAGACCGATCGATTTTTACTTAATTTCACCTTTTATCTCGCTCTAACATCTTTGTTTTTTGGTCTCTACAATCACTTTAAAAAGAAAGGCGGAACTGCATTGAAACCAGCTCAAAAATGTTCTGACATTGAAATTTTTTTTCTCTCAAAGGTAGTTTTTATTCGGGGTAAATGCTTTTTTTTTAAAATATATCTTAATGCTTTTCATTGATAAGGAGTGTGTTTCAAATTATTTTATAATCTTAAGCGGTTATTTGTAAATTTCAACCATTAGATTAGGCACTTTTAAATAAATATATCAAAGCTTGACACTTTTTTTTCACTAAGTTTCATATTGCTTTTTGGGCCCAGATATTTATCGAAATTCTAAACCACCGATTTTTTTGGTGTAAAGAATATAAGCTAGCTAATGTTAATATAAAACGAAAAGAAACATGTTCGAAGAAAGAAAACATAAATAAAATTTTCTTGCCACCAAAGGCCTACATCTAGGGAAAGAAGAGCACTTAATTTATTTTTCCCTTTATGTCTTTTTTTTTCCAGTTTTGTTTCAACCATTAAATACATATTTATATTGAGTTAAGTTCTCAACATTAGTAAATTAAACTTATCTGCAATGGATCCAAATAGGAATAGAAAGAAGAGTTTACTTATACCGAAAACTTGAACGACCAATTCTATACTGATATTTTGTTTTTTAATATACGTTTTTAAACTACACTAACAAAAACAAAAACAAAAAAAAAGGCTTACAGTGCACGTCAACTTCTTCCACAACTTGGAAGTCTCTGTGTATATATATATCTTCATCTAATGGAAGAGCACAACTCGTTTTTCGTGTTCTGAAGCAGAGCTTCATCTTAGTCTATCTTGGCTAGTAGGTAACGTTCTTCATCACCACCATCGAAAGTTAAGGGAGATCATACTTTGGCTTTCTTTTCTTGGTCTTTCTGTTTGCAGGTAACATGGGGAGATCTCCATGCTGTGATGAAAATGGACTCAAGAAAGGACCATGGACCCCTGAGGAAGACCAGAAGCTTGTGGACTACATCCAAAAGCACGGCCATGGAAGTTGGAGGGCTCTCCCGAAGCTTGCCGGGCTCAACCGGTGCGGGAAGACTTGCAGGCTTAGATGGAGCAACTACTTGAGGCCGGACATCAAGAGGGGAAATTTTACGTTTGATGAGGAGCAGACCATTTTGCATCTTCATTCTGTCCTGGGGAACAAGTAATTACTTCTATGAGCAACTTTTAAGCTTAATTTTTACCTGTTTACGAGAACAGTATGCATGTTACGAGAAATAATTCAGTTTCACTTTGTGATCGCCGGAAAAACTTGTTCCCTTTCTGTGTTGTCTAGGTGGTCTACAATTGCGACGCACTTACCAGGGTGGACGGACAACGAAATCAAGAATCACTGGAACACCCACCTGAAGAAGAAACTCATCCGGATGGGGATCGACCCAGTTACCCACAAGCCAAGACTAGACCTAAGCATGCTAACAAGTTTGCCTTCACTTGATTAGAGTCTCAGGTTACAGACAAACGCGGCGCAACTCGCCGGAATTTACTACCTGCAAAACCTCCTTCAGGCCGTGATCAATGCCAAATCCCGTTCCCCTGCCCCTCGGATTCAATGAGCAGCCACCAATCTGCAGAACTACCAACTCGAAAACCTCCAGTCCTATGCTGATCTCCCCATGGTGCTGATCCAAGTGAACCCAAGTTTCTGTAATCTGAAAAACGCAGAAATTCCATGTGCCTACCAGCAGAATCATGTGTATATTGACAATGGGAACGGATATATTCTTTCGCTAGACACTCTGGCTTCATCCCCACCTGCTTATGCCAATCCCAACCAAACCAAAGACCAGTTGAACCCATCTGAAATGTCCACCAATCCCTCAACTGCAATAACGACAACGATGACAAATTTCGACTCCTGGGGAGAACTCAATTTCGATGTTCAATCTAGTGACTGCTGGACAGAGCTCTTCAAGTAAGTGCAACACTTGGCGATAAGTCAACTTATTTTCTCTTTATTGTCACAGCCAACCTGCTACATTCTCGTGGATGGAAGCATCTAACTAGCAAGGAGGAGCATCGTAACTAGAGGGCGTGACGAACTGATGAGCAGAAGGATCAGCCCGCAACTTTCTACATGGAAAAAAGGAGTTCTGATTCGTGATATAGTTCTTTTTTTATTTACACAAACAGATTTGTGTTCAGTGGTGTGCAGGACACATGTTGTCAAGTCCACTGTAAAATATTGGCCTCATGATTTGAGATGATCTCAAACGAAACTAATGGAAACACATTATACTTCTACAGTTGTTCTTTGCACCACTCACATGTATAAAATTTTCAAACAAGAACAAATTGAAGTGGTTATTTTGTGTCGGATCCATGTAGACTCACCTCTTTTTCCATGTTTATTTACGTGGCGGTAGCGGGGGATATGACAGCTGGCTGTGTGGGCCACCGTCCTCTTTCCGTGTGGTGCAGCGGCTGGACGGCGGAGCTGCGTGTATACTGAAAGTTGAAGTATAACTGTTATATGTCATTTTAATTTAAGATGCTAAAAACAAAATAATATGACAGCCCTTTAGAAAGATCCACGTTATTAGCTGAAATGTTGTAATTTTGACGAGGACTCTAATGTTCCACCGTTTGCCGGTGACGACGAGCGTCGTTGTCAGCCGTTAATCATGCATTTGGGACGGCCGGATTTGGTTCCGTGGAGCGCACAGCTGGTCCACTCGATTCAACTACCCGTGAACGGCTTCTTTCCCCATTTAATTGGATCTATTTTTGTGCTCCATCCACCGGCAGGGACAAATATTTCGCGACCGGAAAAGGGCAAAAAAAAGAAAAGAGCCATTCGTCGGAAAATTAACTTTCTATTTTGTGAATTTCACCTTAACAATGGACCTACTTCTTCAAGCGTTATAAATATACCCGTAACTTTCGTCCGTAGTTGACGTGCAAGTAATCATCAGTCGACGAGTTTCAATGGGGTTTGATGACTTGACGGGGGTGTTTAGATAATACCCACCAAAGGCTTGGTTTTGTGAAATCCATTTTTTTGAACACCTGGTTAGAAAACTACTTTTGTAAAATTGGTTTAGAGGCAAAAATTAGTTTTGCCTGAAAAACTTAAAGGAAGGCCGATTTTTCAAGCCAAGTTTTGACAAGACCCTATTTTAGGGTAAAACCAGGTTTTATCTCCCAAACCCTGGTTTCAGCACGTCATCCAAACACTCTGGAAATTTGTTTTTTCGTGTGTTTGACAGTGAGTTATTTTGTTAATGTCATTAAAGATTAAGCATGTTAATAAGGCAATAATTCAAGCGTTCCTTAAACTTAATACAAAAAAGTAAATTTATTTACCGACTGTCAAATGACCCCGAGTTACAAATCTTCACGCAAACCGGTGTCCTTTCTTGTCTCTTAATCCCGATGATATAAAATGAGATTTTGACAGCCCATTCAAAGATTCGGCTAAATTAATTTACGACAGCCCATTCAAAGATTCGGCTAAATTAATTGTAAATGCAACCAACAAATTTATTTGTCTAAATGAAACCTTTAGTTAGGTTGAATTGGCCTCATCAAGGGCGGAGCTAGAAATTTTTTATAAAAGGGACCGAATTAAAGTTTCTAAATTTTGACATGAGACAAAATATAATTTTTCAAAATTTTTATATGTGACAAGTAAAATTTTCTAAAATTTAGACTTATTTTTTTTTAAAAAATTTGAAGTGGGACTAGAGTCCATGCGGCCCTCCTGGCTTCCTGGCTCCACCCCTAATTCTGATCAAATCAAAAACCGTAGCATACTAGCTTGATTCATGCGCACATATGAGAATGCCACGCATTATTTGTTATTAAATTTTTTAGTATTTCAAAGGTTCTCTATTTTAATTGATTATATGCTATTTATTTATTTGAAAAATAGAAACAATAATAGATTTTACCAGAACTTGATATTAAATAAGTTCTGGGATTTGGTACGAGTGCTTTGGCTTCTTTATTTGTGCTGGACATTAAAAAAAAAAAGAATGTGGGTCCGTGGGGACAGTTGCCCACATAGGCCGGTGGAAGAGGAAGGTTTAGGGGTCCGTACCTCCAACTAAAAGTCCAGAGTCCAATCCCTACCTTAAGACATTCCTAACTTATTTTTGCTTCATGAGAAAATCCCATGTGGCTTCTTGCCTTTCCTTTTTCTTTATTTTGTTTTATTTATTTATTAACTTTTAACTGGAAGGAACCACACCGGATCAAGAGACTGTGTCGCTCCAATGACATGTTTGAAACAGTGACTTGGCAAGACGTGAGGTTTGAGGCCATTTATTTTTGGCCACCGTGTTTGTTTGAAGTGGACACAATGTCTCGAACATTATGCTGAAAAAAAAAAGGAAATTAGGGCATGAATTATTAACATCATGACCAAAGTGCTGCCATGAAAAATGTGTTACTGATATATTCATAAAATATTTATTTATTTAGATAATCTGTTTTTTCAATGTCTACCCTTAAGAAGGTCATATATGTTTATGTTTCCAAGGTTTGACTTCCTTTGAAGGCTTGATAAACTTAAAGACATAAAGTACTTTTTTCAACTTAAACATTCTACTTACCACCATTTGCAATTCAAAGAAGTAACATACAAAAGCAGTATAGCTACAATGGGATTCGAACCTTGGACACATTGAATGTAAGCCACATTGCTGCCCAATTACACTATATTCTTATTTATTTAAGACAAGTTTTTTTATGTTTTTCCAACTTGATAATATCTTTTATTAGGTGAAGTATTTTGTAGACACAGCAGCCAATGAAACCCTTTCTTCCAAGCCTTGAATCAAGTGAACATAATTTTTTTTTTTGAAACTGTTCATTATCTCTCAAACAATGGAGATCTCAACAAATCATTGAGGCGCAATTTCGTGGCCCCTGTGTTCAGACTCACACAAATATTTGGTCCAATATATACGGTCCACTCAAGCCTTGGGCCACATTGAAATATGCAGATCATAAATATGTTCCTTGGCTACATTAATGGATACGCCAAACTTACTACAAACTAAAATGTAACCAATAGAAATACCTATCTAAGAGTGTCAACTAACCACCACCCATATGCTTTCGTTCATCCATGGCTCCCCCACCTGCTTTCATATAACTCTGTAGAAGCCTTTGATGAAGCAGTATGCCTTAACTCAAAGGTCATCCATGGCCGTATTGACTTAAATACAACAAAAGCTGCAGTGATTATTTGACGAAGAAGAACACTTAATGTACCATAACAAGATGGAGCCGATCGATGGTTTTTGACTTGTTGAAAAAACCCAAACATTATTTGTGCTTATAGGAGAAGAAGAAGAGGTAAAAGCAGAAATTTACTTGTAAGATCATGTGCAGTTGATGAAGAAGATTAAAAAGAAGAAAAAACAAAGCATATTTGCAGCTGAGAGCGGCAGATGGCTGAAATGAGGAGGAAAGCGTTTGACAACGGAAGTCAAGAGGAGGCAATCGGTAGCCTCAGAAGGAGCAATCCCTGTTGGCAGTGATGAAGCAGAAGGAAAAACTGAGAAGGAAGAAGAGGAAGAAGAAGAAAGTGTCTCGCCAAGGAAGGCGAATAGAGGGGCCTACGACAAAAAGGGAAGCTATTTTCTAAGACAAACGCTTTAGATGGACGCTAAAGCATTAAGCAGAGACCTGGGATACGTGTATGCAAACTGTGTTTGATTTTGTTTTCTGAAAATGAGACAAGCTGGCCTAATTTTATTGTCTAAGACAGGTTCTCACCAGTAAGCAAACGCGTCCTATGACATGACTACATAATGGTCAAATGAGATGGACGGATTGCAAAATTTCATAACTGAAAGTAGTTCTAAATAACTTCCATGCATGCAGAGATCATGTTTCAAAAAAATAACCCCTCCTCTTTCTCTTTTCCTTTGCCATGTAATGTTGGTTTAGCCTGCCATAATCATAGTTACCTCCTTAGTAGCATAAAGTTTAATGAAAGCCTCATGAAGTTCAAAAACTTACTAAAACAAGAGCTTCGATCCAGCAAATGCCCAAAATGGGGTAAAAACTCATAATCAGTTGTCTACTTGCAGGGTGCCCCCAAATTGTACTAGTTTCTTGGGTTCCCTTGCATGTTTCTATTAGCTGCACAGCCCAACGAAGTTATCTAGAACACAGCCAAGAGAAGATATCGATACTATATTAAAAGGGTTTGATTTATTTCAACCATAAAACACTTGGACCCATACAACTAAATTAACCACAAATTCCAAAACTGACGCAATGTCCAGATTGGCAATGTTCATCCCTCACAAGACTGAGGTCGTCACTCCAAGAGCCAAAATCTATCAAGAACTACCTGTAAAGATCGAAAAAATGGTAAGAATTCCTTCGAGTATGAAAAAATTCAGCCATGAATGAAACATGACCCAACAAAGTAATATTTGATTTTGTAAAACAAATGTCTTCAAATCTTAATACATATTACAGTTACTATTCATTAATAGAAACGAGGTGTACAAAACCTCCAAAATTTCGTAGACTTCCAACTGTGGTTCTCTGACAATGTCATGGTCATCGTGCCGAGCAACAACAGAAATCTCTGTGGCCACTCACGGGTAGAACAGAACATATCTTCACCAGGCGATCCAACAGATCGATGGTAACCTGCAGTGAAGCCTTTTGGGATATCCAAGATTGCCGTTGCAGCAGCAGAATCTCTTTAGGAACCCGGGGTAAGGGACCAAGAGACGCCTTGCTCTCCAACAAAAACAGCAAAATCCTGGGCCCTTGTGCTGCACAATATCCTCTGGGCCCTCTAGTGCATACAGAGGAGTGTGCGTCAATAGTGAGCTCAGGTGCACCACTACCTCTCGGGACGAGACCAAATACTGGGTAAAACACAAGCTCGCATTGCATGTACGATTACACAAAGTCCTCGTTTCGCCTTCGAATTTCAAATGTGATGGTTTCTCATCACTAGACATTGTCTATTACCTCTCACAGAAAGCGCCCTCAGGCTCGGTTTCCCCAAACAAAAGCAATAAGTCATTTTCTAACTTAATTTAGTGTCAACAAGGCAAAGTCGAAAAGACATGCATCAATACAAAGTATATGACATTAAAAAATCTCAAATAATAATATTGTAATAATTGTATAGAAACAAGAGATTTCCAAAGCCTTTTTCTCAAACTTTAAATAAAACTAAGGGTAACAAAGAGCAATAGTGCATAACATTACGTTTTCCATTAAAATTACAAACAAATATCAAAAACCCTCATTTGGCAATTTCTAAGAACTAGGAGGTACTAATTCGTAATTTCGTATGAAATCTCCCACTTTTGCTGAAATTTACTTTCGCAAGCCTCTTTATGAAAAAGTTTTCAGCAAAAATGCTGTGGCATGAATTTTTAAAAACTATAACACCTTTTTTGAGAATTTCTCTAATAAAGTGGACCAATTCTAAAATGATTCAACCTTGATTTAACATCAAACCTCGTTTTTCTTTCATTTCTCCGCTTGGTTTTCTCTCCCCTCACTAGAGCGCCTCCTTCTTCTTCTCATTCGACCGACGGTGGAGCTTCCACCGGTTTCCAGAACAGAAACCAGAGAGAGCGATCTCTCCTTCTCCTGCGAGGTCCGGAGTTCGGTTCCACGCCGCCGCGCCACCTGCCGCTTGGCACCTTCAGCTGCCGCTGTTCCCTCTCTGCCCCCTTTCTCAACACTGTCACAGTGAGAACGACGACCTCCCAAACCCAGAGCTTCAATGGCATCCTTCTCTGTCTCCATCTCGCTGCAATAGGGAGGAACCGGCGGATGAAGAGGTGTGACAGGGGAAATATGTACACTCAAGGTCGGGTTCTTTCCTTACCCAAGTCGCCTCTCTGCTACCTGCATGAGGAAGACGACTGGTTTCCAATCGGGCGGGCGATTGCCTCTACTAGTTCGTTAAAACCTTCTGTATTTCCTTACTCTCTTGGGTTTTACCCTAAGTCGAGCAGAGCAGCCCATGCCCTCTGTCGACAAGGTGTTGCATTCCTTTTTTTTTTTTTGTATTTTGTTTGAAATGTTATAATGCAACCCTAATCTAATATATGCATGCTCTGTTTTAGTGTTGATTCTAGACTGGTTTCTCACCGATGGAATAAATAAAGAAAACGAGGAGGAACAACTTAACATAAACACCAAAGAATTTCACTACCCATCATGGACGAACACGCCTCACACCTCAAATCAGTATCCAGCTTGCTTTAAATCTAGAAAATCAAAGATACTAGGACGAAGAGCACCAAATATCGTTCCAAAATAGAACGCATCACACGTCTATTTCTTTTTAGGGGTATAGATACATAGATTCACATGCATACGTACGTATCTATAAGAACTGAAAATATACGGGCTTCATGCTACAATCATGACTGAAAATTATCATACCTATCAATCCGAGATAAACTTCCAACCACAGCCTTCTTGTGCTTTCGGTTCCTTCCCAGCAGCCACCAATCGCAGAAACAAAGGTCTCTTCCTCACTTTCTCCTTCTTTGTCTTAAACTCTCTCAATCTCTTTGTTGGACGTACTCCTCTAATGGTGCAGTAAAAGAATGGTTTTCCCCTTTGCAGTTACAACTTTATCCTTATCTTTAAATGATAAACTTAACAGTTTGAAATATCATTAGGAATCATTTGATCTTTTATTTGATTCTTTCCCAATTTACGTTCCAAATGTTTTAAGGAAACTTAAAAAAAATTGTGGGTCTTACAAACTTAATATTCACATGTCAACAAAAAAAATCATAATGATTAAAAAAAGATAGGAAAGTCTAAAATAATGAAATCATTAAATCCATAGAGAGGTGTAGATCACCTGTATCTCTCCAATGACAGCCAAAAAGCAAACATCTATAAGGACGACATACGGCAAATGCTTTCAATGCATGATTTCTGTGCTCGTAAAGTCCAAGCAGCGCGGTCATGCCCTGGTACGGTCGAAGCTTCTGCTCCGATGGATAAGAAGAAAGATGTAGGACGCATGAACGCCTTCTGAAACGATGAATGAGGAACGAGAAGAGACGATAAGCATAAACTTGAGAGTGATTAATGCTGAACAACAGAGACCATGAATCAACCAGGCTTTTCCCCAGCTTTTTCTCTTTCTTTACAGGAGAAAAAACACACACAAATCAATCAGCTCGCTCGTCAGGCACCGTTCTTTTTCGTGCAAGTTCTTTTCTTACACGCACACACTCTCTACAGATAGATATGTATATAAAGATGGGAACATGATTAGCAAGGGAATTAAAATCAAGATACCCGATAATTATTTATCAATGGTAAAGCTGCTGCAGCTGTCTGAAAAGATTACAATTACCAAGAGAAAAGATGGAACTTACTTTGAGGCGCTTTATCATGAAGGGACGGTTTGATCTGATCTTTCCTTTGTCTTTCTTCCTTTTCTTTATATCTCATGCACGTTCCATTCGATGCTTGCATGGAAATTCTCACAAAATCAAAGCACAAACCTTTTTTTTTTTGTTTCTTGTTTTTATGCCCATTAAGTTTCAAATGGGCATGCACATACATAAACCTCAACCCATCATTAGCATTAGCAAACCATCTCTCTTTCTCTCTCTCTCCCCTCTTCATGACTTTTCTTGTTCGTTTCTCTGTTGTGCTGGACCTTGCTTCTCTCCCTCTCATTTCCTTATAGAGAAACCATAGAAATCAATGAACATTTTCCAAACGAATCAGTCAGGTCTTCCCAAAGTAAACTCTAGATTGGGGCTTTTGTTGTTTGCTCCAGAGATAGTGGTAGAGCTCTCCGGACTGCTGCTTTTTTCCTGTGAAGATGCATATTAATTTCAGTAACAAAGTTACAGCTCCATATTCAAAGTTGGACCTATATGAAGAATATTAAACGTACTGCTCCCGATTCTAAATAAAAAGGTACTTCGCCATTTTCAAATTTTCTGGGTGTTGGTCTCTAGACTCGTGCTTTCGCTCGAATAGTTTGGTTGGAAGAAATCTTGTACCTTTAAAGGAGGCATGCTAGACTGAGAATCCACTGAACCTGCACCGTGCACCCAAGCTCCCCTACTGCAAACAAGCATTCAAGAGAGGGAAAGAATGATGCCATCAGTCAAAGCAAAAGGGATGCTGCAAAAGAGAAATTAAAGCAATGGCTTTTACTGTTAAATTGATTTGAGCTTTGATCATGCACCGAGTGAACTTAACAAAAAGGGCCCCATGTGATGGTCTCCGTAGTCTCATATCAGTTCATTACAGGAAATTGCATGGAAGCTGTATGAAGCTCTTGCTCTTTAGCTTCCACAGTCAAGAGCTTTCGTGGCTCTTTTGGATGCTGTGTCTTCCCTTTTTATCATCTCCTTGAAAGCAGTTCTTTATAAACAGAAATTTTTCCCATTCTGGGATAGATCTCACCTTGTTGATCTTGAATCCAGAAATGACTGATTTGTCCCCTCCTTTACTTATTTCAATGCTGCCACGATCTAGGACACAAAGAACCAAAGCTTGATAAGACAAGACTCTTTGATTCTTGCTTTTTTGGTCATCATCACTGCCTGTGCTCCCCATACGAGCATTGGCTTAATAAACAAAAACTTTTGTCGATTCGGGTCTTTCTTTTGCCTATTTTAGCGCCACCATGCAGTCCTATTTATTCTACAGTCATGCTACGGAAAGAAACTAGGCCACAATACGAGAGGAGGCCAGGATAAGGCACATCTCTTGAATGATAATAAATTCTTCATGAGAACTTTATTCATTTGTTTATATCGAAAAAAATATGAGCCTGTCATCATTTGCACTCATGAAGACAACAGAAGCTCTTACGCACTCTTGCGAAGTGATTAAATCTCTTTGCAGGCCTTTCTAGTGTGTTTCATTACGTTTTTTTTTTTCTTGTGTAAATTGTTATTTTTCATAAGAGAAAAGGAAAAGGCAGCCGTGAACTGAACCGAAACTTTTCTGCGATGAATGCTAGAAAAAAAAAAAAACTCTCTAAATAAACCAATATGCAGAATACATCAACGTCAAATATCCCAACCAAGAAGCAATGAAACGAATCAGTCGGTTGGAAACTTTCATCGTTCTATTTTGTACTAACTTCTTCTATCTCTTTAAGAACCTTTGTAGAACAAGAGGATGGTCGTCTACTCGTCTTCCTTTCTCTCATCTTCTGCAGGATGGCTTGTTCTGTCTAGTTTTTTAAGTACTAAAAAATCAGAAAAGGAAATGGAGCAGCGAGTGAAGAAGTTTCACCTAGAAGAGTTGCTCCATAAACTTTGATGCAGAAAATGGGGATCCTGTGCTGTGCTAGAACTCATGTAATCTGCCGTTGACGCCGCGTTTCCTGGTGGAAGCTCATCACAGATCTCACCACCATGGCCTGTTTCAAATCCTTCCTGTTGTCCTGAACCAAGAATAAAAAAATGACTACCATCGATCCTTTCTCATGCACATTTACCGCAATGTACACTACGGAGAACACCCCAAAAGATGACAAAAATAAAAAGAAGAAACTAAAGGAAGAATTCGATATGTGAGAATGCAGAAAGTCTTGCCTGACGATACAGCAGGCTTGTCAGTAGTCTTGACTGTTCTATACATCTGCAGGAAAAGAACCCCAATTCCGATAATATTAGTTTAATAGAGAGTGAGAGAGAGAGAGACAGAGAGAGCGAGAGCGAGAGCGAGAGAGCATTTCTCAGATCCACAAGAGCTGCAAATCAAATATTTATTAAGAAACATTCCTAAGAACAAGAAAGAGAAAAAGGAAAACAGAAATTGCTCACGAGCGATCGGTGTGGTTCGCTTTCAGTTAACCATGAGTTTACATCTGGTCAGCATGAAGGAATATATCATTGTGCAATGATGGCCAACTTTTTCTCTTCCCAAAAGTAAACAAGAAAATTTCGTTTCCTTTTTAATCATGTCTTGATTATATTTTTATGATTGAAACTGTTACACTCCTAGAAAACCGTTCACATTTTGGACCATTCACTTCTCAGACTCAGACTGCTCAGTTTCTCTTGGATCAGAGCCATCTCAGTATCTGTTCTCTTGCCATCCTTCTCCTGGGGCTTCTTTCTCGTGTCCCTAAATCTGAAGCCCAGTGAGAACACAAAAGATCCCCGTGCTTCTAGGTGGTTTTGAGATGCAGAAAACAAATAATGCTGAAATCTTCATGTTCGTAGCTTTAGAATCTCTACTTTGTTTTATGGGAAGCAGACAACTCTTTTAACAGTCTACCGTTTGATGTTTTTCAGCTCAAAACTGAGTAACCATGAGTTTTTGTTTTTTCTTTTTTTTATGGCGGTGCAGCTAGAACCGTACCAGTAGCCACGGACCAGAAGCTCAAGCAAGAGTGAGATACCTGCAAATGGCTTTTCACATGTGCTAGAGTGAGATCCTTCACATCCATGAGCTCGAGAACAGATTTTGGTGTTGCTCCTTTAGAAACAAAGAAAGTAAATTATTTTAGAAGAAGAAAACGAATAACTTTGATCCACAGCTTAGATATAATGAAGAAAGAAAGCTGATCAGACACCAACAGATAGCAACAAGGATTCTCGATCACAATTAGGTCTCTATGTATCATCTGTGCAGGAAAATAAACCGTTGGACACCAACTGCGTCATCGGCTGTTGTTGCTCGCCAAGAAACGGGAGTCCTCCTAAGCTGCAGATGACTATCAAGATAATAGCCGCAGAACGAGAGGTCGGTGGCTGGCTTACTCTCATGGCCTCCCAGGAGCTCCACGGCGTGGACGAAACGGGCGTGGAGCGAGCTCGTCCACCGCATCCGCGGCGCTCGCAGGCTGCGCTTCACCGGGAACCTCGCCGCGATCCTCGATCTGAACGTCCCAACGGCCGGACATGGATACGGAGGAGTGGAGGAATCCGACAGGATGGTCGGATTGAAGCTCTCGGAGGGGAGGAAGGGAAAGGAGGGCGGATTGTAGATGGGCACACCTCTTATAGGCCTGAACCTATAGTCGTGAACGTAGTGATGGCCGGAGTAGTGATGATAAGCCCTGGGCTCCATGGAATCATTGAAAACTCTCGCCGGGATGGCGCCGGATTCCGGAAGCGTGGGGCAGGCGAGGGAGAGGTCGAAGAAGGCTTCTGGTTTGATGGGGTTAAGCCGATTGGGGTCGAGTGACTGGTACCAGAAGCCCACCTGAGCATCTGGGTTTGAAACATTCCTCCATGTGGAGGCGGTTTTGGGTTCAGGAGGGCTAATCTGGAGGGACAAATCAGGTGGTGGTGGGTGGGAGAGCTCCATTGATGAGAGCAAAGGGAGATAGAACCAGCAGGTGCTGGTTGCTCTGCCTGTGGACGGTAGGCTTTCCGGTGACGGACTGATGGTTGAAGTGGTTTCCAGGAAATTTTTTTTCTCGCTTTACATACAGAGATCAGAGAGAGAGAGAGAGGGGGGTGGGGGGGGGGGGGGGGGGGGGTGGAAGAGGAGAGAGAGAAAGAGAGAGAGAATTTTTTGAATTCCTTGAGCACCTTAGTTGGTGTAAGAGTATATAGAAGAAAATGACACTTACGGCGGCTACAGCGGAGAGATGTAGAAAGGATCTCTCTGTAAGGCACAGGGAAAGGGAAAAAAGAAAAAGGTTATCAACCAGAACATGAATTATTCATGTTGATGGGAAAATGTGGCATCCCATAGGAGTACGTGTGGCTGTAGACGGAAAATAAAAGGAAGAAAAAAGTATAAAGAAATGGAGAAATATCCCCCTCTTCTTTGTATTTCAGACAAGAGGAAACCTCTCTCTCTCTCTGTGGCTGAATGGAAAGCTGTATTGCCTTTTTAACTTTGTGGGTTTGACTCAACCAGTGAACAGCAACCAACCGCAAGCTATTGTTCTTCCCAGGAAAAAGATTATCAAAATAACCTCTTCTCTTCTTAGACAGAATTTTTTATGTCCCTTTGTTCTTTTATGGTTAAAATGACAGGAAATCTTCAGTTCTTCATTTCATCAATGATTTTTCATGTTTGGTTTTCTGCCAAACCCTAAGATGTAGAAATAATATCCTGACTAACATTCTAGACGCACAAATGTGTGAAGAATTTTATTTCAGGTGGTGGGACACATTTCTCTGTCTATTTCTTTCTCTGCAGCATTACTGTGAGATCTGGGAAATGATCATCTGCCAATCAGATAGCACCGAATGCCAAAGATATTTTCCATCTGAAAACTGTCAAAGGAAAAAAAAAAAGAAAGAACAAAAACATATTTCCATTGGCGACAAATTTTACCAAACTCCAGAGTCCAACATCGGAAACAAAGGACACTTACAAAGTATGGGGAAATTTGTAGAGGCCATAATCATTGTTTCGGTTGGAAAAAAACTCCTGTACACAATAGCATCTAGAGAGATGGAGGTCAAAGGACACATTTGTCATTCTCTCTCAACATTGCCAGTGTTGCCTAGAAACATGTGGGGGTGCCTAGAGGGAAGGATCTTGCTAGTCTTTCTTAAAAGAGATATCCAAACGTCTGTATTTTAATAGAAAAATCTTTTGCTTTTAATGCCTTCACTACCATTGTGCATTGGTAAAGGGATTCTTTTGGGTTTTGGGTGCATCTAGGAACCGACAGTCAGAATTGCCTTCCCCTACCACAGGCCAATAAAGTATGCCATCCCATCCTCCCTCATCAAAGGGGGTGTTAGGCTAAATATTACTAAATTCTACATGTAACCCTCTGTCAAAAGCCATGGAACTCTCTCCAGTGTCAGGACTTCCCCCTTGGATCGCCCTCTTCTTTCCCGCTTCTTACTTACTAGCTGTAGCACTGATCACTTTTTATATCCTTTCCATTTACTGTGAAATTAATTTGAAGGAAAAGTCAAGATCCTGACCTTAAGTTATTAATCTTCAAATGTAAGTGATATTCAACACCGGGTTCATCTTTATAAATTGATCATAATCTTTACAATTTTCTAGTTAGAAAGGTGAAAAGAATTAATGGCGTTCACGATTTTACTGTAGAATGTTGGCGCAATGTGCTGCTTTCCAGTGTTACAGTAAAGGGCCCGAGGCATGAGACGGGACGCTTATCTTCTTGGACATGCAAATAAATAGCAGGTCACATCATGTAGGAACGTGTGTTCCTCTCGTTGCGTTGTTCCTGATTGGCAAATGCAGTAAGATCTAATTTGAGATGTGCCCAAGAGAGAAGGAGAGGGAGAAGGAGAGGGATGAAGGAGTAAACCTACTCTCCCATATGTGTTGGGTAGTGGCCTTGAGCTTGATCCCTTTCTTTTTGCAGTTATAAAATTAAAACAGGAAATAAATCAAATATTAAAGTTTTCGTTTTAATTTTTACCATAAGTCTTCATGCCATAATAGTAGTTGGGATTTAAGGAAATCCTAAGAGGCGGTCTGTAAAGCCCAGCCTCTATTCATCTAAAAAACGTTGGTTGAGAAATCAACTGCGCGTCTCTTAGAAGCAAACCTTGTTTCTTTCTTTCTCTCTTGCTCACAGGTCTTGCATTTGAGATGCTGCTGGTGGTGGACCTACTTCACAGAAGCCGTTCCGCTGCTTAAGATCCAACAATATGCTCAGCTTTGGAAGATCAAGGTGGTGAATTCAAGCTAAAGTATTGGGACCCTGATTTATCGAGTAAAAAGAAGCCTGTTTCTGTTTGAGGAATCTTGCCACTGAAAACCAAAGGAATAGAGTTACTGCAAGCAGCTGTGGGTAGCAGATGGCCTGGTTATGGTTATACGTTTTCCAACTTTACTATACTTCATTTGCAGGCTTCTTCAAACTCACCCAGGTAAACTTTTCTGAGATTTAAGCTTTAAAAGGTTGTGTCAGAGCTTTTTACACTGCTCGAACTGTGATGGCAAGAGGGACAGGTCAAACTAGCTCCCTCACTTGTTAAGTAATTTCGTTTATGCAAAACTTTATAGTGCGTCAGGTAAAAGATAGAAAAGCCATTTCAAACTATCCAAAGAACTGAGAGAAAGATGGAGAGACAGAGAGATAGGGGGACATTTTTGTTCTTTGAACATCTCAAAACCCTAGACTAGTCAATCTCATGAAGTGATAAAACTTGGGAGGAAGGACAGAGCACATATTTTCCAGACACCACAAAAGAAAAAGAATGGGAAACGAATGAATGGCATCTAAAAAACAAATTATCTACACGACGCATTCTGACAGCATGTGAAGATGTGCCCTCGTTGAAAGCAAAACAAGCATACAGAGAAGCGTGTTATGAAGGTCTATAAGAGTCCTTTGCTTCTTCTTACCTTAGATTTAGCTCTTGTTTAATGCACATTTACTCCTTTTTCCAAGAAATTCCTTTTGACTTCCTTGAATCATATATTAATAATTTCCCTAGAAGTCTGTGGTGGTTTAAAGAATGCCTCTAGTTGACGACAAAGTGCAGGAGGGAGCACAGAAGCCAGGATATACTGGTCTGTAAACTCTGATAGTCCTAACTGCACTGGATGACCCACCCGCCTCACCTTCTGTTCGATCGAGTTTGAAAGGAAAACCCAGACCTTCTTCTCCCTCTTGTGATCAGATGGAAAGTGAAAGCCTTTAAAAAAATGATTCACAGAGAGTGGTGCTCTCGGAGAACAAAGTAGACCACAGTGAGATTTAGTGAGCCACTGTATGCGCAGGGAATGGAGCTCCTCTTTATGGCACACCAGTGGTTAATGAACCAAAAGAAGGTTAGGTTGTTATATTTGAATTTCAAGCTGACATGTTACCTCTTTCGGTACATGTGTCTCTCACTTCACTGTTGCTTCTCAGAAGTTCCTGCAAACATCTGAAAAACAGATACTGACTTGAAGTCCATGTTAGATAACTCATTTTCTGGTAATAATGAAAATGCTTCGGGAATCACGTTAATGAGTTTTCCTTCGCATTGGGGATCGGGAACGAGGGTTTTCTTACAAGATCCTGTACGGCTGCGAAGTGTTTGGTGTCACATATGTGGAACTGAGAGCACAGCTTCCACTTCAGTTTCCTGCTCACATTTTCCGAGTTTGTCGCTTGCCGGATGCAAAAGCTTGCTAGTTTAGTAAATTGATGATGTGGGGCGGAGTTTGCAGAGATTGTTTAAGTTAGAAGACAGAAAGGGAAATGCTTGAAATGAGAGCAACTTAAGTCTGCTGGTCTTTGTAAAGTCCAATCATCCGGTGATCATTTAAACATGCAAAAGTTTCCAACATGAGGATGTTTCATGAGCCCATAAAGTAACTTATTTCTCACTCTAATCAATTGAGCCCGGGTTAATCTTGGTTTTCTGGCTAAAGGGCACTCGTTATGAAATTTTAAATTTTTAAGGAGCACCATTACGTAAATGAGAAAAGTTACCTTGAAGTTTCCAGTTTCCATATAAAAGTAAGCATTTTCTTTGTAGGCAATTACCCACACAATGGCCGCATCTGTACAGTGGCGGAACCATAAATTTTTGGGTAAGGAGCACAGTTGTAGAAATTTTATGGGGCACAACAGATATAAATAAGTAAATGATTGTAAGACGTCCACATACAAATAAAATAAAATAAAATAATTGTTACTGGTGTGGCCTATATAGCTCCGCTACTGCACCTACCTCTGCCCCTAGTAGTAGAATTTGACCAAAGTCAGAGACAGAATAGCTTTAAGTTTTACCAGTTTGTGCTCGATTGGAGGGTATTATGATAATTTCGACCATCGGGCCGGAAACAAAAAGACCTGCTTGAGGCAGTTGGTTGGGCACTCTACTGGTCGTATATTGCGAAAAAAGCAGATGTGATGGATCAGGAGGATGCAGCGAACCAGTGCGAACAATGCGAACAAGAATCTGGAGGATAAGAAGGAAGAGATGATCTGAAACACCAACTATTCTGGTTGTGAATATATCAATCAATTGGGTGGAAGAAAGAAAGAGTCTCAAAAATTCACCAACACTAAAGGTGGCGTGGCATCTCTCTTTAAAAGATGCAAGGACCATGTCTTTATGATCAGTAAAAACACTAAAAAATGAGCTTTACTTGGTACAATACAGTCCCACTTTGATGATAAAGTCTCGCGCCGCCACGTAAGGCAGACTGAGCCACAAAAAATCAAGCACACAAGATTGGTGGGGGTCCAAAATCATGTGGACTCCAAAAAGCGAGTTCCATTTCATTAGAAAGTGAGTTTCATTAGATCACGAAACGGGATTTGTAGTCCCACAGAACTTGTTAGAGAGCGTCTGGACGTATGCATGGGGCGGGCCCCTGCTGTTCCTACGCCCCGAAGATGGCTGCTACAATAGCTGCAATCGATTCATTACATGTCAGGTTTTGAATTTCTTTACCATCATCAGCAGATCTGAATCTGATTACTGTTCAGATCTCATGTCGCAGTTTCATATGAGTATCAGATGATCTTAATTCTTATGCTAGTCGGATTCGATTTTGGTTTTAGAAAACATGGTATGAATCTGAATTTAGATTAGCTATATTCGGCAAACATGACTGTTTTCATCTTTAAGATTAGGGATGTCAATAGATCATACTCAAATTGCGAAGCACTCGTAACCTATCCGGGATTTTTTGGTTATTTGTATATTCGGATTCAAATAGAATCCAATTTTTATTCATATCTGAACCCAGATATGAATTTTGAACCGAGTTGCACTCGTTTTCAGAATGTAGGAGCATTGGATTTAGGATTTTTGTTTAAAACTAAATTTGATCGGATATTTATGTAAGTCCAAATTTAAATCTGATTAGATGTCATTTCTTAAATCTATCTGATCCGATGATTTCTTAGTCAGATATTAAACTTTTTTATATTTGATATTTTAGAACGATTTGATTAGATATCTGATTCAAATTAGATCCATTGACTAGGCCTGGGCGTTGAGCTGGGCTGGGGTCGGGTCAAATATTTTCTTTATCGGGCTCAACTTGAGTGAGCCCGGCCCGGCCCGAGAACTTAACGGGTCGGGCCCGGTTATCATTCTCTAGGCCCGGCCTGGGCCGACGGCCCGTTAAGTCTTCCTTCCTCCGCCGCGCCCTGCCGCCCTCCCTCCCCTTTCGCATTTTCCTGTTCATCGTCGTCGAACTGCGCTGGTCTCTTCCATGGTTGCCATCAACGGCGTCATCGGCGACAAACCCGCTGGAGAACAAGCCCACCGAAGAGTACCGAGCTTCTCATCTGAAAGCTACCCTTCCAGTGTCTCGTCCGTGTGATCGCTCAGGATTTCAAGACCGATCTGAGGTTTCAAACCAGCACCATTGCAGCACTTCAGGACACCAATCTGTGCACCATCCACACCAAGAGGGTGACGATCATGCCGAAGGATATCCAATTGGCAAGGCGCATCAGGGGCAAGCGCGCTTGATCGCGTACATTGGAAGCATGTTGGTGCCTGGCGAAGATTAGTTTTGCTAGGGTTTCACGTCCTTTCTTTCTGTTTGCGTTTTGGGGTTGGAAATGGTGAAGATCGCCTACATCACACTTTGTTGCTGCACGGGAGAGCGACACAGAAAATCTCCGATGGAAGGAAGAGGTCGGGGAAGGAAGGGAGCGGACGGCTGCCTTGGTCGCCGTCTGGGAACGGAGGGAAGCCGATGGGGTCGTTGACAGGGCGGAGAGCCGACGGGGAGGAGGCGAAGACGGTCGTGTGGGCATCAGGCCGACCCAACAAGACCCGGCCTGGCCCGGCCCGGCCCGCCAGTTAACAAAAACGGGCCGCGCTGGGCCTCGGGCATGGTTGACCAGGCCCGGTACCCAGCCTGGCCTGATACGTCAAATAATCGGGCCGAGCCCGGGCCAGGTCTTGGGCCCGACGGGCCGGCGTGATGCCCAGGCCTAATATTGACATCGCTATATAAAATCGGAAATTCAAATCACCAAGAGCTGATTTGAAACTGCAAGTTCGGGTACACTGGCAAAAAGTGGTTGCTTTTCTCTCACTCTCTCGTGTAAAGAATATGATCCAAACCTTGTTTCGTGTGAAATCAACGACCATGTATCCATCCATATGGAGTTTGATTTCAGTGATGAGGATGAGCGATAAGATTTTGGTGAGAGTTCCGATCTGGTCCAAGTTGGATCCACTCGTAATGGTTTTGAGACAGATCCATTGTCTATGACAACTGATTTAATGACTTATATTCTTACTTGAAATTTTGAAACCGAATCCACATTCAATTACAAAGGTAAGATATGGCTTTCCATGTATAGTCAGGTCAGTCAGATCCTTATCAAATTAAGGACTCAAACTCAAATTCATATACCCGACCCATATACTGAATTCAAGTTGGACTATAACTAGGATCCGTTTTGCCTTGTCAAATCCAAAACCATGCACGCCTGATCCAGGATCCATTTAGAAATCCAAGTTGGACATGGCTGTAAAACCAGACCCGTAATGCGCTTCATTAATTGTTCAATTAAACTGTAAAAGTGCAGATGCCATAACTGGGGAACAATGGTGTTACATATCACATGCGGTGCTTTAAAAGTGAGATCGGTTAACAGAAGAGCAAAATTAACGTCATCCCATCAACATGTGACTTAGATATCAACACCACAATCAAATGTATTTAGTACCCACCAAAAACTTTATCTTACCAAATTACTGAGGGTAAAGTGAAAGTGAGGTGGTAAAAGAAGAGTCCTACGCATCCTAAGCGAGCTTTCACATGGTTTTGACTTAGTGCTGTCAGTATCAGCTCCAGTGTCGTACCGGTTCGCAAACTGATACTTCGATTCAACGCCCATAATTGTGACACGTCTTTATTTATTTATTTTTTTTAATGTTTATCTGACTGTTACTGCATATTTGATTTCATCTATAAATCCATTTTTTTTTCCAATGAGTTTCAGTATCTACAAAAATTAAAACTTTTACCGTTTCTACTATTTCTATGTTATTGATATAGTATGAATATGCCAATTAGTTATCTATGACATAGGAAATGATCCAGAACTTGGGCAGAGATCAGCTACTAGATTTTTTTTAACTTACATGTAAAATTAAAAAAACAATCATTTATCCTGTATACAAATTTTGAAAAATTATATTTCAGCCCCTGTTAAAATTTTAAAACTATACTTTGGTCTTCCTCATGAAAAATTCTTTCCTTCACCCCTGATGCCAGCTATTTTTGTAACTAATTGGAGTGCAACATATATGTCGTTTGCATTTGCATTCTAGAGAAATAGCTCCATGGGAATCAAACTAACAACTGGGCTTTCACTAGCCCACCAGTTCGACCAGCCCTCCATAAGGATTTATACCAAGATAAATTGCTAGGTCAAGAAGCTACATATTGGACTAGAGTAGAAGCAAAGTTTGAGTCCAATAATATTTAGGGTGTCCATCTTTCATCGCAAAGCCAAACACGGGGAAAAATAGCATTGAGGAGTTTTATACCACATTGTCTTAGTATATAATCAAGATTGTAATTAAGGAATCGATAACAATTTTTAGGTCAATGTTTTGTTCCTAAAGCAACTGTTTCAAGTAGTTGATTTCCTTATACATATGCACCAAACACAGTCTAGTCTAGTCACAGTTAACGTACAAATAACTCGCTTTTAAAAAGACTTCTTGGACAAGATTTGGCTTTTAACCAATCTTTAACAAGTTAAAAAAATTAAAAAATTTGGTCGCAATCTTGGTGATATTAAAACCTGCGTCTACAGCCCAAGTACCCATCATGCGAAGCCAGTCATAGCTGTCAAAATTTCGTACACCAGTATGGTCAATAACATAAATACGGTACATCAGTATGGTTAATGACAAAAATACCCTTGAAAGTAAATTTTTTTCGAAAAAAACTAAAAAAGTCATTTCCTTTTAAATAATTTCTAAAATATGTCAACTCCTTATCCTTTCCCCGCCCTCTGGTCTCTCTCGCCTTCACTCGCTTTCTCACCCTTTATATCTTCGTAGATTTTCCATCGCCATTGTTTATGAAAAATTTTTCGAGCAAGCCATTGGTGGGATAATAATCGGGGTGGATTAGGTTCGGGTTTGGATTCCAATTCTAGCCTTGACTTAGATAGAGAAAATCCAAATATGCATTACCAATTCGGGTTGCGATAAGTCTATTGAACATGTCTTTTATGCAATCAATTAGAACCTAGATCGCAGCAAGTAATTCCGGTTCCAGATCCATATTTGAATTAAACCTCATTTAATATAGTTGTTAATTATGTCAATTTTCTCTTCAATGTCAAAGCTTGGATGCATATAATTCCAAACTACATATCCTTATTTGTATAACAGTCCCAAAAATAATTTCTTTGTCATGTGGACCCGAAACTTTGGATAATGTACTTATTCGGTACTAAATTCGTATCTGTAAATAATGATCCGGATTCACATGAATCTGCAGGGTTTGAAGCTAAAATGGCACGTTGGAAATATATTGGAATCTTTTAAGCACAAAAACATATTTGAGGAACACATGCCCATTTGACTCCTTAGCAGCAGTACAAAAAGGACATCGATCTGCTAATGAAAGTCCCCTCTTCTTTTGTCTGTCTTGAGTAGGAAGACGACCATTTAAAGCAATATAAGTGAACCAACGACCACAATGATGAACATCTTTGTTCCAAATGAATTCCCTCCAAGTTTCCTTAGGTCACTTTTCTCTAGTATCCTCCTAGGTATTTCTCACCTTAGCTTCAAGGGCAGGCCTCCCAACATAATGAAGAATATCCATATCACTTTCCAATTGAGGTTTGGGCATGTAAAACCTAGAAGAACTGCACCGAATTCAGGAACAAGGAAGAGATCAGATTCTAAAATTTGCTGGATGGTCATTGTTCTAGATTCTTGGAGAAATAAAAGTTCTTCTTCTATGAGGGCATCAGCCACAACATGACCTCCTCATTTACCATACCAATAGCTTATGTCACCTCTATCGATCTGCCGCACAACATTTCCCTTAACAGGATACCACGACATAATGCAGTTCTTGATTGTTTCGCTTTGGGCTTAATAACCCATAAACTCCTTGGAGTAACATATTTCTTGTGGCAAAATTTAGCCCAATTTACTTCATGAGCACAGATGGAAATAGACCATTTTACCTAGCACGCCTTAGACCATTCTTCGAGACGTGGTAATCCCACGCCTCCCTCCAAGTAAGGTTTGCAACCTTGGTCCCAAGCAATAAGGTGCCTAGCTCTATAATTCTCATCTCCTCCCCATAAAAAATTGGCCATAGATGCAGCAGCCCAAACACTTCTTAGGAAGACGAAAGACTGACGTTCAGAAGCCAATAACGCTGCTAAGGATGTGTTTGAGGAGTCATAGTCGACCAGCATAGAAAAGGGTGGCTGACTTCCACAAAGAAAGCTGGTTTTTTACCTTGTTGATGAGGGGTTGGCACTAGTCATCCTTAAGTTTACCAGCGAACAAAGGCAGCCCAAGGCTTAAGACCTAGGGAAGGCATCACAAGGCCATCCAAGAGTGGCACAAATCCGCTATGGTTACAAATAGAAAGCAAGAAGGATAACATGACGGGCATACAGCACAATGCACAAAAAGATCACCCCATTCATCACCAGAAGTTCAATGACTGCAGAAAAATTCAAATAGCGCCATTGCAATCAACATTTACTAATCTTGTTTGCATTGCTATGTGTATGCATTTGTGCGCACGCATGTGGGTATGATTCAGCAGAATGATGATTTATTTCCAAAGGAATATTTTAATATTTTTTTCCTAAAAATTCTTATCTATTGATGCATTGATCTCCCCTTTTTCAAAAGTCACTCATCCGCTCTTGCATCAGTTTAGTCGAGACAATATAAGATTGTGGTCATATGGTTGTACTTTTTTACTTTTTACCTTGGACATGGGATCAAAGGTTAATTGGAATCGGGGATTTGATTACTTCTTATTTGAAATCCATAGATCTAATATGGATCTATGTTTTTTCAAACCTCGCAAAAGGTCCAAAGTAAAATCCATGATTCAAGATCTTAAGTTTGACTTGAGATCCATATTTGAAATCCTTATTTCGTCTTTCCGCAATGAAAAAAGGTGGGATTTAAAATCAGAGGAAGGGAGCCTAATCTATTAAGTCCACATTCTCAAATCTCGAGAATGTTAGCTCTGACACAAATCACGCCCCTATTTAAAGATCCTTTTTTTTCTCGATGAATCAAACGCTTTCCATTAAGAGGAATTGAAAAACACAAAGAATATTGAAAAAAGAAAGGAAAAGAATTAGAAAAAACAATCTAAGCATGAGGTTTTTCTCATAAACAATACGGCAAGCTCGGAAAAAACGGGAAAAATACAGTAAATTTTTAAAATTTTTAAAAAACCAAAAATGAAAGAAAAATAAAACGAATGAGAAACTAATAGCACAAACATTAATACATTTGGAACAAATAAAAATTATAAAATGAGAGAAAAAACTGTTTCAATAAAAAAAATGAAAAAAATGAAAAAAAATGAAAAAAACTTGTTAAAAACACGTTTTTTTTTCATTTTTTTCAAAAAAACACATTTTTTTGTAAGTTTAAAACAGCCAGTTAATTTATCACGTTTTTTTTGTTTTTTTTTTTCAAGAAAACACATTTTTTATGACTATGATATATATATATATGGGGTTCTGGAAGCTTGTATAGTTCATACTTCATACTCGTCTAATTACTAAGACAATGTTTAATAGTTCCTATATAATATCTCATAAAATCATTTTTACAAGGTGAGACAACAGCCCTGACATTTACTCAAATTTAAAGTTGATCTTCCCATTGTATTCCTTGGGAATTCAAAGATTTGCAGCCTTTTGGTAAGATAACTTGAGGATTGCAGGTCTTGTTAGGCTTTCTTGAAGGTGCAGGAGATTATTATAGTTGTTATAGCTTTATCGTGTAAATGTTATCAGTTCTTTTTCCTTCCGATCGCTTCTTTTTCATCAACAGAATGGAGAATACATACTGGGAACTGAGGCCACATCATGTCAAGTTAATCTTCTCATTGATATATTTGTTGATGCTCTGGATGTGGGGATCCTGACCTTATAAAAAAGGATTGGTCAGACAACAGTCGTGGCACTAGGCAGATTTTGAGGAAACAGCAGATTAAATAGAAGATACAGCAGAACTAGGAAATGTAAAGCATAAATAAAACTGCCGGCGATGCTGAAGATTGCTGCCATCCATTGCTGGTTGCCGCCGGTCAGTGAAGCCCCCCCACTGCCACATATCTGCTTCTGTGCTGTGTTACATTGCGGCTGAAGAAGAAATTTTAAGAGGCATCAATAGAAGGAGGAGATGCCGGGTGTAGGTTAACGATCAATAGGGGATATATATAATAAGGAGAGAATGAGCCCCAAGCAAGCTATCCATTGGAGGCTCTGATGGGTAGTTTAGTTGACTGTTAACTAACAGTTGGATCCTCCAAACAGATTGTTTAACAGACCAAAAAAAAAAAACAGAATAAGAAGAAAAGTACCAAAAAACGAAAAACAGAAAAGACACTGATTATAAATTATATATACTATGTCTATATATGTAGTGTTATAACAATGTATATTGTGTGCATGTGTACAAGCGAGTGTGTGCAGTGTGTTTTGCCTAATGCACATTACTTTTCTACTGACTAATCTGCTCATCTTGCACTACCTTATGATGTATTTGTTTTTTAATTTTACATGTTATTAAAACATGTATATGTGTTTGACTTACTGACCTTGTTAGAGAATTCTTTATGTTGGTTGAGATGCAGAAGCACAATAACAACTTTTTCTTGTTTTATTCATTACTGACTACTGACAATGTTGACTCTATCTATGTTTCTCATCTTGTGCAAGGTTCAGATAAGGACTTACTATCACATGATAAACTCATTCAAGAGCTTTTGGATCCATTTGATCGGGTCAAAAAAATTGCAAATGATACTACCAACCAAATATGCGACTTTGTTGGTAAGTTTGTGAACTAATCAGTTTGTATCTTCTGATGTCTTGTTTAATGTAACTTTCTGTGCTTATGTAAATGAAGCAAGAGCTCAAATTAACATGCTCAAGGAATCCAGAAAAATTATTCTAAAAAAAGTAAAACCTCATGGACAAGTGCTTGTACATCAAGTAATAAAAACTAATTTGAGTGCACAACACATGAACATAGAAAAAAAATATATTTTTTATATAAGATACACAAGAAAATGTATAAAGTGGGTTCAGGAACTTTTATGTGCACCGAATGACAGACAAAATATAGCCATTAGGCAATTTAAGAGCTATAAACTAACGTATGGCAAATGCAACAACTAGTTGGTCATACAAATGGAAAAACCCTTATAATTGAAAAATAAAAGTACACCAGAAAATAAATTACAGGATAAAACATATATATTTATGTATGTTCGTCTATACTATGTGTAAAGCAGCTACCACACATAATACATGTGCATTACTTTCTCATTGTTGACATTGGTCAATGACATGTCATATTTGAGGGGTTCCATTTTGAGCAACAAATAAGGAAGCCGTCAAACTAAAGTTGAAGTTATGATTGAATAGAAGCTACAATTGTAAATGACTGGTTTTCGTGTTGCCTTGCTGGATGGTGAAGGATTCCTTTTCATTGAACTTCAGTAGCCATTCTAATGAAACAATGCTGTTATTTTTTCCAAATGAATGCGGTATGCACATTGAGAAAATTTTGAACCCATTACTTGAATTACAAGGACATCTTATTCTTGCTACATATTATAGTTTGTACTCTCTTAGGGAATATTTATGACAAAGTAACTTTATCTGACATATTATATATGGTTCAAATTCTATCCTTTTTCTATTTCGTTTCTAGGTGCAAAGGTTATATTTTGGGACCTGAAGGAGCCATTTTAATTTATATCGAGGGAACGAAGACAATGCTCGTCTGGAAATAGCTTTGGAGCAACTTGATAGTGTATGAGCATATTTTTCATATCCAATGTGTATGTACATGTGTGTGTATGTATATGTAAATGTGCTTTCATTGTGCATGAAGACCAAAAATCTCTCATTCAGTTCAATCTATCCAAGGACATTTCACCATATGATTGTTTGCTATAAAATATACTTCATATTGTGCTTTGTAAAAATGATGATTTTTTGAAGTCAACGAATTTTGTGTCATTGTTTTTTCTTACTCCAAATCCTTTTTGCACATTGCAGTCACATGAAAAAGGTGTATTCTTTGTTGAACTTAGGAAACCATGAAACTATAGACAGATAATAACAAAGGTTCTAACTTATAATATTCACTATTTGTGCATGATACCTGTCCATATGCCTACCACGTAGTGTTGTGCATACACAAGCATACTGCATTATTACATACATAGTTATGTCATGTTTTTAATACACAGTGCATACGAGCATGTATTTGCATGAAGGAGGATGAAAGTTAACCAAGTTTTCAGTAATTTATCATCTAGTGGAAAGTTGTTCGTTAGCTGCTTGATCAACCTAACCTCACATATCCATTTAGCATAGTATTTTTACAAAGAGGCCACTCTGAAGTGTGCTATCTTAACATCTTGATTTTTTTTTTTTAGATAGTAAATTCAGTGCAATGTGGCCCTTGATTTTGAAATTCTTACAAACCATCTATTCCTCCAAGACAATCATGGACAAGTTGCTCGATAAACAATTATAGAGATCATATCTACCGGATTTTAGTCCATATAGAAGGTGAAGAAAGAATAGCATCAAGGAAGCAAATAATGTCTGTTAAGTAGCACTTGCTTTAACTGTTGTGCCGAGAGCAGCTCCCTAGTCAGCCTCCGCCATGCATACCATAGCAAGTCCGTTATGTGTTGTCGTGTTTGCTCCTCCGCTACCCTTGTCTCATTCTGTTAACGATAAGGTTAAAAGACATTGTTTTAGAGAGATTTAAGGAAAGAATCCCCGCAAGATCAATCAAAATTAATGATAAAGAAAAAAAAAATCTTTTCACAAAAATTAGATTTAGTTTCCAATTTAGTTTCTCATGTTTATCGTCACCAAGATTATAATGTTAACTGTTGTAGAGAAATTCAAAGAAAATCTGAGCAAGATCAATCAAAATTAATGATAAAAGGAAAAAAAATCTTTCCACAAAAATTAGATTTAGTTTCTCATGTTTATCGTTGTCAAGATTATAGGAACTTCAATTATTTAACATCTTTCTATGCATTGTGTAACCAAGGCTCATGGTAGCCTTCCATGGTGAAAAACCATGCACGTTAATGAAATTGCTTTTTTTTATTTGTTTTGTTTCTTTTGATGTTTGATGAAGAAGAATGAAGCCCATAAGTAGCCTACATACGACCAAATATATCGCTGCCTTCTTCACGAAAGCGAAGACTCGATCCTGTGAAGAAGTATGAACTGTACAAGCTTCCAACATTACATATATATATATATATATATAGTCATAGAAAATGTGTTTTTTTTTTAAAAAAACACGAAAAAACGTGATAAATTAACTGGCTGTTTTAAACTTAAAAAAAAAAAAGTGTTTTTGAAAAGAATGCGTTTTTATTTTTAATGTTTTTATTATAGTCCTTTATGTGCGGTCCGGCGCTTCAAGGCCTGGGATCTTGGGGAAATATTAGGTTGGCAGTGCTGTTCATATTGCAGCCGACTGCCCTCCTTTTTTATTTCCAACGACCCAATTCCATGCACATTGACAATATTACTTGGGGAAGACATTATATATGTATGACTTGTTTATGAAGATGCAATAAATTTTGACATGACAAATTGAATACGATTCGAAGTCAAGGGACCTTAATCATATAGTTACACACCGTCGAGTGGACAACTACTGACTTTCGTTATGTTACACCAGCGCAGCCAAGGCCTTGGTTGTTCCGTGTTTAGCAGAATGTGTATGAGAATTTAATATCAATATTTTAACCCAATTTGAGAAGGGAATAAAAGTTTGGTTCCAGAGACTAAAAGTTCCCAGGCTTATTTCGTGTTCTTTTTCCTGCTATATCGAAAATCTCATTCTAATTATAGCCCGCAACCGGGATCAAGATGAATACCACCGCTTGAAGATGGGGGAAAGAAGAGAGAGAGCTTTTACTGGTGGGAAATCACCCACCAAAAGCAACAAGAGAGACCAGGAACTTCAAACAATTCCTAGTGCTTTCGTGTAAAATTGGAGAAGGAGAAACGGGAACCAGGACCACGAAAGTCATCGGCCCAAGTGAAAAGTTTCCTCTCTAAATCCCCGTGGACCTCCTCGTGGCCTCGATACTCAACCCCTATCTAAAATATACGTGGCCATCCAATACAGAAAAAAAAAAAAAAGAGCAAGCCAAAGCCTAATTGCGAAAATGAAATATAGCAAGACAAGCACTTGTACAAGCAAGGAATGACTTGAACGCCTGAATATATATGTAAAAGAAAAGAAAGAAAAGAGGAGAAAAAGAAGCGATGGTGGTCGTGGTATTTTGAAATGTGAGAAATGTAGATATAGCTCATTAATGAAAAATAATGACAATATCGTGGAAAAGTGAAAGGGAGAGAATGTGAAATTGGCGAGGCTATTTTGAGTGGCCTAAGGTTGAAGGCGTTCAACCCAGCACAAGTTTGACGTCAAATCGAATAAGTTGCATACTATTCAGCCCTATAATCTCATTCCACTCTTCACTCCTAGTCAAATCCATCGCATCGCCCCAAAGTTGGACAGTTTTTTACTTCTAAAATACCACGACCACCATCGCTTCTTTTTCTCCTCTTTTCTTTTTTCTTCTTTTATATATATATATTCAGGCGTTCAAGTCATTCTTTGCTTGTACTAGTGCTTGTCTTGCTGAACTCCTGTCAAAGCCCATTGACACCAAGGTTGCAATGGAATTCTATATATATATATATATATGTCATAAAAAATGTGTTTTTTTTTGTGTGGAAAAAACACGAAAAAACGTGATAAATTAACTGGCTGTTTTAAACTTAAAAAAAAAAAGTGTTTTTTTGAAAAGAACGAGTTTTTATTTTTAATGTTTTTATTATAGTCCTTTATGTGTGGTTGGGCGCTTCAAGGCTTGGGATCTTTCTCTATCTCTCCCTCTGCAACTATGCTCGGTCAATCCTGAGGATCTTCAGCATCTTCCCGATAGCTGAAAACATATCACTATGTACTCGTGGCACCCCATATATTTGTAAAGAAACTTAATAATAGTTTCTTATCAATGATCTTAAAAAATCAACAGTGCGATCATTAGGCTTTATCATTAGTATTTCTCATTGTTTCACGACCTTGGAGCAGTGAGACCACATCAAGATACGTGGGAATAGGTGGTTTGAGCATTGAAGTCATGAAGGTTTCATAACGTAAGCCTAACCCGTGAGAAAGCCACAAGACTTTTGTTCATCTTTTATGGGTTTGCCTATAGCAGTAAGCTCATCATGAATGAATTTAGAACCTATCACATATTCAATAATTGTTTGATCTTGTTTTTTATACATTTCTAATTTTCTTGAGCCATGATGAAAATTTGTTTCAAGGATCAACAGCAGATAGTTCTTCTAGTACTGAAATCCTTCATATCACAACACTTTTTTATGCCACGAACGGAAATTAGAGAACACAAGAAATGTTTTCGTGTGGTTCCGAATGAATTCCTACGTCCACAGAAATTAGAGCACCCCTAGGCTTTCCCCATTCCCTTTTTGTCTCCACGGTTCAAAATTCAAATAACCTTCAGTAGATTGAAGCAATCCGTATGCACGGCAGCCGCATTTGCCCTTATATGTATATATATATGGCCGAACAGGTGGTTGGCCGATGTCCCTACTCTTTCACTGCATTTGCCCTTATATGTATATATAAACTACATGCATTTATAAAGAACGTGCACATGATGCGTCAAAACTTAGACCGATGGATCATTAATTGGTTGGAATAGATAGATTATCTCAGCAGACAAAACTGAACTAACATCCATTACTATACTGTGATGCCTGCTTAACAGCGGAGACTGAGATGATACAGAGTTATCAAGTGCTTACTTTAAAAAACACCAAGGTACCGGCTATTTCATATCCTGTATAAGCTGTCACCACTGAACCCAAAAGCTAAGGTTAGACACGATTACGCCTCCAAAAGATGAGATAATGCACTCTGTTCCTATACTTAAGCACTCCAAAAGATTATAAACAGGAATTTCTGCGGACCAGGTCTACGTAGACCTAAACATTGTACAACGGGATCCACTGTCAACTAAAAATCCGAGCCTTTAAGTTAGTCCACTAAGTTCGCCTTTGAGGTTCACAGTCAGTGCACTAAGTTTTTGGCATAAGTCCATCGCATCTCTTTATCACACGGAAAAGGGGCAACAAGAAGCAGAGGTTGGGTAGCCGGTGGGCTTGAATGTTTTTGTGCGATTTGGCACGGTAGATCAACCAATCTTTGCTTTCAATATAAAAAGTTGTATGCAAATGTGTCAATGAGTTATAAGTTGCAACTGCATGCACCATTAAAAGTGTGATGCAGCTCTAAAACGAGTGCATGCAACAAGCAAGTTTTCAGGAATGTTGAATGTGCTTTTGGTTCCATTCAGGGGCGAAACCAAGATTTTTTTTCAGGGGCAGGCCAAACGGTATGCAGGTCAGGCCAAGAGAAACAAGAGGCGACAGGTAGGGCCAAGAGGAGTGACGGGTCATGCCAAACTAAAAAAATTGAATTTTTCAATATAAAACTTTTTTTTTGAGGAGGTTGGGCCAAGAGGAGTGACGGGTCATGCCAAACTAAAAAAATTGAATTTTTCAATATAAAATTTTTTTTTTAGGAGCGATGGGTCATGCCAAACTAAAAAAATTGAATTTTTCAATATAAAAATTTTTTTGAGGAGCAACGGGTCAAGCCAAACTAAAAAAAATTGAATTTTTCAATATAAATTTTTTATTCCTGCGCTCACCCGAGCCATGGCCCAGATGCACCCCCGCCCCTCGCTCCATCTGTTACTGGCTAGAGAGCTATGTCTATCTAGCCCATAGGTGTTTATTCTCTCTCACAGCTTCCTATGTTGCTTCATTCTGTCTATATATATATATATATATATATATATATATATATATATATATATATATATATATATATATATATATATATAATATATATATATATATATATATATATATATATATATATATATATATATATGGACGGAGCCAAGATTTTTTTCAAAGAAAAATGGGGGTTGGGTTTTGTTGGTTGGATTTGGATAGGGCCAAACTGAACTCACAATAAAAAAATACAATGAGGCAAAAAAAAATTTCAATTTTTACACTGTATTTTTTTTTTCATTTGGTTGGGGTGGGGCCATGGCCTAGGCGAGCCCCCCCCTCCCTCCGCCCCTGTATACACACACACTACCCATTCTTATATTTTTGAAAAAGTTATTACTTAGGAGAGAATTTTTGGTAGTAAGGAATTAGTCTTTCATATATCAAAATTACTTATGCTGGTAGCCAGGATTTACTTTCATAAGCCAAAGTTAACTACGCATAAGGAAATTGTCTATGTCTTTTGCTAGGATTTACTATTTCGTATGTGAAAATTAACTATATAATATGTGTGAGAACCTGTACACACTTAAAAGAAATAAAAAGAACCTGCTTACAAGCTAGCGAATGGACAAGAAACAAACATTACTCGTTAAGATGATATTTAATTACCTCTACTCTTTTCTTGGAAGAGTTGGAAAGGCTTCTACATCCTCCAAGCTTCAGCATCTTTAAACATCTCAACTGCTCAACACCAGGAACATCCACAACCTTTTGGCAACCGGTCAGGTCCCGTAATTCTAATTGAAGCATGTTTTAGGTGAAGTAAGTGTTTTTTGGTGACCCTATTACTATTAATGGAGTTTTCCCGAATTCTTGCCACTTCGCGTGCTCCTTCAGCTCGTCACCCTCATTTAGGAATCGGTCGACCAAATCATGGCAGCCAAAGGAGGGGGGCCTGCTTGGGCCCTGATTCGGGTGAGCGCAGGAAAAAAAAATTATATTGAAAAATAAATTTATTTTAGTTTGACAATGCTCATTGCTCCTCTTGGCCTTACCCATCGCTCCTTTTGACCCGACCCGTAGATCGTTTGGCCCGCCCTCAAAAAAAATCCTCCTGCTCCCCATGTATATGTATATATGTTCATTTCTTTTTCAAAAATCCAAAGACACTCTCAAAAGTATATGTATATGTTCATTTCTTTTTCAAAAATCCAAAGACACTCTCAAAAGTAAAACGGGGGCTAGCGTTAGATGCCCGGTACCCTTTATATTTCAATTGCTATGCACGTCAATTCAGTGGCTTCTGATTTACCTTTGAGACATGTCCATGATTTTGGCAGTGGATTTGAATCCGATTTCCGATTTGAATCGGATATCCGATTGATCCGATTCGAAATAAAAATTTAATATCCAATTAAGAAATCGGATCGGATTCGGATTTAATAAATGACATCCGATCGGATTCGGATTCGGATATACATGAATATCGGATCGGATTCTGATACAAATTCGGATCGGATTCAGTTTTAGACAAATATCCTCTATCTAATACTTGAAAAATGGCAAAATCCGGTTCAAAATTCGGATTCGGATATAAATATAAAAATCGGATTCAGATCGGATTTTGGATTCGGATATGGCTTTGCTTTATCCGAATTCGAATCCGAATCCGAATATATGAATATCTGAAACAAACGGATATAGTTGAAGATGTATCTGATCCGAATCCGATCCGTTGACATCCCTACTCACAGACCCTTTTTAATAGTTCAGGCGAACTTGAGTTCGATGGGGGTCGCAGAGTGTATATATTGTTTGATAATTCCCTTGTTATCATTTTAACTATTTATCTTGAAAAAAAAATCAATAACCAAAAAAGCGGAAGGAAAGGGAGGGCCAGCCGGGGCTATGGCCTCACCTCTCATTTTGGATTATATTTTTGAAAATTTTAAATTTGACCCATTTAAAAATTCTGAAAAATATTGTTAGGCTCCCGTATAACTTTTAAAAATATTATTCACTTCTTCCCTTCTCTCAACAAAAGAAAAAATTTCTGACTCTCAACAAAAGAAAAAATATCACGGTGGTTTTAGTGATGAATTTGAGTTTTTTTTTCCTTTTTAACAATGAACTTTTAAAGTTTAGTGACATAGCAACTATAAGTATTTAGCGACATTGACTATATATATATATATATATATATATATATATATATATATATATATATATATATATATATCACAATTTTTCTCTTTTATAGACAAACATCTAGTTGCATTAGGAATTGGTTGCAGCCAAATTCTAGCACTGGATCTGGATTGGAACTCCAACATAAAATTTGATGCCACGTCCAAGTAGGAGGCAGTTTTGGCTATTGGGTTCATCTGAACTAATATTTAAAGCTTAATCATATACAAGCCTCAATCAGAACCACTTATATACTTCCACTTCATGATAAGAAATGTCCCTTACTGCAGGTCGCGAAAAGATTAAAAAAGAAAAATGCTGATCACAGCTCGTGTTCAGCCACGCGGGGGGCCGGGGGCCTCAGGATTGACAGTATGATGTATAGATTTAATAATCTTGTATCAGGATTCTTGCTACCTCCCTCATGAACGAACGTGGGATGTTTTATGCTGGCGAACATAATGTTTTCGTCCATGTGTACTTCACTATTTGTTTGCTTTGTTTGTATTTTATGTGTTTGCACTTCTTCTTTCTGTTTCGAAAAGTTTGTGTGAAAACAAACTCAAAAGAAACGAAACGAGGCCAAAAGGAATCATGCCTACTCTTAGCAACAAGTAAGATGAAACAAGGAAGCAAAAGAACAAAAGAAAAGGCACACAAGAAGGAAACAGTATCAACATCATTTGATTGAGATGGGTACCTTGTAAAGTTGTACCGTGACATGATTTTGTTCCAACTAGCAATTCTTTGTTGATTTTGATGTTTCGGAAGGAGAAGGTCAGATCAAGAAAAATGTCGATGAATAATGGCACTTGTCAGGTAGAGGTATGATCTGCAAGTAGAAACACGCATCGTGCATTTTCTGCCAACAAGAGATTGGCTCAAGTAGCTAGCACATTGAAATTAGTTGGTGGGAACAGCAAATAGAACAGCTATCCAAGAACAAACAGCGGTTACAGAACAGCTATCCAAGGATCGTGAAGGGTTGCTTCAACCTGGATGATAGAGATGCACCAACAAAGATGGGTCAAGCCAATCCTCAAGGCCACACAACTGAATGAGGATGGCGTGGAAGTCATACAAGTTGGATCGGCAAATCCAATGAGGATGAGGGTGAACAGCATCATTCCTAGCTAGCCATAGATGCCGCCAAAATATGGTTCCCCAGGCCCACCAAAGCATCGTATCCCTTTCCAAATGTCTCACTTCGTCAGGGCCAAGAATCAGATCTCTGACTGTAGAGCCCACTCCGGCATGCGGCCTTGGGGAAGCCCATGTACTGTAAGGGTTCAAGGAGCGTGTATCAGTTGGAATAATCATATAATGATACGTTTAACTCCAGTTTGTATATTTAAAAAAGAGAAGAAAGGATGAAAAACTTAGCTGGTGGAAGAATTGTTAAAGGGTAAATATCCTGACATTCTGAACCTATCAATTTTCCAGAAATATGTGACCGTCTATAATAGATAACAAATAAAGAAAGATATGACGATATGAATAATACAAAAAAGTAATTCGTGTTTCTTTAAAGTTAAAACCACAATAAACGTTTTTCAGATGAATGAACTTGAAATTAAGAGATTCTGAGGGAGAGAAAAAAGATCGACACCTGCAACCATGAAGAAACCGTGCACGGTAGAATACTCGTTGGAGTTATAAGGTGAAGATGACTTTTCTTCATCATGCAGCTATATTATGCAAGGGCATCCATTTCACCATGGCAAGAACATAGAAATGGACAACAATAATGATAAATAAGAATAATAATAATAACAAACTACGACTATATTACTATTGCTAATTACTCGGAATCTTGCAAAGAAAAACTGTGTCTACGCGGCTGAAGGATTAGACTTGAGACCTTCACCTTCAAAAGTGAATGTGGTCAACGACTTAATAAGCAGGGCACATGTGCTTCCTACGAGCCTCTCTAGATCTACCTCTTGCTACAGTAGGCTTTGTCAGAGGCATTTCCTGGAGAAGTTATTTGCTTATTCTCTCCATAGGTTAAAACCAACTGTATGCAAGAAAGCAGCATATCTTTTCCTTGTTTTCCCATTTAGTAAAATGACTAGCACAAAAAAGTAGAAAACGTCATCATGTTGAGCAAAAACACACTGGAAGTTCATAAAACAGGATTTTGATAACTATCCCAGAGGTCAGTAGTTTAAGCATCCTTTTTAAGTCAACCACCGCTGTTTGTTGCTTTTCTCTTCTCCGTGGACTGTTCCAACTCCAAAATCTTGAGGTATGAAGATGTCCCCACAGACAAATGACAACCTGAGGCTGATATCCATTATATCAAACCCTTAAATATATTATGTCCTCTCTCCTTCAAGCACACAACTATGATTACTTTCAGGGATAGAACAAATAATACAACAATATCACACGCACATTCAACACCACGAGTTTTCTCTTTTCACATACTACTTCATGTCCAAGTTCCTCTTCCAAGCACCTTGTAGGAAAACAACCAAAACTGTAGTACCACCATCATCCACAAGAATGTTCCATTTGCCAACCTTCTCATTCTTAATTAAATTAGTAAGTGTGGAGAAAATGATCGTAATTATAATAAAAATGGGAAATAGAACGGTTGATTAAATGTGGTTCAATTTCAAGATTAAATGAATCCAAGCAAGCAGAGGACTTTTCATTAACTTAATCAATAAAATGAAGAAAAGTTGTGTGGCTACATTAAGAACAGGAAACAGAAAACCAAAATTTTTATTCAGAAAATTTAACAAGTTGGAGGCTATATGATCCATGGAATGGGATGATTGTTATCATCCGTTTAAGGGGCATTTGGCTAATGGAATAGTAACATGTTGATCCATGAACCTGCCCTAAAAATTGGCTGCACTGAATTTGGCAAGCATTTGGACTGTGTGGGTGCATGAAGCCTCTCTTTTTTTCACTATTTCCACTTTAGGCTTGCGATAAGCTATCCAGAAACTTATGTTAACCTGGACTCAACTAGGAAGGTACAGCACCTGCGTCAACACGGCCAGACAGAGGTGAAATCATGTGAAACCACTCCTTTTTTCACTGTTTCCACTCTAGGCTTGTGATAAACTATCCATAAACCTATGTTAACATTGACGCAACTAGGAAGGTACAACACTGGCATCAACACAGCCAGACAGAGGTGAAATCATGAGTATAGGTCTGGGACTTGCACAAACATGGATAATCCTGTTTCCTGTGCAGTTTGTGAACCTATGGCTATCCTCACCTAAAACATTATCGATTCATTTTGGCCTTTTTTAGGTCTTAACTGAATCAATTTACAGCAATTTTGGTTTGCTACTCTTTTATCATTTTATGGTTCATGAATGTATTGTTTATCATTTTGTTCACTTCAAGTTTAAAATCATATCATTAATTTAATCTGTGTTATACATATGCATATATAGATATATACAACCTTATGCCCACAACCAAGTTTTGTGAAAATGCTTTGCACCGATACACCCACCTATGTGACATAGCCAGGAAATGAGGATCAGTTGGCTGATGACTATGACAATAGAAAAGATTGCTACAATAAAAACAAACAAAAATTATGACGGATATGAAAAAAATTAAGCAAGATTCAGAAATAAAAGAAAAAGTTCATTTTAAAAACAAAATTGATTCTGTCATCTTACATTTGTATAACGAAAGACAAGACATAAGAAAACATATTCCTTCATTTACTAACTGGTAAATCACAATAACATCTCTGCAAAGCACAGTATGTCAATGTAGGTGATCTTCACATAGCCTAGGTTAAACATGAGAAACAACAACTGAGGCCTTCCCTCAGCAACCTGAAGTACACAGAGACTGCTTTGAGAAAAATCCCAAGCAACAAAGAGAATGGTTTCAATCGGTTAAAAATTAAAAAAGAAACATTAAAACATTACAATAGTTCAATGAAGGATGTTTTCAATGTAACATGTAAATTGACCCACCATCGATGAGTCCCAGAATGACATTGCCTGAATATTTCAAGAAGTTGGAGCATCAGACACTACATCAGAAATTTTGAGAACTGTATAACATGTATGAACTAACGTGGCCTAAGATGGGAAGGTTCTGCTTCAAACTGAAACAGGGAAATTCACATGGACCGACTCAGAGAACAGCACCAATAGTTCATCAATGAAACAGAAAGTATAATCTAGACATAGTTTCTTTCTCTTGCCGTTTGACATTCTGTTCTAATAGTTTGTGAAAGCACACCCTTATCCAAAAAATGGAAACCATTTTCTTCATTATCTCAAAGAGCCTAAGGTCCAAAATCTGGAAATATCTCAAAGTATTTAAACACACACACAGAGATGTAGATAGATGATTGCACAAACTTTGTTTGATCAATACAAAATGTCCACTTCAAATCTTGAAAGGTGTAGACAGATGATCTCTCACATCTTACAACCATAATTTCTCCATATAAGTTGTAATCACCCTGTCCATCAAACCAACTTACATCAAAGAATTTCAGAAGCATATAGACAAATGTTGTGTAAGCCGCTGCTGTCGCCACAAATGCCAAAGATGAAAAACATGTTCAAGGCTTCAAGCATTAAACATTGAAATAAGTTACTTTTAGCTGCCTAACACTCTTTGCAAGATCCCAACATGTTACTTGCAGTACCAACTAAGTACCAAAATGAAATGAATTTTGGACTTGAAAACTACAATGCTGCATGCGATGGTTGACAGGTTAGGACCATGGAACGCTTTTTCTTCCAGGTGAAGTCATGAAGAAGAAACTTCCAATGCCGTCAGCAAGCCCACTGGGCCACTAGAACACCAAGCCCAAAGATGGATGAAACAGGCAGTGAAGTTCTAAACATAAAATTTTATTATGAGCTATAACTGATGATAGCTCAGCAATCCCCGTCCATACGGTAACATGAATAATGCAAAATCACAATACAGATTACTGTAAAGCGAGGCATGTTGTTGAAACAAGAAATAGTAGATCAATGACAAAGAACAAAACATTCAATTGAAGGCCAGTCTATAACTTGCAAGTTGCAACCATTAAAGCACGATCTCCGGTTGCCCTCATCACCACGCGCAAAAACATTCAATCTTTTGAAATATGTCAATGCACTAGCTTTCTTAGTCCTTAGCACGGAAAATAGAAAAATAAAATACAGAAGAGCACATAATCCGCCGAAGAAAAGTTGGAAAAATGAGCATCAACTAGTACAAATTCCTCAAAGTATATCCTAGAAACGGTCTTCCAACAAGCCACCTTATACGGTATGCCGTCAATCTAGAAAGAAACTAAGCATATACCTGAGAAAAATTCCAGCGTACGGATTGGGGCGACGATTCAGGCAGAATGATGATTCCCAACGGGTCGATGATGTCCAAACCCATGGTATGTGACTATCTGAGAAGCCAGGGAAAGTGGGACAGTCGATAATGAAGGTGCAAGAGAGGAAAGGGTAGGACGGAGGACGGTGGAGAGGAGAAGCCAATCGTTGGGCTATTTATCGGTCCAAAAAAGGGGGGAAGGGCCTTGGTTTTGGCGCCTCTCGTCCCTGCCGTCGGTTTTTGAGAAAGGAAGCTTCGACCCTTCACATGCTAATACTCTGCCGCGACGGATAACATCCGCCGCAATTGAGTCGCCCTCCCACTTCCAGCGACGGATAACTTCCGCCGCAATTGAGTCGCCCTCCCTCAACGGTTAACTTCCGCTACTGAATGCCTAACATTACTTTCATAAATAGCAAAAACATTATCATGCTTCACTATTTTACATGTAATCAGTAGAAATAGAAAAATATATAAAATTTTTTAGCAGGTCCATTCATTCAAGTGATGGCCGAAACCACTTCCTTCTTCTCAACGCTGTTTAAAGCAGCGAATTGGTGTGAAATTAGCATTTCATGTTCTTTCTATGTAGCTCAAAAGAATAACGCTTAGGGGATCACTCAGACATTCAACAACTAAAAGAAGGATTGGTTCTTTGGGATCCTTCCTCTCTTCAAAAGAAACAAACCAGATCGAAACCCGAAATACCCTTCTTGATAATGATATAATTAATTAGCTGATCTTCAACTTTTATATAGTGTTTGATAATGTAGAATTAAAAATATATTTTTGCAAATATATTTCTTAGAAAAATGAAATGAGAAAAATCTTTCCGACTTTTTTCTCGAATATGCTAACTGTTCGCTGATTGATTTATGGATGTTGCAGAGATAAAAAAATTAGATGTATGAATGGGCCCTTGATCATTATTTAATGAAAAAAAAAGGGGGCAAAAGATACATAGATCACAAGAGGTGAAAAAAAATATTTTTCACCTAATTAAAAAAGGAATGACTCCTCATAAAAAGTATTTTTATTATTTTATATCAAAGATTTTTGTTGACAGCCAGTTTTTTAAGAATTTATGCCAAAAGTTAAGAGAATATACTGTTAACTTTTAAAACTTGAGCAGTAATTTATTATTTACCTAAGTAATAAACAGCCTTTTTCATCTTTTCAATAGTTTTTCTGAATAAGTATATGGGAAAGCTTGTTCCAGGCCAGCAAACAATACCAGAAGACAATAAGTTGACTTTATTTGTTATTATGCATATATTCAAACATAATTGTCTTTTGTTACAAACAGTATTTTGAATAACATTTTTGAAAATAAAATCATGATTTTTTATCCATTAAATGCATTGTGAGTTATTGAGACTTATGCTTTTGATTTTCCTTTTCATACTTCTAAAACTATCTCAATAATTCATGTTTGTCTAGTAGATCATATTAAAAAACTATTAAATCATATTAAAAAAAGGAATTGGAACGATATGTGTAGTTGGACTTTATCACATCGATACGATACTGCAATTCATAATTAACCTTAGCAGTCGCGAAATATGATTTTTATTCATGTGTTTTGCAAGATTTTTTTTTTCAATATCCGCCATTAAAGATAAAAAAAAAACCTGCTAAAAGTTTTACAAAACTGTTGTCCAACAAAAGCAGTTGCTAATGCAGCCATTACGATGGTTTTTCAACAGTATATTTTTTAAAGAAAAATTCGTCTTACGGCAGTTGCTAGATTTATTTTAGATTTGAAATAATATATATATATATATATATATATATATATATAGTCGATAAAATGGAAATGCATAAGAAATTCTTATATACAAAAATTGGAAACAAATCCTTAGTTGATGAGGAAAGAGAGAAAGGGAGATTGAAAGAAATCTTTTCCTTTGTGAAATTTGAAGTGATGCGCTACCTCAATATATCAAATTGGACTTTTCCACTTTATTTCGGCATGACCTGTCGAATTTCAGAAATTCTTCTGAAGGAGTCGTTGCGTCGATGTGTCAACCCAGATTCCAACCATCTTCATTTACATAGCAAACACGCACACTGAAGGGAACCACGCACCCCACGCCACACACAATTTCCCGCTCTCTCTCTTATAGCCACGAGTTAACGACTGTCCTTCTCAGACCCATTTCATTTGTGTGTGAGACAGTGAGAGAGGGAGAGAGAGAGAGAGAGAGATGTCGAGTGTTTCCCCTTCGACGGCTTCCCCCTCCATTTCGTCCTCCCCTCTCTTCTCCCCCCGCTCTCTTTCCAGAGCACTCCCCACCTGCCTCCAGCTTGGCCGGCGAGGGCGCCTCCCTTCTCTTCTTCTTCCCGTTTCTGCTGGCACTAATTGGTGAGTGCTTCCTGTCTCTTATTTCTCATAGTTCTCATCACCCATCAAATCGAGTAGTCCAAAATCTTAAGATTACTCGACGTTGTCTGAATTTTCTTTCTTGATGAGATCTGGAGACTGGGCAACCCGATATTATCAAATTGATTCAGTGTTTAATCTTCTCAAGCCCTTTATCTTTTTCCTTCTCTCTGTTTTGGGTGTTTCCAGTTAAGTTCAATTACTTACCCAGTCGTTTCAGAATGTTATCCTTGCAATCTAGGCTCGTTAAAGTTCATGTTTCCCTGCATGCCTTTTTGTTGTTTTTTTCTGAACTGAACATGCTGGCTTAGTTTGCATGGAGGCGTTTGGTGCTCATTTTGCTTGTTTCTGCTGGATGTGTTGTGACCCTCTATGAATCACTGCTGCTGGGAAGTCATGCCCAGAAAATAGAACCTCAGTGGTGAGCGGAGAGCTTGTCGAAAGTACTATTTTTTAGGACTTTCTGGGTTTTGAGTTAGGCTTCAAAGGAGGCTGTCGATGTCTTCGCACGCTATGTAAATATGAAAAAAGGAGAGAAATGCAATGCCATAGTTTTGCGCATTTGGACCCTGTTATGTATTGTATGACAAACAGGTCTACTGCTCTAAATGTCTCTGTTGTTGGACATGATCAAGATGGTCAAGGGAACACCGTTTAGCGATGGTTCAGATGACTCTTACAGGATAATGATAGTCGGTTTAAGAACACAAGTTTTCCTATTTGAGATGCATGGCATTAAGTTTGATATATGTATTGAGCCTTGAGATGCTCTGAATAGCTAAAATAAAGGCCTGAGGTGAAGACTGGGGAATGAAGGATTTAAGGAAATGAAGGAAAAACGAATGGCACTGGAGACTAGGATTAGAGAAGCGAGACCCCAAGTGATATTGCGGTATCTGGGGTATTTTTAATCAAAGTGCATATTGTAGGGTTGGCAAGTTCTTCCAATCTTAGCAGGATGATGATTGATGACGATCACTATTAGCTGCTGATTTGTTATAATAATTTTTACTACTAGAATGCAGAAATTGGATGCCTTCCTAATTTTTGTTTGATTTCTTTTCTGCTCATCATGTTCTGTCTTTTTCGTGGTATTCTAAGGAATTCTAAGGATGCATGTGTCGATATTTACTGACAGTTAGCATGACAATATGTGAAAGTGAAACAACTTTAGCGCATGTAATCTGGCCATTAATGAAAAAGTGTTGCAGATGCAAAAGCATGAACGTCAGGAAAATTTATTACACATCTAGGTTTGGCTTCCTTTTCTATAAATTATCTGTTGTCATTTTTCTTATGTTCATCATCATATTCATGATTGTAGATGATGCTGTAATTTGTGCTGTTATATCATTAATGCTGCCTCAACTATGACAACATGTGTCCGATCTGTTAGGCTGATCTAGTTGCACCATTGTCGTTGTTGCAACAGTATCTATATTGAGGATGACAATGGTTCACCTGTTAAATCTTTGGTGGAAATTTGTTACCCAAAGATGTTAAGGCTTGCTAATGTTCATACCTGAAGTTCCTTTTGCACTAATACAGTGACAAAGAGGTGATTAAATCTGTCAGTGTATCTTATATGGCTGATTTCAAAAGCTTATGGGTTCTGCAGGTCTAGGACCAAATGCAGTTATGCTGCAGAAAGTGTTAGTGAAAACTTTTCATCTGCCCCAATAGATGTTGTGGCTGATGTCAAGACTGAAAAGGTTCCAGTCTCACTTAAAGCTCTTGCCTAAGTTTATCTGCATGAGTTTGATGCATGACTTGTTCTGTTTATTCTCTTTCTGATCACTGGATGATGGCCATTAGTGGAACTAACAAATGACAGATTGTCGTCTTGGGAGGGAATGGTTTTGTTGGATCTGCAATATGCAAAGCTGCCATCTCCAAGGGCATAGAAGTCATCAGCCTAAGCAGGTAACATGAATAAATTGCTAGGTGCTCTAATCACATTATAACATTTGGTTGGGTTTTAGAGCTTATTTCTTTCAATCTGGGAATGCCGTTGAAATTTTTGTGCTGCCTTTAAGGTCTGGAAGACCTCGATATCTGGATTCCTGGATAGATCAAGTCAAGTGGGTTGAAGGTATGAAGATGCACTTTGTTTTTTTCTTGATGTCATTTAATTTAGTTTGAGATCACTCACATTGCAGGAGTTGCAATATTTTCACACATTCGCTACTAGCAAATAGCAAGTCAATTTTTACTGGAACATTTTAAGTGATAGAACTCTTTTGCTTATGCCAATGTTTTCAGTGGACAATTTGTTGTTAGTCTCAATGCTTCTGCTGCATTTGATGGGAGCAGCCTTTCATAATGATGTTTGTATAATTTCTGACCATATGTGGAGGCATATAGCCGAGTGTTGCCAATTCATCATTCTGTATTATCCTTGGTTACATTTCATACATAGGTATATGTACATAGGGATAATATTTTGTGGAGGATGTGCTTTCAGATCATTTTCCATGAATCACTTTGCTGATGAACATCAAGAAAGCATGCATTATGCAATAAAATCTTTGTTGCCATATGTTTTCAACATGCGGAATACCATTTAATCTGATTAGTAAAGGGGTGCTCTTATTCCAATAAGGAAGTATTATCCCATTCTCTCTATCGTTGCATTGTTTCCTGTAATTTTTCAAGGCAGTAAATTATCTACTCATGGTACACCTCTGTACATGTAAACTACCAGACCCTGAATTTTTTGAGATCTTCTTTGCCTAAATGAAGAAGAATAAGTTCCCAACTTCATACAATGCAACTAATAAAGTGGTACTTAGTATCTTGAAATGGTACCATGTTTCAGCGACATATTGGTTGTTTACCTGATAAGGTACTTGCTATTATATTGCATTGTTTATTACTTTATACCTAATATCTTTTCTCTACTTTCAAGACTTGCATGTGTGAACATTATCATTTGATGCATATCGGCCGATGTTGGTGAATGTGCATTGTGTCGACATAAGAAAACTAGATGAGCTAATATAAAATTTACCATTTTTTTTACTTTTTAACTAGTTAAATACTTAAATTATTTTTTATATTTTTTTAAAAGATAAAAAATGGACAAAGCTGATTCATTGTGATAACGTATGGTCAACATGGCCTGCTTGTCTATATCATTTCATGAAAAGGTCACCAACGATGCTGATATTGACAACATTATTATATAGAAATGCACCTGCCATTGCGCTTGTCTTTCCCCCATTATTGTTGGTTGTAGAGAATCTTTTCGTTCTTGGCATCCTTCAGTCTGGTCTACAAAAGAATTTGCTTTGCCTTTTTTCCAGCATCTAGTGTGCTTCATCCTGGCTCTTTTTTTAAATTTCAAGCTGCCTCTTTTGCTAAATTATCCATTCAAGTTAGCTAGTTAAGCAATTTATTGAAGAATATGAAGTCACCGATTTTAACCGTATTGCAGGAGATGTGTTCTATGCAAGCTGGGATGAAATCCTGGTTGGTGCCACAGCTGTGGTCTCTACTCTTGGCGGGTTTGGAAATGAGGAGCAAATGAAAAAGATAAATGGTCAGGCAAATGTTGTGGCAGTTGATGCTGCAAAGAATTATGGTGAGACCCCTGTCCTTTACTGTGCACACACCAAAATTTGAATCACACGGTTTAGTTTTCCATGTTAAAGCAATGCTCTGCAAAAGAGTCCCCCTTGCATGTGTGTCTGTTTATGTGTGTGTGTGAGAGAGTGTGAGAGAGAGTGAGAGAGCTGTAATCTGTTACATCTTGATTATAGCTGTAATCTGTTACATCTTGATTATAGCTGTAATCTGTTACATCTTGATTATAAATGTCCTCCAGTGGTTATTGCCTTGCTGGAGCTTTTCCTACTTATGGTTTGGTAGAAGTCACTGACTGAGTTCAAGTACTATTCTGACGTTTTCTTTTCCATTAACGAGAAATGAAACAAAACAAAATTTAGCTCAACCTCATCTACAGGTCTCATGCTATTTCTTTTTCCTTGATGCACTTCCTAATATTCTCTTACCATTCTTTTTTCTTGCTAAGTGCGCTTCTCAAAGTCACTTACATATGCTTGCCACAGGAATTCCGAAGTTTATTTTGATCTCTGTCCATGACTATAACCTGCCATCGTTCCTGCTTTCATCTGGATACTTCACTGGGAAGAGGGAAGCAGAATCTGCAGTCCTCTCCAACTACCCAAACACAGGTGATCTTCGAGTATTTGTCTCCCTGCTATTTTGTGTCTCTGTCATGCTTTTCTTACCTCTACTGATTATGTCAACCCATGACTGTTCTTAAGGAGTGGTATTGAGGCCGGGATTTATTTATGGGAAGCGAAGAGTGGATAGTCTGGAGATCCCCCTCGATCTAATTGGAGAGCCCCTTGAGAAAATCTTGAGTGCGACCGAAAATTTTACAAGGCCTCTGAACTCTCTCCCTGCTTCGGACCTCCTCCTTGCTCCACCAGTGAGTGTTGATGATGTTGCGCTTGCAGTCATTAAGGCGGTCACTGACGATGACTTCTTCGGTGTTTTTACTATTGAACAAATCAAAGAAGCAGCTGCCACTGTGAGGGTTTGATCTTGTCCGTGAAAACTTTTCTTCTCATCGTGGTTTCTGACTGTGAATCTGTTGTAGATAAGTTCTCTTTTTGTAAGTCCGGCATGCTGTACAACTTGACTTGGCGGAGAAGAGGTTAACGTGACGAGGAGATTTCCAGCCTTGAATAAATGTGGTACATGGATACAAGTAGTTAGCATTTGGTTTTGATGTTGGACACAAGGAATCCAACGCAATCTACCAAGTCAGGTTAAATGTCTTAGTTTGAGCAAAATGGCTAATCAGGTACTGTTTCGAGACAAAATTGGATCCCAAGTACCATCTGGTTTGGGCTTAAGTTTGGATCCGGAGTGAAAGCTAAATCGCGTTAAATTTCTCCGCTTTGATAAATACCTAGTGTTGGTCATGGAATATGTCCAGCACACCTTATCAGTGTGGCTTTTACATCGAACCTTATATTCAGCACAATTTTGTATTGGTCAAACACCATATGCTTTTCTAGTTGGTTTATTCAAAGTGCTCTCTAGTTGGAAAGAGATCAAGAGTTCAAAAATTAGGTGCAGTTCTTCATATATAGGAATCTTAGTTAAATGTGTCAATTGAACAGTTTTGCTGCAATAAAATGGATACCTATAGACAAGAAAGAAATGAGTAGATAACAGAATGATATGCCTGAATTTGTCAAACGGAAAACTCTTTTTGTTAAACACGTGACAGTAGTGAGTTGCTTACCATGATTTAACAGAAGATGGATTTGCTTAACAAGTGCAAATATCACGGAATACATCCAGACACCGCAAGGAAAGACACGTATGTTGCCTTCGCCCATTAGTCAGAGATGAACATGTAGAAAACCTTCCAAATTTTTGTGCCATCTCCGTGAATGTTCTTCAAATTAGTCCAAAAATTTCATGTTTGGAATGTAAACCACGAAAACAACAAAAAGTCCCGTTGATGGCACAATAACGTCAAGGGTTCTCTCCAGCTTTATCTAACCTCAATTTGATGCACAGCAAGGGAGAGATGAATGCACCACCTTCGTGAATATGCAATTCAGATTAGGTGAAACTGGAGAAAACCGCAACTGTACCATCTTCGTGAATGTTCTTCAAAATAGTCCAAGAGTTTTATGATGACCTCCACTTTAAAGACACAAGAACAGCAAAAAATCGTGTTGAATAAGAGTGAAAGATTATTTACCTCTTTGAAACTCAGGTTCATAAACATTAAATCACATTGCCATGATCTATGTTAGCACTAAAATAGTAATTAGACGTACACTTCTTCACGCGCACACAGAGATCTACCCTTTGGTTATCAACGAGCCATCCACTACCAAGTTGGTGAATCTAACATCATTTCTGTAGAGCTTATACGAGTTTTAAAGAAAAGAGAAACAAAATGTTTAAACAACAACTCATTGAGTTCTTCAAATATCATTGCAGCAACAGAACCAACAACAAGAACAACAACAGCATTACAGCAATTCAGAAAAGAAAAACAAGAAAAGCAGGAAGTCAATTCCCGAACCATCACCCTTGCTGCATGGTGAGGCCAGCCCCACTCTTTTTATCTCTCCCTGTGCACTTGCTTCTTCTGCTGCAGCCAAACCATACAGCAAGGGTCGAACATCTGGTGCGCTCTTGACTTCCTCATCCTACCCCACAGGAAATATCTAACTATTACCTGCTCTAAATCTTACTTCATTAGTTCTCAGTCCCTTCTCTTATTCTCATCATATCCACTATGGCCATCCCTATGATAGACTAGTTTTACTTCTTCTAATCACTATTAGGACTAAACCCTGCTTCTCAAAATGACAAAACTACCCTTTGCCGCAGCAAAGGGTACCTTAGTCATTTCAATCCTTCCTGGATGCAACCTAAGGCCAGAGGTCTTCAATGTCCCAAATGGGTACAAGGTCACCATACCATATCAAATTGCATTTAATTAAATCCTAATGTAGTAAGCAACAGGTTCTCTAATATGCTACATGGATCAAGGTACCTTAAAATTTTAGTTGGTCCATGTTCTTTTACTGGTAAAAGCCTTAGGCCTAGTAGTTAATTAGTGACTAGAAGGAGCTGGCTCTGAGGAGCATGTAGCCAATGCAGCATGGATTTGGCGAACGGCATTGCAGATGTGGTTGTTGATGGTAGTGACTGTAGACATGCTGATCTTGGATGCTGGAACTGCACTTGCTAACACTTGGAATGCCACGGTCAAGATGCAGCCGCCATTGATGGCAGGACTGCTGGCACCCAGATTGTCCGTGTTGATGTTGCAGCTGCCGGAGTTGTCATCGCCGCCGGGGACTATGACAAATCCGGATGGGAGCAGAGGAATGCAGGATGTGTCTTCAGCGCTCATTGCTATGTTGACACCAGCGACATCAATAGGTGCATAGACAACCATGCTCCCAGATGCATCAGTGAAGCTCTCCTGCACCATGAGCTCAGCACTCGGGCTCCCTGAATTGGTCGCAGCCTGCACGAGTTAACAGTTTTTTAAGATCAAGAAACGAAACCGAGAGGTCCATGTCTGCAGTCCTCTCTGATGAGGCTAATTTGGAAGATGTGAAAATATCGATGACCCAAAAATTCCAAAAGTTATACGATTCATTAGAAATATATGCCTAAATGGAAAACTTATTGTCCGTACTCTATAGAGTGATTCAACCAAACATGCCATGTATATGACATATAAGAGGTCAATTTTAGTTCAAAACTGAAACTCTGAGACTTCAAATTAAGTTGGCGTTTGTAACCCCATCTACGTGTGTTGAAGGCTTGTTTCTTTTACTCGAACATGTTAAAGACAAAAAAGAAGAAGAAGTGATTGTTATTGATCAACAAACTCACGTTTACACGAAGAAGAGCGACGCAGTTGCCGGGATGTGAACCATTAGCAATATGAGCCACCTCTTGGAATGTATTGCCACCTGAGAACACATCCAGCTGCAACAAAATAGTCGAGCACAGTCAGAATCTACACAAAATTAGGTACATTACATACAAAGGCAAAGATAACCCTAAGATCGAAGATAAGGGCACATAGGTTATTTCACCTGCGACCGCCTTTTCTCGCACCGGAGGAGTTCGAACACTTGGAGGTGGGAGAAAGGGAGCCAAGTGGAAGAGACACCACAGAGGATGACACCATGAGGTTGTCCCGGCCCGGTGCTCTTCCGGGTTGTGATCCGAACACTGTCGTCCACAGCGCTGCCAAGGGCTGTCCATGCCTGGCCGCCTGCCGAGCTTATGCTAATGCTGAACAGTCTCACCATCCTTCCCGCTAAATGCATGATGCTCCTTCTTGCCTCCACTGAGTTTGCCACTGTAAATTAAATAAAACCTCAATGCCCCATGAACCTAGCTAGCTGCATTCAACCCATATCTCCTTAATTAACTAGATTCAGATCCAGATATGGAACTTTTACCAGAAAATATCCGAGTTATGGTATGGGTGGTTCGAAGGACTGCCAAATCCAAACCGATATAAATACTTAATATCAAGCTTATGATGATCCACATATTTTTCATGCAAATACATATTGATGTGGATCAGCTTGTTGCTCCTTATCTAATTTGATACCGAATTTCTATGCATCCTTGCCTATTTCTTTTCTTCATCTTACTGTTCATCCATCTTCACACACACACACACACACACACACACACACACACATATATATATATATATATATATGTGTGTGTGTGTGTGTGTGGAGAAAATGATTGGCAAAGAAAAGAGAGAGAAAAAGAGAGATTTCTTGATCGTGTACCTCCTATGTCACGCTCCATTGTGTTGGATGACATGAGGCTGGCGACTCGATCACACTGGCGCTGCAAATTGGCAATCCATCGGTGTGCTCCAAATGCACTTCCACTGAGAACCAGCTGACTGAAGGTCTGGTGCACTGCCCTGTCTTCAACCTCTACGTGCTCCACCCATGTCACCTGTTGATCATTCATTTTTTTGTTTATGTATGGAACACGAAACCAACAAGAAGAGATGAATATATAGCAGACTGTTCAGTCCAGAAAACCCAGTATTCATCTCAGCCTGCAATGCTCTGGAGAAGTCTAGCAAGAATAGATCCAGTCATTTGTCAAATCTGACCTCCACCATCTATTAGACTCATCCGTAACCATTTGCAGAGCAAGTGGTAGATATGATCCACAAAAGAAATAATTTATTTTCGAATACTGTGCAAGTATATTCAGTGATGGGGCCATGATAAGTGCACCATTAAATACTCATGAGCAAGGAGCATATATAATATATATCTATCATAAAAAATTTAGACTCTGGAGACTGTAGATCTCTTTTCGATTGAAAAGAAGTAATGTACAGATCATGAGGTTAATTCAATGACATTACTGAGCTCGTGATGGATATTAGAACATTTTGGTAGAGTGATCTGATCGATTATGTGTTCTAAGGGGTCGGAGAAACAGTGCTTACCTTGGAGTAGCCGTTGGGGACGTCTTGGATGAGGAGGCCGGAAGGTCGTCTCCTGTAGACAGGGGCGAAGGACATCTGAACGCTGTCATTGAAGCCATCGACCGGGAAGTCCACGACCAGCCATATTCCGTCCGGGCTCTGCTGGCAGAAGCGGAGGAAGTAGCATTCCCTGGTTGGCACCAGCGGAGAAGGGAATTGAAACTCTGCATGCATCTGCACCAGTCCATGTTTAAAATGAAGAATATACAGGCACTACTTTTCCGTCCAATTACAGTGCAGTAATGTGCGTGCGGAATCCACCTAATTCACAGTATTTTATAAAAAGAAAAGTGCTAAGAGTATTAGGGCTTAATTTGGAACGAGTTCATGTCTCCATTCTTGCCGTGTTAGAGTGAAAAGATGACATATGGACCTTTTGTTTTCAGAGAGGAAGATTACCAGTTGAAGAGAGCCGCTGCTGGCATGGTTCCCTACAGATGGTGTAATGACTTGAACAGTCCTCGCACGCCCCAGCATGGAAGGAAACATCTCCATCCACTTGTTCTGTGATTTGGAAAAATAAATAGCGTCAATTCACGGACCTATCATACATAAGATTGCATGCATGTAAAGATCCCTTTGTTTCGGGGAATATTAGTTTGCGAGCTTCCGGTTTTCAGAAGGCTTTCAGATAGAAGACCAGAAGATTACGCTGGTGGAACTTCAAGCGGATCTGCATGTGATGGGTTTCTTGGATAGAACACGATCAGTTTCATAAACTCATAGGGATTTCACAAACTTGTTCATGCTCTGCTGATGCCAAAACTTTTTATTGAATTAAACGAAAAGGAAAGAAAGAAAAAGAACTTACTGCATCTAGAAAAACTCCCACAAGATTGGCAGCATTCATGATAACAAGCGCAATCTCCCTTGAGGCTTCAACCCTCACGTCCCCAACTTGCTGCCTGTGAGTAACAGGCCAAGGGAAGGCCCTCGAGTACTCTTCCAAGTTCAGTACCTCCCTTCCTCCTTCACTCATCTTTATCCACAGAGCCTCCCCATCCTGAGACATCCTTGACAGCTGCTCTATGGCAGTAACCGCGAGGTCGAGTGCCAATGGCTTCTCTGATTCGAGCAGGCCCACGACCGGGCTTTCTGGGATCGAAACCGATGACATCATGTCCGTTGACAAAGAGGGCATTGATTCGTGGAAATTTCTTGAATAAACACCAATGTCTAAGTCCAATGATGGCTGAAGTTGCGGCTGCGCCGGCCCCATGACCTGCAATGGCCGACTGTTGTACCTCGATGCCATGCTGCAGACCCGATCGAGCTGCCAGAAAAGAAGAAGATGAATGTTAGTGCTGCTAAGGACTTTGAAAAACGCAAAAATATATATCATAAAAGGATTATGCCAATGAAAATGTCGAGGAATATTCATCAAGCGATGAAACCTGGTTGTTGCCGATAATTTTGAAGGCCTTAGTGAAGTATTTTGCCAATGAAAACGTCCTAGGGATATTCAATGAAAAGTTGATATTGACAAAAGAAAAAGTACGTTAAGAGGAAGACAACAGAGATAAAAAGATGAAGATGAAGAAGAACAGTAAACCTCTTCCCTAAGACGTGCATTTTCCAAACGAAGGTGCTGCTCATCGTACGACATCTCCCCAAGAATGGCTGGGCTTCCACAGTTAGGGCAGGTGATGTTTCTTATGGCTGCCTGGAGTCTGAAGTTCTCACTCTTGAGGCTTTCGTTCTCTGCCCTCAGAATCACGTTATCGGAACGATCTTGTTGTGCCTGGAGGTTAAAGGTAAATGAACGTTTGAACGACCGAACGTTTCTCATGGTTCTACAATGAAATCCACAACTGAAGCAGAAGGAACAATAAAATGCTCATGCTGTTGCCACTGATCACACTCAAAATTACTTGAGAGTTGAGTTTTTCTTGCTACTATTGCCTTACACACGCAGTCTCGAACAGCATAACATGTTTCTTCCCATTGCTCTCTCTCTCTCTCATGCATAATGAAAAGTGAGGAGAAAAAATTTCACTGAGGAGATCACCTTCATCTGAGTACGGCGATTCTGAAACCAAAATTTTACTTGACGAGGTTTCAGACCAAGTTCTTGGCTGAGCCTCAGACGTTGCTTCTCATCAGGGTGTGGGCACTCCTTAAAGAGGCTGCAGCAAGTATTAAGCAGCTTGAAAAGTAAGAAAACCATAAAAGTCTTTACGGATCAACAAAAAAATAAGCAAGTTCAAAGAAATCAGGGTGTCAGAATGTCTTAGTTCCCAACACACTGAAACATGAAAACAATTACAGAACGATGTTTCCAGTAATAAAATGACTTCTCAGAGAACAGAAGAAAACCCCTTCATAAGAAAGGAGAGCCTTACGATTCCATCTCTTGGATTTGCTTAGATGTGTGCCTGTGATAACGCTTCTTTTTGGGCTGATGGTCTCCTTCTTGGTCCTCCCCACAACTGCCATCCATATTGCCACTCCCACCAGACCTGCTCTCCATCTCTTCCTCCTTGCTTTTCAAGGAACCAGCCATCTCTTCCTTCTGAGAAACCAAAGCAGACTAAATGTAAACTAAATAAAAAGGAAACCTTAGTGAAGCAGAAACTAACGGAAACCAGAAAATGGAAAAGAAATGTGCCTCTGTATTTCTTGAGATGGGGAAGAAGACTAAGCTTTACCGGAAGGAGAGTAGAGAACATGGCTTGAGGTTGGAAAGGCATATTTGCAAGGAAGTTTAGATTGGCACTTCCAAACATTGTAGTAGGCATAGAAAATAGAGGCTCCCCAGCTCCAGTTCCACCCATTGAAGACAAAACTTGGCAATCCCCATACATTGCTGCAGACGATAGCTATATTCTTCTCATCTGAATCTCAGCCCTAAACTACATTCAAATAGAGAAAGTTTAACAAGGACAGAATGAATAGACCTTCAAGTAGATTTCCGATCCACCAAAAAAATTAAGCAACAAGCTTTCATGTAATAGAAGCATAGATTGCAAACAAATGTATAACTATCAAAACGAGAACAAAATGCAACATGTGATGATATATGAAAGTGAACTTGATCGAGGAGTTTTTGATGTTTAGTTCTTTACCTAACTGTTTCCTCAACACTTCAAGAAAATACAAGAAAAAAAAAGTGCTCATACTTAATTTAACTCTAGACGAAGCCACCTTCGAGTAAAACGTATCTGAGGCAGAGAATTGGAGATTTGACAATAGAAAATGCACGATTCAATGCGGATAAATAGCTCCGAGTTAATTAAACAGATGGGCAGTCAGGAATCATTTTTACGATATTGTTCTCTAGCTGTAGATGCTGTCTGTATTAAAATTATAGCCTTCTTTTTATTTGTGAACATAGAAGAGGCTTTAGAACTACACCTTGGATGCATTGCTTGGAGAGAATGCGAACCTCAATACAACTCATCCCTCCTCAAATTATTGTGCTATAAGATACAGTTCTGTGGCATATACTGAACATGTTTCGATTAGATAATGTCGATTCATGGCAGCACTTGGGAAATTTGAACGTTCTACCGCTGTTCCTTCCAGCCCCGATTAATCCAGGGAGTTCTAATTGAACACCAACAACTTCCGGTTAAGGCCTGATGCTCTACGGTCCTGGCTAGAGTTTTTACCTCCTCTTACCATGAGTGGCAGCACGGTAACATGTTCGGCGAGAATCATCTAATAACTAGAAAGAGTACATCGAAATAATTCGGCCGAGGGGGCAGGTTGTGCTGTCAGGAAGCAGCCATAGTTCGACCCACAAACGGATCATCTTTCTCCAAAGCAGGAGCATGAATCTTTACAAACAAAAAAATAAAGAGCATTTGAGAGGTTTTAATTACAAATAATGTCATATATATATATATATATATATATATATATATATATATATATATATATATATATATATATATATATATATATATATATATATATATATATATATGTTTGGTTTGGTGGCTAAGGGGAGGGGCTTATTAAAAGGGTGGAAGGGAGCAGTTATTGCGTGCCGTGCCGGGTTAAATGCGGACATTAACTTCGCGTGGACAGAAACCGAGTCCTGGCAGAAAACCAGTCCACGCGGCTAATGTAACCGGCACGTGTGCTTCTCTCTCTCTCTCTCTCTCTCTCCCAAGAGTAACGCAAGTCAACCAGACAAGGCAGGAGTTACTAACAAGAAAGAAACAAGAGAATCCTCAAGAAGATAAAAGCGGCAGAGGAAAATGTCGAATCCAGGAAGAAAATGAAAAAGTAAGAAAGGAAGAAGAACACCTGCAGTGAGAGAGAGAAAGGTCGTGCACAATACAAGGAAAAGATAACTAAAACACCAAGAAAACCTCAATGTAAACCATGAAGGATCACAAACAAAAAAGGTTTAAGAGCAGAGAAGAAGAAACTGCAAGAAATTAAAGATGGTCCGTAAGAAGACCATGTTTTTGACAAATGTATAAGCTGCTGCTTCTTTTTCCTTCATTTTTTCTTTTTTCTTTTCCACCGCCAAAGAGATGGAGATAACAACACGGAAACTGGCCGGTGACAAGAAATCGAAGAATAAAATATTGTTGCACTATGAATAATAACGTTGCACTATGAATAAAACAACGATTTTATGATGGAAAAAAAGGAGGAAACATACTGTCTGAAAGAAACGAAGAATAAAATATTGTTGCACTATGAATAATAACGTTGCACTATGAATAAAACAACGATTTTATGATGGAAAAAAAGGAGGAAACATACTGTCTGAAAGAAATCATCTGTTTAAGAACTTTAAAAAAAAAGTGAAAACTCAAATATGTTGGACAAGTGAGACTCAGCATTTCCCTAAAATAAAAATGTATGTGTGGTCGAAGAAATGCGATTTTACTCCTTTTTAAATGAATTAACCTTCATATCAGTGAGGGCAGGGAAGGGACATAAAATAGGAGACATGACTTCTTGGGCACTGTAAGTTCCAAGTTAGCTGAAGCCCAACAAATAAACAATGATATTTACAGAGGTATTCTTCATATGACATTCATTCTCCCAACCAAAACCAATAAAGACCCTAAAAAGGAATGTGATAGCGAAGAAGAATATGGGCTACCCAAGAAAAAAAAAAATCCGGGAGGGAAAAAACCAGACAAAATACAGTAAACCCTAAAAGAGATCCCTATTTTTGCACGCGAAACTGATAAAACTTAGTATCATGCTCTTCTGCGGAAGCAACGGAGAGAAGCAATAAAAGGCCGACACCGAGAACCAGATTCTCAAAGATGAAAAGTTTGGTTCTTGAGATTGAAACGAACGGCCGAACCTAGCAGTTGACAGTACCAAGATCGCTTGAAGATGGCCGAAGAAGTGACCCCGAGAACAGGAAAAAGAAAAGGGTGTCGTTGGTGAAGATCGAGCTACCTTTCTTCTTTGTCAGTGTGGCGGTGTGAAGCAATACGCAGCTCAACCTCCTTCTTTATAAACCCCAAACTCTCGTTCTCACAGTGCAATGAGCACCTTTTCCTGGCTGTTGATGGCGACGAGAGTGGATCAAAATGCTGCAACACAAACTCCAAACGCTCTCTCCCTTTCCCTCCCTCCCTCTCTCTTCCTCTCCCTTTCTCTCTCCCTCTCTTCTCTGTCTCTCCCCCTTTGTGAGTGGGCGGGGTTGGAGAAGACGCTGGTCATACAATAAATACGAGAGGAATTTGCTACAGAAGCCACTGTTTCCTTGGTTGGCATGAAAGGATCGCCTCCATGCATTTTTACCTTTTTCCAACTTGATGCCCGTCATTTTAAAGATATTTCACAATGGCTGCTGTTACACTCTTACTTTCATCAGTTGAAGGTTTTTTATTTTTCCTTCGAAAACCTGTCAACGAGTTGGTTGGAATTCGAAAGTTGACCCGAATCGGATTTGAGAATCCAGTACGGGACCCGGTTGGACTCGAACCGGGTCTGTTGTAGTAGATGAATTAGGTTTGACATATAATATTGCTTTGATGTCCAATCTGATCCAAATGGCTAAGAAACTCCTAGTATAAGCACACAGTTTACTATTTTCTTTAGTCTGAATCCATTTTATTAATTCAACATAATCTGAAACAGGTATAGAACCTCAACAACGATCATTTTTTTGAGTTAAATTAAAAGAAGAACACGAGGAAAAAAAAGCTGATCTAGCTATTACATATTCGACCGTTGGCAGCCACCTATAGAATTCTAAGTACGATGTGAACGATTCAAGTCCAGACCGGTTATCCATATATTAATCGAAGTATTTGGATTCCAATCATTGGCTTCAAATATATATTCATGTTAACAATAAAAAAGTAAAGCATTATCATTGTCTTAATTAACTAAGTCTTACTAGCAATATTGCCCATCTGATGAATTTAGACTATTCTTCCCTTGAATTGGAAGAAGATTATTAGCCTGTCAAATCACTTTTCAGAACAAATCTGAAATCTGCACCATTTCCTTTTACGATCGACGGTCATTATTATGAGCATTGATGATGTACTTTTAGATGGTGAGATTGAAAAGTCCCTTTGGGAAGGATTGTGCAGATTTTGCTTTCAATTTTTCCCCCCCTTTACTAATTTGGTGCTATCTTGGTTGAGCCAAAAACTTGTCATACAAATAAAGGACGAAGCTGCAGGGTGGTGTACGGGTCTCAAGCCTTGAAATTGGACTTGTTAAAGCAAGTTGGCGCACATCCTGCAGGCAATCAGAAAGAAATTAATTAAATCAGGGACCAATGTCCAATTACCAGATCCAAATTATGTAGGATTGGACAGTTTGGGTTTTCCTGCCCTAGTGAATCTGATTTGGGTCCAAATCCCCATGTATTATTTGATCTAAATCTGAACCCAAGTCTATCCAGCTCATGCTTTCCCCTTCATTAATTCATCATCTAAAGATGTAGATCTCAACGGGAAGAAGAAGAAGAAGAAGAAGAGAGAGAGAGTTTGATTTTTGAATTCTTTTTAGTCTCTTCTATTTGAACTTCGGATTTGGTCCGAGGCAAACTCACATGTAACTGTCGCCAATCAATGAATCCTTGGTGCCAATTGAGAAAGAAATGGGATCCAGCTTTGAACTGCGGTTGAATACATTGATCATTAATGGCTTATGTTTGAAAAAATGGGATCCAAAGATCATATTTTGTAGCAGGAAAAGTAGCATAGTTAGTAGGTACGGGTATGTATGGTTTCATAATATACGATAGGATGGAGTTCTAAGCTTGATGGTGCGTTAAATTTCCGTTTTTAATTAAACCTCCAGCTATTTCCTTTGTCAAGATCATGTTCAATACCTTAACCATGTCTTTGATTAGCATTACACCTCGGTACGTTTCTTCTCGTAATTAAATGTGTTTTCCCCCTTTGGGAGTTTTATTTAATTTATTGGAAGGAATTTCACAAATTTAAGTAGAGCTCGCCCTTCTTTTAAAATTAAAAGAGCAATTTTTTTAATTTACGCTGCTATTTATTTCTTCCATTCCGCCGCCTCATTACCACCACCGCTTGACCGAGACTGCCATCTTCTACGGCCATCACCACCAGGTCCACCACCATGACTTCACCACCACCACCACTGTCGCCACCGCCACCATCAGCAGCAGCGGTAGCATGAAGCGTTAATTAAAAGTTTGAAACGCCCCATCATGACCACAACCACCACTGCGGCCATCGTGCCGCTGGTGCACTACCGCCAGTGCAGCCGCCGTCATCACCTACCATCGCCATCCATCTTTTATGCTTAACTTGTTTTTTTTTTTTTAAATATTACCATCTAATTGTTCGAACTAAAGGAAGGATCTCCTTTTGTTAACGTTTGATTTATGACAGTAAACAAAAAAATGATTGGTTATAGTTGCACAAAAGCTACTCAGTTTGTGGATCTCAAACACTACCAATTTGTTGAGTTTTATATATATATATATATTTTTTTTGTTTATTTATTTATAAGAGCTTCTATAATCTATAGTTTTGCCATAAAAGTTATTAACTGGATTCTGGAAACAGGCTTGGTACCATGTAGGAAGTAGAGAGAGAGGTGGCGGTGATAGGATAAAATACTTCTCCTGTTTACCTAAAACTAAACCATATTGGGATGAAGAAAGATGTTGGGGTATTGGGAGCATGTACAATGTGATATCAATGTTCACCTTCTCCTGCTTCCATCTCTTCTGTGTGAGTTTCCTATCATATACAGCCCTCTCGAAGGTCCTTCATTTATTTGGGAGTGTCTTTTTTTTTAATTTCCTATTGAAGTACAACCCTCTCCAAAGGTCCTTCATTTATTTGAAAGTGTGACTTGTGAGCATCACCAGACAGTACTACATCAGGCGTTCAAGGCCCACAAGAAATTAATCTTTTGAAAATAGTTCCTTCCTTTCAATAACTCATCCTCACGACACCAAGAGCTTCGACATAAGATTCTTCTTCTTCTTCATTTCATGTGTATTTCCACAAATTATAAGCCGAAGATGAAGAGGGTAAGCGTTTCCTGCGTATAGGTTGAGTTTAGATCCTTCATTGACGTTGAATGTAAGCGGTTTCGAAGAGGAAACCGCCACAGTAACTGGCTGAGAAAATTTTCTCCTTTTTATGTTGAAACAACTAACGATGTATTAAAGGTGTAGCCTTCTCTTACAACATGAGTTGTTCTATGAGATCATTCATATGACCGCGTTACTTTAGATATTAATAAGTTTTAAGAGAGCGTCCAATAACGCATGATCTAAGTAAAAAACTTCATTGACTTTGGTAGCAAGACTACCATCCGTGGAATGAATAGATTTCTCCATTAATTGACTGCATGCGATGGTGAAACTTTAGTTTTTCAGTCTAAAGTTTAACCCGATTTGTACGGCCAACCCGATTAATACGAGGGACTCCTGCTCTTTCAATTAAAACGTAAAAAATTTTCACATTTCCAAGTAACTAAAAGTTACAGTTTCATCTGAATTTGGTAGGACCCCGTAATTCGTTTTGTGGCCCTTGCGAACTGCAAAAGGTTTTACCTGTCAAAACTTATTCTGACGTAGAAATTTCAAGGTAGAAATTTAGGAGGCAAATAGCTTAAAAACGATCTACACATATTTTATAAGCATCACTCTCCTTGCTTAGGCAATTATAAGTGTATAATCTAAGGCCTAATAGATAAATGAAGGTGTTTTCCACTGCCTCCAAGATGATTCAGGTCCAAAACAGCTGATCCAATTTGTGGGTAGCGTGGATGCAAGCACATACCGGAGGACAAAAGACAAAAATGCCCTTGAATCGTAAAAAGAAGAAGAAAAAGAATCTCTTTGTAAAGGATGAAATTGGATGAGTATTAAAGAAGTTGCTTTTCATAAATAAATAAAAAAACTCAACAAAAAGGAAAAAATGGATCAAGAGCACACCAATCTAGGTTTGGGTCTTAATTCTCTTCTTTCTAAAGTTTATCTTAACTTGAAAACTGATGGACCCGGCCGCAAGTTCTAAAGAAAAATATTGAAAAAAGAAAAATCCAATCGAGTCTTGTCCAATCCAAAGTTTCTCCATGGTTATACCATGCAATTGAATATTAAGATTTCAAAGCACACATCCTTTCTGTTTTAATTGTTTGGTCTACTTTCTTTGCTGTTTAGACATCTATCTTTTCAGCAGATAAGACAAGATATCTTCACAGCAACAACTTGAAAGATCTCTTCCCGTGGACTTGCCACACTGCTCGATCCATTGCTGTTAACTTGAATTTTCCTTGTGAGCATACGTTACGTGCGCTGCCATTAATGAGAGCAGTTACACCATTATGTTCTCACACACATCTCATTTGCCAGCCATGAAACGTAAACTTGGACCTCTCACTCACCATCTACCTCCATCAAATGAGATGTGCGATGGCGATGGCGATGGAGTGTAACAGCACAGAAGCTATTATACATGATAGCAACTGCTCTCGCCATTAACTTGCTTCACTGTTCATTGGCCAAGAAGCTGTTTCAACTTTTTGTTCAGAACGGGAGGGTGAAAACCAGGAGGCGGCTGGCTGCTTCGAACTACACACGCCACCTTTTCTTCTTCTCCTCCATGATTCTTTAATTGCAACTCCCAGAACCCTTACCACTTGCTTGCAAGAGATTGCACCCACCTAGCTTTGACCTTGAAGCACAAGGATCCAACTGCATGCTTCAATTCATGGCTTACATCATGTAAGAAATTATGATGGATCCCTTGCCTCCAAGAAGAGTTTTGGTATTATATCTAAGTGGCAAGTTTATTACTTTCTTCACGTTTGGGAACCCGCCAGGTGCCCAAGTGGTTGCGAGAATAAAGCTCAGCCACTTGTTTCTCCTTGTTAAGTTGTTTAACTACTAGTCTACTAGCTAGACATTTGCCCAGTAATTATTAGTATATTCTCATAAGTATTAACCGTAACATAACACACTAATGTGGAAAAAAAAGTTTATTTCCATGTTGAAGATTTTTGAAAGTATTCGATAGTTTCCAAGAGCCCTAAATGATTAGTTGTCCTGGTTCCCGGACACGAATTGAATTAAGCTTGTTTCGAATCAAACAAATTGAAAGCCTGAACGTAGCTAGTGTGGAAATAAGTCGGGTTGTTACAAGCACAATATTAATTTTTAGAAAACCAAGCATATAATCTAAATTATTAGGCAGCACAAGCAAAGGGTGAACTTGTATGTGTTATTGTAGCATGAGCATTTGTACCCACATATAGGAATATGGCTATATCCGAATTCAGTCACTGTTCTGAAAAATTTGGATATTAAGAAAAATTTAATACCTTATTAAGAAGTCAGATGGGACATACATTTAAGAAATGATATTCAATCATATTTAGACTTGAATATGCCAATCATATTCAGATTCCCATCAGATTTATTTTTAAATAATTATTCTATATCCAATGCTCTTTTATTCAAAAATATCGATGTGATTTGGTTCAAAATTCAGTTTTAAGAAATGACATCTAATCGGATTTGGATTTGAATTCGAATATACATAAATCTCTGATCAGATTCTGATTCAAATCCTATTTAGTTTGAAATAGATATCCTATATTCAATTCTCTTACATTTTAAATATCGGTCATATTCGATTCAACGGATCTGAAATCAGATTTTAGATTCAGATATGACTTTTCTTTGTTTTTATTCGAATACAAATATGTGAATATCCGAAAAAGCAAATATAGTTAAGGGTATTATCTGATCCTTTAGCATCCGTACCCATATATATGTAAGTAAATGTGTAAATGTTTACGTTTTCACAAATGATCCACTAGTAAAACCTTGCAAGTGGCTGTTATAGTTATGGTAATTAACATACACGATAACTGCATTGGTCACTTTCTTTTCACATGAAACCGCATCAACATAACTTCGTCGACCGCCATGTCCTGTTTTGGTGTAGCAATTTATTGTAAATAGTATCCATTCACAAGTCTTACTCTTTAATGTAAGTTTTCCTATTAATATCGAGTCAATCATCTAACTCTTGCATGCATCTTCCCATGGTATGTGTGACTCACGATAGTAGGTTGCTTCTAATTTATGAGAGAGAAAGATTACATGCACAGTTGTTCTATATTAATGAACTTTGCTGTTTATCTTGCAAATTTGTTCATGTTCATGATGTGTACTTTCTTTCTTAATTTACTTTTCACCTTGGCATCTAATATTTATCCAAGGATTACTAATCCTATTACTTTAGAGAGGAGTTTGAGAGAGCAGGTTAAACCGCTGAGCATCATATTGGCAGTTAATAATGTTTTAAAAACCATGCATGGTCATCATTCTCTTGCTCATGGGCAGAGCCAAATGGGGTCATAAGATCTAAGAAAAAAATTTACTTGAAATTTTTTTAAAATTTTAGTTTAACCTATATAAAAAAGTTTAAAAATTATATAGTGGCCTCTGCTAAAGTTTGGGAACTATAATTCGTTTTCCGTAATGAAAAATTTCTGCCTCTTCCCCTCCTCTTGCTCCAGCCCATGCACAGAGTTGATAACTGAGAGAGTATGGAATATGCATTGTAAACATGTATGTAAGTAAATTGGACAAGTGTGCCTCTTCATATGTGATTTCATCTTATTAGCAGCAGATGGTTATATGGTGAAATACTTCAAGTTACCACTTCATGTAACCTTTTTCTTTGTTATTAACAAAGAATATCACAATCACATATTGCAAGACACCACCGCCATCTTCATAGTCGTACATGTACTGGGAGACCCTCGCAATGTTGATTCATGAAGGAACGAGAGAAGGCAGTCTGTTGTTGCTGTTGCTGAGCCGAGAGCAGCTCCCTATTAAACCTCCTCCATGCATCTCTTAACAAGTCCCTTATGTGCTGCCGTGGTTGCACCTCCGCTACCCTTGTCTCGTTCAGTTAACGATAAGGTTGAAAGACAACCGTTTTAGCGATATTTAAGGAAAAAATCATTGCAAGATCAATCAAAATTAATGATAAAGGAAAAAGAAAATCTTTCCACAAAAATCAGATTTAGTTTTCTATGTTTATCGCTGCCAAAATTATAGTGTTGACTATAAGGTTGAAAGGCAACCGTTCTAGAGAAATTCAAGGAAATAATCCCAACAAGATCAATCAAAATTAATGATAAAGGAAAAAAAAATCTTTCACAAAAATAAGATTTAATTTTTCATGTTTATCGTTGTCAAGATTATAAGAACTTCAACTATTTAAGCTCGTTCTATGCATTGTGTAACCAAGGCTTATGGTGGCTTTTCATGGTGAAAAACAATGCACGTTTAATGAAAAGAATCTTTCAATTGCTGGTTTTTATTTGTTTTGCTTCTTCTTTATTTTTTAACTTGGTATCAGAGCAAGATGTTTGACGAAGAACAATGAAGCCCATAGGTGGCCTGCAAACGACCAAATACATCATTGTCTTCTTCACCAAAGTAAAAACTTGATCCTGTGAAGAAAATCTTGAAGAGTCAAACTTGGTTTTCTGATCTTGAAGAGTCAAACTTGGTTTTCTGAATCGCTGCCAAAGTACGATCTACCTTCATAAAGAACTTCATGAAGAAAATTTGGGATCACCGAATCACTGTTAAAGAGATGACATGATCACATTTTATAAAGTTCTGCAACAAACTTAGACTTTTAGATTCATTATCCAGTTTGAGAGAGAATGTTAACGATAAGGTTGAAAGGCAACCGTTCTAAAGAGATTCAAGGAAAAAATCCCAACAAGATCAATCAAAATTAATGATAAAAGGAAAAAAAAATCTTTCCACAAAAAACTTTGAGACCGCTGTTGGGAAATTGAATTTATTTAATGTCACAGACTTGCTATTCACAAGCAATCATTTGTGATCATGTGTCCTGTTGATCCATAATCCTTGAGTAGATCAATGATTATCGAAGAGTTAAGAATTAAAAACTGTAGTTTGGAAAGTGATCTCCTCATCTATCTATAGAAATGCTTTGCCTTTAAAAGTGATCTCCAACCCAACCCCAAATGCATGTGAAAATCCTTGCAATGTTGAAAGCCACGTTCATAGAAATGTGCTCGTCCAAGCCCAAGTCCCTCCGCCACCTGCAAACACTTTTAACCTCAATTTTCACATGAATGTGGCTCTCAACATTGCAAGGATTTTGGCATGCATTTGGTGTTGGGTTGGAGATCACTTTTAAAGGGCAAGCATTTACTCTTAAATTTTGTTGTTTTTCTTTAAACTCACCTCAATTTGTTAGACTCCAGTGGTGAAGGCAGGTGTAGGTTGCTTCTAATTTATGAGAGAGAAAGATTACATGCACAGTTGTTGTTCTATATTAATGAACTTTGCTGTTTATTTTGCAAATTTTGTTCATGTTCATGATGTGTACTTTCTTTCCTAATTTCCTTTTCACCTTGGCATCTAATATTTATCCAAGGATTACTAATCCTATTACTTTAAGAGGAGTTTGAGAGAGCAGGTTAAACCTCTGAGCATCATATTGGCAGTTAATAATGTTTTAAAAACCGTGCATGGTCATCATTCTCTTGCTCATGGGCAGAGCCAAATGGGGTCATAAGATCTAAGAAAAAAATTTACTTGAAAATTTTTAAAATTTTTGTTTAACCTATATAAAAAAGTTTAAAAATTATATATTGGCCTCTGCTAAAGTTTAGGAGCTATAGTTCGCTTTGTGCACTGTAAAATTTCTACCTCTTCCCCTCCTCTTGTTCCAGCCCATGCACAGAGTATGGAATATGCATTGTAAACATGTACGTAAGTAAATTGGGAATATTTTAAAGTAGCTTTGAAACAAAATAAATCGAGACAACTTGATATATCCGATATGTATTGACTTAATTATGTTAATTTATTATATTAATTATAATAAATGAGGCCTAATCTCATGGTGATCCTGCTCACAAAATGAACATATAAATTGCTTCTCTCAAATCCAAAAAATAAAAATAAAAATAAAACGACAATGAACTTGAAAACCGTCCGGCCAAATTGCAAGAGAAAAAAAGATTTACGCAAGTTGGAACTGCATGCCCTTATAATAACGCATTGACAACGAATAGACTACCATTTAATGACAGTATTTATTGTAATCCCAAAACGCACGGCCCTATTCACCCTTCATCTAGAGAGAGAAAGAGGGAGAGGCACTGTGCAATACGAACAGTTCAATGGAAAATGGTGCTGCTTCGTCGGTTTTCCTTTGCCTGGAATTTAATACTTCACACAGGAGAAGTCAACAAACGAAGTGCAATAAATAGGCCTACGATTTTGGCGCCTTCTGATCAGTAATGCCTCATTTACTGCAACTGTTTTTCTTAATTCCTCTCTCTCTCTCTCTCTCTCTCTCTCTCTCTCTCTCACTATATATATATATATATATATATATATATATATATATATATATATATATATGAATGATCCACACGAGACTTCTCATCCATAATAAACGCCTTTGAGTATGTCGCATTCTACATTTTAACAAAAAAAAAAAAAAAAACATGTGCATTCCATACGGTTCCACCTACGGTGTACAAGTAAAGATGCAAAAGTGTCTGATTTTGATCAGCTAAATATATAACAAAGTTACCCGAGTTAAAATAATTATACTGTTGATCCGGGATCAGGCTAGGTAGGTAATTCTTGAAGGCTTTTGATAAAAAAAAATTGTATTTTTCCGAAAACACCATACTCTTGTTATGGAGGGGTCTTTTTCTTATGTACAGTATTAGATATAAACATGGTGTTCTGCACTAAATTGTCTCAGTTTGTTAAAAAAAATTAGAAATATTGATCATCTTGAATTGAACATTATGCTTTTCTTTTCTTTATAGACTTTTCCACCAATTTAAAAAGTCCAACAAAAATATTAAACTGATTTTTCTCATAAACAATTGTATGAATAACTTCGTTCATGCATACTAAGATGCATTTCTTTCATTAAAAGGAAAGGTCATTGTTGGTTGTCGACACGTGGTTGATAAAGATTTAGAAATTGAGAACAAAAGAGGGGAATTCAAAAAAACCAAAGTCAAAACCAAAGAATGAGAAGGAAAGTATGGAGCCAAAACGCAAAAGATGGTCTCGACTTGTCAATTTTAATAATGTGGAATTTTTATTTTCAAGTTCATAGATATCGACAAGTCATTACACGATCTCATTAAACCAAACCATTTACGGCCAACATTTGAAAAAAAAAAACTAAAAGCTAATAAGAGCTCCGGCCACTTGTCACCGGTGACGTTTGAGCCACATGTAGTGTTCATGTTGGACCACGGTCCCGCTCAATTTTTTTAAGCCGGAGATAAATAAATGTTTTTAAACAGTTAAAATTTTCTGGTTTCGCCACTATTTTTTAGTGAAAGTTGGTTTAGGGATACTGTACTGTACAAGGTGTGCATATAGAGCCACTTGAATTTAAAAAAAAAAAAAAATTATTGCCGATAGATTTTTCATTTATTGATTTTAATTTGAGAAAAAGGTTGAATTTAAAAAGACTCCAATAAATGCCTCAATTGAAGATAGTTCCCGGACAGTGTACAAACACGCCTTCTATGGTCCAACATCTGCCAGAGAGGTACACGCAACTCGGTGCTTCAAAAAATCACTTCAATTCTCTTCTTTCTCTTTTTGTGGCCTTCCTTGATTCCTCTGTTGGCCCTCTCCAGTTCCTTTTTTTTTTTTTTTTGAAAAATAGAAATTGTCGATTTATTTCCTTCTTTTTTTTTTTGGGGCAAGAAAATACATGCTCATTATTCCGGGAGGGCGTGTTTGAATGGGGTGCACAGAATATTGCATGTCTCCCAAATGCACACGAGGCTTGGTGAGTGACACTCTCTTTTATATCAAAGGTGGAAAGAGAAATTGTCTGAGACAGATTAAACTGGGGATGAACCAGATTGGATCCAGTTCCTTGTAAACAGCCAACCGAATTTGAATTCGCATTTAAATTCAGTTTAAAATAAATAACCTACACTTTATGAATGAAACAAAGTACCGACAACTAAGAAATGCAAAACCAGATAGATAGGTATATATCCGATCAAACCCTTTCAACACACAATCACATACGAAAAGAAATTCAATATTAGATTAAGAGTTTGAGTTGGATTTTAAGAAATGACATCCTATCGGACTCAGATTCAGATTGACATATACATAAATATGTGTTCGGATTCGGACCGAATTTAGTTTTAAATAAATATCATATATCCAATATAGCTCTTATATTTCGAAATCGACAAAATTCAGTTCCAATTTAGATTCAGATACAAATGTAAAAGCTGGATTGGGATCAGCCTCAAATCGTGAAATCAGATTTCAGATTTGGATATAACTTTTCTTCATTTGTATTTGAATCCGAGTATACGAATATCCAACAAAGCAGATGTTGGTATGAAGCAGCCTGTAAGCATGTAGGATTGTGTAAATTATTTGAGCACAGTGATGTCAAACCGGTGCTCACAGTCATATAATTTCTTTGCACCAAACCAGAGTGCAGACAACTTTGCTGATGTATCAATATGGATGAAACATGCAGCCATGTGATTTTCCCAGTTCTTTTGTTACCTTGAGATGATTTGAAGTTGATTAGTGATTGCATTGCACCTTTTAAGTGTTGGGCATTGTTCATGGAGCATGAAAATGAGGCTATGATTCTTGTATATATGTTTGCAACACTCGCGTGCATCGTCAAATCTCGAGATAGCATTTGAAGGCCTCTAAACATCCTTCCTTACTTGTTCATCTTTTAATTAATTTCAGGAAGATCTGATCGAGAACATATGTGGATGTTCTATTTCTTGATCCCTCGAAAACGCCAATGACATAAAATGAATGAATACTGAGGGCGAGGAACCTTGTTAAGAGCTATGTTTGACATTTATTTTTCTAACATTACGTCGTGACCATGATCTGAAATATGGAATCTTTAAGTTTCGAGGTAATAAATGAGTCGAGCAAATGCCGGACAAACTAGCTATGCACATAGTCCGTAACATATATATATATATATATTTGGCATATGACATCTTATTTTACGGCTCTCTTAAAAAAACTCTTCATGTATACCCGTTAGCAGTTTTTGAAACTCTTGACGCGTCATTAAGAGTTTTTTGATATATTAAAATATTAAAATTTTAAAATAAGAATGAATATAGAATTGAATACTCAATGATATGAACTTGACATTCAAGACCCAACTTCAGCCACCAACAAAACAAAAGCTTCGGACCAATCCAAACCCGATTTTATCAAACCTTAAACCGATCAGGGTCCACCCAACCCGATGCCCACACCGAAACCCACTAAGTCATTTCAACAATCAGATAGGGGTATAACCGACTCAAAAAAAATTCTCTCGCTCTCTCCTTCTCGCCTGTTCTCTCACTCTTGCTCTCTCACTCTCTCGCTTGCGCGACGCGGGCCTTTGGATTCTGTCCCTGCTTCTTCTTCCCACCAATTTCAGGGAGCTTCCTGGACTATCCGGGAATATGGCGGTGCTATCGTCTACGGCTTCTCTGTTCCTGGAAAAGCCTGGCGCTCCGCGCCACCACCACCGATCGTCCGGCACCACCCCCTCCCCGTTCTTGTTCTTTCCCCGGAACTCTTCCAGATACCGGTCTGTCCGCCTCGCCTCCGCCCTCGGCGACGGCGAGAAACCGGCCGTAGGTTCGGAATCCGGCGCATCAGCAGGAAGGAATGTCGACGAGTGGGGGGAGAGTGCGCAATTAGGAGAAGACGCGGCGGAGAGCGTTAGGGTTCCAGGGGCCGATCCACCGAAGAATGAGGACGAATGGGGAGCAAACAACGTCGCAGCCGATTATCCACCGTCTTCATCTTCTGGAACTTCCGATGTTCTTGATGGGTTGAAGCGGAGCCTTGTGGATACAGTGGAAGGGACGGAGTTGGGGTTGCGGGCGTCTGCGGAGGTGCGGGCTGAGGTTGTCGAGCTGGTTAACCAGTTGGAGGCGGCCAACCCGACTCAGGCGCCGGTGGAGGCGCCTGAGCTCAACGGGAATTGGATTCTTGTGTAAGTTGATCGATTCTTCCCATTTCAGTTCGATGGTTCTATGGTTTTCGCTTCATTCATTTTTGTTCACTTGTACATCATAGATTGATTTCAGCTAATAGAAAAACAAACGGTTGCTGCTTCTCTTCATCGTTTATTTTTTCATCTCTTCAAATTTGTATTTATAAAATATGAATGAGGCATGACTACTGCATACATTTACAACCATGAACTAGTAAAACTTGATTTGTTTGTCATTTTTAGCTTTTTCTAATTCCAGCTATTTTGTCATACAGTTGGAAAGTTGGAATTGTCGGTAGGACCTTGTTCTTGTGTAATTTTTGTGCAAAGTTTTTGAGAAGGGGCTCGACGTATCGTTTCTTCTTGAAAAAGAAAGAAATTCTAATCCACAACAGAAGTGTAGTTAAAGTAAATGGTATCGTTTGTTTAGAAATAGTGTACAAATGGATTCTAAAAATGGAAAAAAGGCCCTCCATATGGATAAGGAAAACAAAGGCACAGTTTGATGTTCTGTCATTTTATTTTCGTTTGTTAATGGAAGCTAAATCTTGTTTTAATCCTCTTTATTGTATCAGTGACAAAGAATGGGCATCTGTCGTCCATTACCAATTGGACTTGCACTCCCAGTTAGTTTGTCCCATTAGTCTGTTGGTAGTTCTCCTATTTGAGAAGAACCGATTAACATATTGATTCATCCTGTTTGTCTTTCCAGTTCCATTATGTCGATCCTGCTTGGCTCACCCTACCCCGCTGACATTTAGCTTGCTAAATGCTAACCAATAAACAGGTGAAACCTTTCTCATTGGCTATGGCGCCTTACTGTGAAGTATGAAAAACGAGATGAAAATGGAGATAACCATAGTTCAAGAATTTGAAGGTGTTATGCAGGTTGATCCTAAGGATTAGAACTGTTCCACAATCGCAGTGGAGAGCGAAAAGCTATGTGATCAGTACGAGCAATTAAGTACATGAAACAGTTTCCTCGTTATAGTGGTCTCTTGGTGACAATTATTTGGTTTATCTGGTTTAGTCTACCCTTTGTTTGATTACTGAAATGCTGTCTAACACACTTGTCTGTGTGCACTGCATTTGTATTAAGTACGAGATTTAAACTTAAAAGATTGCGCGTGTACCTTCTTCACCTTTCCTCATTATGTTTTTATTCGTGGTTATTGCTGTACATTTTGTTGGTGGGATTTTCGTTTTTGTCAGCATATTGATTCCTTCTCCTTTTCTGCCACTTTGAAACCTTTCTCAGGTACACCGCTTTCTCAGAGCTATTACCTCTGATAGCTGTTGGTGCATCCCCATTGTTGAGAACGAAAACGATATCCCAAACAATTGACACGAGCAGTCTTAACATCCTAAATAACGTGACGTACTCAAGCCCTTTTGCCACTTTTTCTGTTAGCGCCTCTGCATCTTTTGAAGTTCGAAGCCCTTCAAGAGTGCAGGTACTCTCTCTCTCTTTCACATTTCAGTTGTGATCTGAAGTTTTATGGTTGTCTTTTTATGATTAGTTACGAAGTATAACAAGCACGTTAAATCGTCCGACTGACAAGGAATTCTCTCTTCCTCTAAGAAAGGAGAGATTGGTTTCTTTCTTTCGTTTTCTGTTATATAGTATCATAGCTGGCATTTATTTTTCAGGTAAAGTTCGAGGAAGGAATATTTCGGCCACCTGAAATATCGTCCACCATTGATCTACCACAGAATTTCGACTTTTTTGGGCAGAAAGTCGACTTATCAGCCTTGCAGCAGTTACTGAATCCCATTCAAGCGTCTGTGGCAAATATTTCACGTACAATTTCTGGGCAGTCACCACTCAAGCTTCCAATTCCCGGCGAAAGGTCACAATCATGGCTAGTGACAACTTATCTTGACAATGATCTGCGAATTTCAAGAGGTGATGGAGGCCTGTTCATCCTTGTCAAGGAAGGCAGCTCTTTGTTGAACCAGCAGTAACAGACTAGCTATGTACCCTGAATTCCGAGACGGAGATTACGCAGATTTGCATTCCTTGGATTGATGGCATCTTGCCTCGTTTTCCTTTTCCTTTTCCCTTTTTCCTCACCTTGTACCTAAGAGAGTGATATTATACATGTTTCTTCGTAATGTGCATGATTGTCAGTGGGCTTGCAGAATGTAAATTTGTTGGTCGAGTGATGAAGTGGGCTCAAATTTAATAAAATTCTCATGACTGTTGTCCAGTTCATAGTGTGAGTGTGGCTGTTTATTGGTGACTATTGTGGTCAATCTTTCTCTTTGCTAACTGCTCTATCATAAAATTTTAGCGGACTGCTTATTATTGTTGAAGTTTCATGGGTATGATTGCTTCTGCTTATTCAGTTTTCATGGAAATTGATCCATCCGAATTGAATTGCCCTTTTATTCATTCGAACTACCTATAGCCGGGATTGGACCTCATCCAGCGTGTTTCCTTCAGTTCATTTGAATAGGATCCATCCCAATTGAATTTTCTTTTTCATTCAATCAAACTATTCGTAGCTGATATCTGACCTCGTCCAGTTTGTTTCCTTTCTAGAATGTTGTCTTCATGATTGGACAAACCCATTATGAGTCATCGATAAAACTGAGCAGGAAGCTGTACAAATAAGGGTCCACGCGCTTAAGCCATATTCTGTGAGAATGGTAGCAAAGAGAAGCTGTTGAGCTGATGGTACATTTAAATATGACCTGTGAAATGTGTTGGAACATAAACATGCAGTGGGAAGTGTAGTCTGGGTTATCAGACACTGCAGCCAATGACACTTCTTCCGCTTTTTATCCTTGATCATGATAACAAATCTATATATATATATATATATATATATATATATATATATATATATATACAGGAGAGATACCGTAGCGTGTACATCTTGCTGCCTCTCATATCCTCCACTTGCTGGAAGATCTTCCGAACAATTAGTCGAGTGGCTGGCACATCCCATTCACACATTTATTTATTTATTTATTTACTGCATATATATATATAAAATATACACTTTTATTTATTTATTTATTTGCCGCAGCGTGCTGCGTGCACATCTTGCTGCCTCTCGTCACTTGCTTGAAGATCATCCGGTCAATTAGTTTAGTGGCTAAAAGCTCAGCACATCTCACCTCCTAAACTCCACGCTTACATGTACCCTTTCAACAAGTTTCGCTTTCCAACGCGCGACCCACAAATTTACCAAAGAAAAAGAAAATACTTGAAATACCAATCGGACGACACTTTCTCCACCGCTTCTGTCGCATCAGTTGTAGTTGTGGATACGAATCTCTGATGATGTCTGTGATGGTCCCAAAGCGAAGAACAGAAGAAGATTTTTGCGGCTGCCCACCTTGACGGTTTGGGTAGCCCGGACCGGATCTGATAAACGCGGTTTGCTTTTTCATTTTTCAAGCTAATAAAAGATGTTATTCAAAGATTTCATTTGGCAAATTTTACAGCATAAAGTTCTCCAAAACATTACCATTTCAACATCCAATTAGTAGGATAAATCGTCAGTTTTGTTGCTAATGTATGCTTGGTATTGCTGAACTGCTGACGTTAAGTAATAATCGGAGACGAGACTAGACAGGATTTCAGATGATACTAGAGATGCATGATTTGATTGAGCAATATCAGAGAATTTTCTAGACTCTGCGCTCTGGTTCTCGAATGAATCATGGTTGGTCCGATCCCTATCTGGACCTTAATTTAAAGCCAGGTTCTGGATTGAAATATGAACGAAATAAAATTAAATTTGAACAAAACAAAGTTCGTTCTGGAACTCATGGTCCTTCTCCTTCTCATGCCATGCTGGTTGAGCCATGTGACCTGGTTTTACTTAGGTTGGGTGTGTATGTTTCGGGTGAGCAGGAGGGAAGAAAATTTCAACTCAGGCAGAAACCCCCTTCCTTCTTCTCCCTGTCTCTAGGGTTTAACAATTCACAGGACACTCGTAAGAATTGAACTGACAACTAGGCACTCACCAGCTGTACTAGGTCCCTGGAAACATATGACAGTCTTGAGAATATGCTGATAATAAAAGCCAAAGCCAATGAGATCAACTTGAATTTGTAAAGCTCGGGGTTGGAGGCGCTTTCAAGAGTTAAGCCAAACTGATAAAAATAAAAATTAATGAGGGAAACCACTAAAGTTGTGTTTAGATGACACCATAAAACATTGTGGGTTTTTGTGATCGAAACCGGATTTTATGACAAGCTGATTTTTTAACCAGCTTTTGAAACCTAGCGTGACCTTTACATTGCAAGACGAAAACAACGGGCGGAGCCATGTTATTCACGCCCTTTTCAAAATGTCAGTTTGTTAAATCTAGGTTTTCTGCAAGCTTAGTTTAGATTGTCAAGCAAAACAAGCCTTAAATGCCGGTTTGGAGGCAAATGGCATTTGAGGGTGCCACCAAAGACGCTTTAAAGCTTTTTGGTCACACTGCATTTCTCAACCAAGAGTTGTATGTCTAGCATGCCTCGTTCTGATTGATCTCAGAAAAGAATCTGAAGTAACCCTCCTCTGTCCGCCAGTAATGGGTTCTGTAGTTTTGCTTTCTTTAGCAAGAGATGAACATCTAATACAAACAAAAACTGCTAGAGGTCCTGCCGAAATAGGTTTGGTAAAATGAAAATGGCAAATCGTTCGAACCAGATGCATCCAATCTGCAAAACCTACACGAAAGTACTAAACTTTACACATCCACAAAAGCTTTTAAACAACCCATCTAACGAACCAAGCTCCAACGGCAACAAGCCCGAATAAACAGACCAGAAATCTGCTTAAGAAAATTCACAGTATTTTAAAGATGAAGAAAACATTAGGATTTCAACTGTTGCAAGCTAATCACAAACCTCTCAGCGACTTAGAAGACCCTTTAGTTGAAGAAGGTGAAAGAGTTTCAATAGATCGTTAGCATTCCACAGTAGAGAACAACCAGAATAATGCACATAAAATAAGTCCATGTGAACCGCTGTTTTGCCTAATGAGTTGAGACACAGCTGAGCCAGCTAAGCCTACAACTGAACTATGCGTCGACTTGCTCGGGTACATCTCCAAGCAGAGATGGCCCCTACCAGCCATGCTTTGAACGAATTACCAGAGCGCGGGGATTGGAGCTGGTATAATATAACTGTATTTTCCCGTTGGCTTCCATGATCAACGACCTTTCAAACTCTAGCAATAAAACCATTAGGGGAGGCAGCTAGATGGTGAATCACTGTTTCGAACTTTGAATAAAGCCCTTGCAAGAGACTCGTCCATGGCTCTTACTAGGGATAGAAGTTCATGGAGTTCAAGGGGCCTTCGACATTGATATATTTCATGGTCGATAGCAGACTAAAAGAGTGAGTGGAGACCTCACACCATGGAAGTGGGCTCTCGATTTGTGACAGAAAAAATAAATCAACCAAAAAAAAAAAACTATTCTATCAGATCATCCAAATCTGAAAAAATCGATGCTTTTATGACCTTAGAAGTTTTGAAGACTCGGGGCCTATGATTTTGAACAATCACAAGCACCTAATCAAGCTTTGGTTTAATAAAAAATGCCATTCCTAAGAAATTGGGCCTATATCACATCCATATACTAGATTTTTCTTTTCGAAGGAAAAGCAAAGAAGAGAGTGATCATGCAATTTCACTTCACACCAATCATTATCACGACCACAAAGCAAACTTCTGTACGTGATAAATTGCAAACGTAAAGGTGATTGTCTCCTGTCATGAGGGCAAAAGCTTGTCACGGAGGACTCGGGGTTTTCGAAGCAATAAAAGTCATACTTATCTCCAGCTAGAAAAAATCGTCCCTCTGCTAGTCAAATTCATGCCTTGAATAATTCAAGAGTGCTTGTACTACATACGACCGTCAAGTTCATTTCAGCCTAGATTTCGGATGCAAATATAAGCATCATACTACAAGACACAAAGTCGGTTAATCTTGCAAAATATACAACTCATGTACAGAAGATTTTAATACAGATAAATGTTGAACCTAATTGTTTTACTTGTAATCAGTGACCGGGAAATAAAAGTGTCTACCTTTGGAAACTCGACATAATTCTAGTCAGAAATTTTACTCATTTTGTAATAAACCAGTACGAAGTTTCTATAAAGTGGCGTCAATTTGAAATCCTGCTCAAACAATTTTCATGTTAACTAACCACTCTGCTAATAACCTCGAGAGAACCAACAGTACTAACAAGGCATCAAGGACGAAACTGAAGATGCTAAAAACACAACGCGAACAAAGGAGGATACGTGCAGTAGGAAAAATAACCCACTTGTTCCCATCTTTTCCACAAAGCAAAATCAGGAAGGCCCCTGAAGAAGAGAGAAGGTAAACCGAAAAAATGTACTTTCTAAATTCTATACAACTATTTTACCAACAACACCAGAAGTTACAGTGTTCTAGAACAAGAGACGAAAGAAAAAGAGAAAAATGGGAAAAACAAAAGCAGACTACTACTAAGGAAAACCAACCTGGTGGTCTTCTTCTCCTGGGTATCAGGGAAAATGAGATGGTTGAGTACTGGCGGAGGAAAAAGTCATGACCAGGAGTTGTCAAACGCCGCGGATGTGATGGCTCTAGCAAACTCCGGAAAGCTGATACGACCATCACCGTCGGTGTCGGCCTCTTTGATCATGCCAGTGAGTTCCTCCACGGTGAGCGCATGGCCGAGACGAGCCATCGAATGCGCGAGCTCCGCCGCGGTGATGAAGCCGTTGCCATCGCGGTCGAAGAGTCGGAAGAGGGAGCGGAGCTGTTCGTCGGTATAGGGGGATTTAGCGGGGAGGAGCTCAGGGGCGACGAGGGCGACGAATTCCGAGAACTCGACTAGGCCGTTGCTGTTAGTATCCGCCTTCTGAATGAGAGCGTCGAGTTGCTCCGCGCTTGGCTTCAGCCCGAGGGACCGCAACAGCGAGCCGAGCTCGAGCTGCGTCAGGCTACCGTCGTTGTTCCGGTCAAACGACCGGAATATCTCCCGGAGCTCCGCCAACTGCTCGTCATCCAGCTCCACTGTCTCCTTCCCGCTCATTGATTTCTATTTCAACCGCCTCTTTCTCTTCGTAGACCACCAGGTGGATATATAGGATTAACGATTTCGTGTCGCCTGAATCCCTTCGATCGGGCTCCTCCTCCGCAAGTTTTACCGGCCTTGTGCTGTTTCCGGCAACTTTCCACCGACGGATCTTCGATCCTTCTAAGCTTATGCCTCCTTCCGCATAATTCACTTGGATTTGCTCATCGGATCGTCCTTCCCAATTGGTTCGAGATGTAAGGATCTCCTTCGGACTCGCTTCTCTATTCCTGCCTAAAAATTAACGAAAGGAACATGTAAGACGATCGCTCTGTTCACGAATCTAGACCTAAAGTTCTCTGTCAACGTTCTCCTGATTGTCCACCTCTCTCTCTCTCTCTCCCTCTTTGTGGTTCGTCCTTTCGTGAAATCCTCCAAACTCGCATAAATTCCGTCTTCCTCAGCACTTACAAAAACCTTCTCTTGATCGAGAGAAAAACGACAAGCTCGCTCTCTTTTTGGCGCTCCGGTTGCCGGATTCTCCACGGATTCGAACTGCGACCTTCCGAAAACCTTCTCCCGCGACCGGAAAACCTGTGTTTTCCGTCAATAACCCTCTCCGCGTCGGCAATGATCCGATTCGAGAGCCTCTTTTCCTTTTCCTCTCCTCCTTTTTCGCCGGTCCAATATATCCGCCGGTTCCCCGTCCACCAGATCAGCGACCACCCACGGCAACGCGGATATCCTTCCTCTTCGGACCTCTCCCCACTCTTAGAGAAGCGTGAATTTCGGAGCAAGGATAGAGAAACGCCTCATCGGGTCCCCCCCCTTTTGGTTTTCCCTTTCTGGTTTTTGGGTGAAGGAATTGGAATGGTGGCACTGGCATCCCTCCTCCCCCCCCCCCCTCTCCTTTTTAGTCTTTTCAACGCTCTCCGTCTTCCTCAATCCCCGCCGTCAACTTCTCCACATCGCGGACCTGCCGACACGTCTTCCTTCCCGCCACCCATCGACTGCGTCAAGTCCACACCCACCTTCCCTCCCTTTTCTCCCCTGACTCCATATTTAAACCTCCACCCAACCGCTCGACTGAATTTTAAATGCTAGGGAAAAAAGCAAAGAAAAATTCGATCACTCTCGAGTGGAGTGGGCTGTGACCATCTCTTCCTCTTTCCCTTTTAAAAAATCTTTACATTGGTCGCAACATTCCGCCACATATATCAATATATAAAACTTTGTCTCATCCAAAGTCATCCATCCAAACAGTAAGATGCATAAAGTATGGTAGCGATCTGCCTTACTGTCTTCCGATAAGGATAAGAGCAGGTGAACAATTTCTAAAGAACAAATCCAAAAGATTGTGACAATATAAGCATCCACACATCATTACAGAATAAATCCGTATCTTTTCGGGAAAAGAATAGCCATAAATTCCGAAGGAATAGTTAGGAAATTTTTGCTACGTTAGAGATACAATATGTATATATACTAACTGTTTTTAAAAGTAGAACTTTAAAACCTGGTGAAGTAATCAAGAGATTTTAGAAAACCAGAAACTTGGGAAGAGGATAACCCTAACAATCAGCATAGTGAAATTGTTCTGGTTTGAAGTCACTTGAGAGTTACTTCTGAAAACGGGTGAGACGTCCAAAAGCAACACTTGGCAAAGCCTTAACAGCGACCCCAGTTTCCCAACCTTTGCAAAATAGACATTTATGTTCTTCCATTTCCTAAATACCCAAAGCACGAATTTCACTTAATGATTGAGTTATCGGCTGAGGTTGGCGGACCCAAGTAGCAAAACAAGAATGGTGGATCTTAGCAGCAAAGCAAAGCAATAATCGATTTCCTAAGGGAAGCTGAAAGCACCTAACTTGGATCCTCATAAGTAATTTGATATTGTTCTGTCTCAAAATTGCTGTCCGGGCCAAAGTTAAATTCATTAGAGCCGAGAAAAATTTCTCAGCATCCATATCTTCCCTGCATTTACGTGCAAACGCTAAGAGAGAACTCTGTAAAATCCTTCGGTAAGTCAGAATTGATAGGAGATTCTTCCTTTTATTAACAATTAGGAGAGTAATCAGTCATACTAAAGAGACTGCCACAGTGACACTTCAAGCCTGAAACTTCTTTACCATGTCCTGTTCTCTACTATCAGAAAGTTATGGCAAGCTAGGCAGTATTTATACAAAAACAGGAAATGGGTTTAAAAAGAAAAAAGCCCCCATTTCCCATATCATTGTCCCATCCAGTATGCAATATCGCTCCTAAACACACCATCAAATCTCCCAACATGCAGATGTGGTTCTGAGTGAACATGCATGTGACGATAATGGCGGCTTGGGCTGCCCGCAACCTTCTGTGGACGCAGTAGCATGCTTAGGGTTGGGGATGACTTTGGAAGCCTAATGTTCGGTGGAGATGAAAAAATGCGCCTGTCCATATCTTGACCTGCTATCCTTGTGTTGTTTGCTCCATGAGTGAACGTGGGCGGCTTGGAATCTTTGATGAGCTTCCTAGCCGTGGTGTCGAAGGAGGTTAACGGAGTTGGGTCACCTCGAATTTGAGCTGACGGTTTCATGCGGTCAAGCCAACGAAGAATCCAGTTACCAACATTCTTCCCAACCTCTATATCTCTTTGTTGTATGTTTCGATGTACAGTTAGAGCAACATCAAAGATCTTGCGGGTGCGCCTGAATAAATAAACCTCAACGTAAATATTATGTGCCAAAAACCCATTAAGAAACAACGAAATCATATCCAATAACTACTAATTAGAAGATTGGGTAACTAAAACATATTTCTCAATAGCTAGGCAGCAATATACACAATAGGGATGAGAACCACACGACTAATCTTTTAGAGGGAAATTAGAAATTGCAATCCCAAAACAAACAAGCATGGTGAAAGAAAGCAGCAAGTAAACGAGAAAAAAAATGCAAAATGAAATGCTTTTTCCAAGAAAAAGGTGAACTTGTTATCGTTGTTGAAGAACACAAGGAAGCAGCATCTAAATATTAGATGTCAACCAACAGTGATGAACATATCCAATCAACAGAAAGAGAATAAAACCTGATAAGCCAAAGTAAAATGGATAATATAAACACCAGTTGAAACATGGGTAGGCAGGCCATTTTGAGTGTTCTACCTGTAATACAAATACTTGGGTGTGCTATGTGTACGGCTCAGATTAGCTGAACGTACAATTTTTTTTCAAGCAAATTACTATTTGAATATATCTGTGTGTTGGTGAATGCATATATAACAGAGAGAGAGAGATTATATGCATGCAATATGCTTAAATGTACACTCATGTATAAATCTTTCTATATTATCATCTCATGCCTTCCATGCCCAAAACCACACTGCACCTATCCCATACCTATGTGGCATAACCAAATCAAACACCACATCTACAGAAGCATGAATAACAAATAGAACCACTCAACAAAATGGAATTTTCAACATTGGGTTGAGACATTATAGAATACAGTGGCACACAAACTAGCACACTTGCATGAAACCTAACGAGAGTTTGTTCAGAGTTCACATGGATTTTCATATTCAGTCTTGGATAAGCACTTTAATGGAAAGCTAGCATTATATGCCTTTCTATATATCCATGTCATCCTCGCAAAAAGCCTCTTTCCTCCCCTGTATTTGAGATGGGCCCTTTAAAGAAGCAGACTTATGAGAACTTGCGAGCTCTCTTAATTTTGTTTCGCCATCATATAAATGCAACCAAATGCATCAAGTCCAAAATTGTTGCAACAACTAAAAGAGCTAAGTCTGTCTATTCAATAAATCTTAGTGAAGACATTTATATTCCAAGAAAAAAAATTTCTGACAAAGTGGATAATCATAAAACGCATTTAGGCCTTTAACATAGGTTATCTTAACACGGCATTAACTTGCCTTTCCCAGGATATATAAACAAATTGCCGGAAAAAAACCCTAGCAAAACCTCACCCATTGAAACCAGCAATGTTGTTGCAAACATATTGATAAATGTTAAAACATGACTAAATTTTGAATGAAAAAAATGAAAGCATAGACTTAAATTGTATTAAAACATTTTTTCTAAAAAAAGAAAAACATTGTGATGATATAACAATAGCAATGCAAGAAATTCAATTTGATGGTATTTGGAAAACATCACGAGATTTTCTGCTTAAAAATGTTTTTTGCTGCTTTGGTTCAAACTTCAAACCAAACAGCTGTTGCCAAGGCCTACATTCATGATTAATCAATGTGACTTTCTCGCTAATCACCCATAAGCTCCTTCGTCGTAATTGCTCGCAAAATAAATATATGCATATCCAACAAGCATTCCAGAAAAATAATCATAATTATGCGGGTCCTAGCAATGACCTATGCATCTTATTCTGAATACATGATTTACACAAATTTTTCAACTGGAACACCACATTGGCTTACCTACTGTGAGATGCAGCCACGTCTGGTTAAGAGAACAACATAAAAGGAGAACAAAACTTAGTCAGTTCATCTTTTTGTTGATAAGGTGGTCCTACTTGCGGAGTTCCATGTCAAGCATCTCAAGAATGATGGAGTAACAGCCATCATTATAATAAATTATTAGGGTCTGACCACCTCATGTAAAAAATATGGATTTGAACCTCTCATTTACGGCATGAAAAATTGAAGACTTGCTACTTTGCTCATTATATCACAATCATATGTGATATTTTTTGTGAATAACTCAAAGAACAAGTTTACATAAAAGTGATAATTTGAAGTATTTCACCATATAAAGTATAAACCATTGCTGCTAATCTGATGGAATCACATATGAAGAGGCACACTTGTTCAACTTCACTCTTCGCAATACCAAACCCCCCAAAGTCCAACTGCTTCCTCCTCAGAGAGCTTTAACACCACCAACTAAGCTCAAGCGACCATCATTAATAAAACAGAAAATGTAAAGGAACATTATGAGTATTCATATTAATTTTTCTAACGAAGTCCAGTATTTTTTCAACTTTGTTTCATATCATGTACCCATCGCACCACCATATCTAAAGTTCCATCTGCAGACTGACCCTGTAGATGCAAATGCGAGCTGCTATTACCAGCAAGACGCCTATACTACGAGAGATGGACTAAGCTCCATATACAAATTTTTTTCCCACAATCATGTTTCTTTATAGACCTAGAAATTTAACTTTCTATGTTCATATGTCTGAAGATTTTCAGAACCTCAATGACTCGATCACTTAATGCCTAAAGAAGGTAGCACTATAATGTATTCAGAACCTGGAAATTTTATCTAGGTTAAAATTCTCTAGATTTTGGCAGTTGTCGGAACTTTTTAAAATGACAGTAAATGATATTGCAGGACTCCAGCAATGCTCAACGAATAAACACCATATGCAGCCAATAGCTATTGAATCGTTATGTTTGAATTGGACGTAATCAGCTTAATGAGCGGTGACGCAGGTAGTACAAAAAGGTGAATACTTAGCGTGTTGTTTTCTGAAATTTCACCAAACAGGTGGCAGACAACTACTCATTTTTCAAATGTTCCAAGACGAATAATCATCATATTCAAATAAATTATCCAGCCAAATGCTCCAACCATATGGAAGAAAAATAAAGTAACCTCCTACTTTTATGTCGACCACAGGAAATCAAGTGCCTCGTATCGATAAAGATATAGAATGAGCAACTCTTGTGGTGTAGTCTTCCGTGCTTTTCCCAGTGTCCTAAAAAAAATGGAAAGCCCTCAAGGAGAATAGAGCTGCATCCGACTCATATACCTCAAGAGATAAGTGGAGATCTCATACCCAAATAAAAAAAAAAATAGTATCACTCTGGCATTACTTCTCATTGTATAAAAACAATCAAAATAAGATGAAGAAAGATAAAGAAACAAATCCAAACAAGACATTACTTCAAAGATAACGATCAGGATCAACAATATGCCCGAAAAAAGCTCGCTGGATTGCCCACAGACGATAGAGAGAGAGACAGAGACAGAGAGAGAGACCTGTGAAGGAAATGACGGAGCTTGGGGTGGTCAGGGCGAACGAGGCGGCGTTGGATTCTAAGGGCAAGCCTGTAAGTCCTCTTCAACCCAAGAAAGTAAGCCGTGGTCACCGTGATCTCCCATAGCACCATCCTTTCTTCCTCCTCCTTCCTCCCCACTTCCCCTACCCGCTCCTTCTCCAGACTGCACGCAAGATGCAAGAAAACGAAAACAGATTCTCTCTCTCGCTTAATCAATGGGGGCTGGGGGAGGACGGGATTGAATGCGTGACGTCGCAAGAGCCATCCCGGCGGCCCGCCTGCGGTCTCCGCTCCCGGTTTCTCCAAAACCCAAAAACAAAAAAAATAAAAAAAAAAATGTCGCAGAGATGATCGACGCCCAGTGGATCAGCACTGGTTTAGGGTCAAACGAAGGCCCCGAAAATGATGGAATACTGGATCCGGATCATACTGGACAGGGCCCAGCTCCCTGCAACCCAAACCAAATCAGGCGCCTGTCAAGGAGTCCATTAACAGTTCCCGATTCTCATTCCCATTTTAGCTCCAGATTCTATCGAGATCCAAAACCCACTATCTATGTGATCATGATCACGATAAGAGAGCTAATCGGGTCTAAGCATAGCAATGGGGTTGATGCAAGTTCATCTGTTTGGTAGGTTTCATTTCAATATTAGAATCGAAACTGATAGAAAACGGGTTGTGATTGCCTATGTATTTAATCCAAATACTAAATTGATAATGATTCGTGCAAAGTTTCAAATGCACATGCAAAGCTGGCTATGGTTTTGACAAAATGATTTTAGTTAGTTAGATAGAGCATTTGTTCATATCAAATTCGTGCGTGCGTGGATCCAATAGGTATGAAAATAATACGAACCGATACATCATGATTCCATCAACCCGATGCGCCGTATCGCGTATGCCGATACTAATAAAAATTCATTTCACACAAATGCCCCTACCATTTCGCAAAAGCCCTGAGGGAAAGTCCCCCGCCCTTCACACGCCTATCCGTGCTCACCTTTTTCTTCCTCAAACGTGAGGGCAAAAACGTCAAATTTTCCTGTATAAAGCCCCCGACCCTGGGTGTCATGCGAGCGTCAACTCGTTCGTCGTTCGTCTTCTTCTTCTTGCGCTTTGCCCGTAAAAACAGAGGGAGCGTTTGCAGGCACGCAGATATGCACAGGCTGTCCCTCTCGAACTCCCCTTCGCTGTTCCGTGGCGGGAACGAGGAGGAGACCGTCGAGAGCCGACGAGGGGAAGACGAAAGCAGAGACAGAGAGGAGATTGAGGAAGCCAAGAGGGAGAGGCTCGGAATGCGTATTTGCCGGAAAGACAGACTCGTCCACCTCATCCCGTTCGTTCTCCTCCTCTGCATTCTCCTTCTCTACATCTTCTCCTATGATCCAACCCAGAAAGGTGCGACGATTTCTGAGCTCTTGCTCGGTCTCCAATAGGAATGTCTCCATTTCTCTTTCGCCTCTCTTCTTCTCGGTCAATTGCTCTTCATGCCTCGGCTGCTAGCAAAGATTTCGTTCTTACCTTCTATAAACCAACTGCATTGTGAAAACCGGTTTTGTTATGTCAGATTCCGATCCTGCACCAGGAAACTATCTGATTTTCTTGCGGTCGACGCGCTTCGAGTTCCTTTTCAAGGAAGATTTTTTCGTTTTACGTTAAAGAAGAATGCAATGAACAACCCTGCCTGTTTAAGAAATACGATCATCTGATTCTTCCCCTTTGTCGAAGTATTGTGCATTCTAAGTTTTCTGGTTTTCTTTGCAATTCGATTAAGAACCCTTGTCAAAGCGTATTACTGAACAAATGCCGCCACAAGTACATATCTGATAGCTTTCGCGCGATTCTTCATTTAAATCACCAGCAAGCACCAGGTTCTATGTATTCTTTCCTATCTGCGTCCAACGTACCTCTCTTTTTTCGATTCTTCGTTCAAATCGCGAACTCGAACGCTCGATTGTTCGTATTCGTCTCCCGATTTGCTGGTTTTCCAAGTGAAATGCCATTTTCCGTCTGTTCTTCTTAAAGTTGCTGATATTCGGCTCTCTGTTTTCTCTTTATCACATCCCGCAGCACTTTCGATTTCCAATGGAATATAGTTCCCTTTTCCAATACATTAATAGGTTTACTGATGTAAAATGTAATTTGCATTTTAGCCTCGTTGAAACGATTTCATTATTTTTCTTGATCTTTTTCCATACGTGACACGTACATTCCGTTTTTCTTCAACAGCTACCGTAGTCTGACTTATGGTCCTGTATAAGATCCTGTTGATTTTTTATTTTTCGCTTTTTCCTCATCACGCTAACCCGTTCTCCCATTGGAAACCCTCTCTCGAAGCAACGGGGAATCCAAAAGTCACGTAACATTTTTACAAAGCAAGTCGGTCCAGCTTCCCGTCATCCTGTTCTCTCTTATTTCTTGTTCCGAAAAACGAACCGTTCACCTCCTTTTGCAATTCAAAAACTCAAATCGCCGCTTTCTTTAATTTAGCTCCCTTCTTCTCCCTCTTTGCACTGTCTTCTTACGGTGACCTGTATTTTCTTGGTCGCCATTTCTCCAGGGGACTCGAAGGTCAGTGACTCGGAGCAATTTAAACACAACCGAGGGATCGGGAATCATCTAGTGCTCTACAGCCACCGCAGCGTCCAACAAGCCAAGAAGAACCTTGCCACCGCCACTGCGACAGCCTCTCCTCCCTTACATAGCTACCGGAAACGGCGTCAAACATTGGGATAGTAATTAAACAAATACAAAACAGGAAATGGAAGGAAGACCCCGTTTCCCTCTTTGGCCTCCGCAAGTTCGACTAGCCTTCCTCTCGCTTGTTGCCGCGCAGACCTCTTTGCGGGCCGTGTCACGTGCACTCCCGACGTGAGTTAATTTTTCAACTAAAGCACCCTTACAAATGAACAGGCTTTATACATTTGTTCTACTCACCGACGGATTAAAACTGAGAGGGACAGGAATTCGACTCTTACTATATGGAGCCACCAATGATTTTGGAAACCATTAAAACGCGTATGACTTGTCTGGTCTAACAAAAAGCCAGCGGCTACTAGCTAGTGCTGCTTGGATTCCCAACGGCCGAACCATCTTTATTTATTCTATTAGCCAAGCAGAAGAGACCAATTGGTTCGCTGGTTTCCTGATTAGGAACTTCAGAGCGTCCATGAGAAGCCCATGGCTGGTCCCGTTGGAGCGATGCCCTCTTCCCGCACAAGCAGCGAGGCAAAAGAGGCAGACTCTTGAGATCATCTCGGTCGTGGGCTTGAAATAGCTTTGGCAGGCCGTTTAGTAGATACTAAGCGCATTTCCTGCTGACAAATTTGCAGGTGCGAATTTATTCGGTTCTATTTATCAATAGTGGATGAAACACGCTTTAGTAATTGCTATTTTGCATCTGGGCAGACGGGTACGCCAGCATACAGCAGCAATGTTCTTGAAATCGCGGACAGCATCGACTACCTACAAATTTTTTTATACTAAAAAACAATAAATAGAGTTTATATTATTTTTTTCATGCATTGATGGAGAAAGAGACATAAGGCTGATTTTTTAGGGAGGCCAATTTGGCTCCCTTACCTTTCCCCTTTGTGAAAAATCGCACAAAAATCACTTGTTGTTCTTTGGCCTTCAGCATTTTGCAATATTTTGCAAAAAAAGAGAGACCAACCAATAATAGCTTTTCAACATTTTGTATTTGGCCGTTTTTGGATGAATAGGAGGAGCATTTCATCCTACCCACCAACAAAATAAGTCAAGCTCAGCTCTTTAAAATGTAAGGTTTGTTTTTGGTGTTTTAAGGTGATATCATTTAGTTATGCTTAACTTACATATCGGTGTTTCATTTCTTCACGTTTTTACAATTTTTTTTAGCAAGTTGACACCCCAAAAGTTTGAAATTAGAATTAACCACTCACCATTTCTGTTCATTGAAGGCTGGTAGCGTATGACATTTAATAATGTATATTGCAGCCGCAATGTGCGTGCAGGTCTTTTTATAAATATGATGAAGATGTCACAAGAAACACATTCATGCCTTAAGCTGGACGGGCTGTAAACAGCATGTCTTTTCTTTTAATGGGTTGGGTAGGGTTAGGCAGGTGATAGGATTCACCCCCAACATCGAAATTTAAACGATAGACCGTGACCACAGCTGACTGACACCTGTGAGAAAACAGGAACCAAAAGCTCGGCAAAGATTTAGCTCGAAGGACAGCACTTAAGAATGATGTATCAATAAGAACACCAAATTAGTTGGGATTTCTTCTCTGGGTAAGACTTGATAATCCATTTGAAACTAATAACTCATGTGTGACTTTACGCCACAAAATTTGTAGGTAAGACTATAGAAATGTTGAACTTCTTATATAATTAGAAAAAGTTCCAAGGTGTCACTGACGTGTGTGACATTTCTCAAGGTTGGCGGACTAGAACAAAGGAAGAACAAAAAAAAATCTGTGTTACACGCGTGATCTTAGCCCGTATTCACCAGAGGTAAGGCGCTTGGGCCCGACTCCGGCCTTAAAAGCCTTGGCTCGAGCTTAACTCAAACGAGCTCAGCTCCTTCGAACTAAGCTGGGTCCGAGCATGGCTTTGAGGATGAAATACATCCGACGGCAACACATTGAGCTACTCCTATTCTGAAACGTCGAATTGTCGTAAATATAGGGAAAATTACATATATATTCATTTTTATGTGACCAATTGAGCTTAATGAGTTTCTGTGGGCTAACTCAAGTTCGGTAGCTTCTTTCCAACTCCTTGGAGAAAAGCTACCCCCATCTTAAACCAAGTAATGATTGGTTTAAATTAGTGTAGATCAAAATATATTTTTCATTAAAAGTGATGTAAAAAACATCCGGTGGTCAAATTCAACAATAGGCTCTTGGACGATTGTGTTTTGCATAAAACTAACGAGGAACAGACTCGATCTGCAAGTTGGGGTTAGGCAGACTATCATCAGTTACATTTGCAAGCCAGGGTTAGGCAGACGACTATCAGTCGCATACAACTACCAGCTTCTTCTGTGCCCTCCCTCGTTGTTGAAACACATTTCTTAATTGGCCAGTTTTAGCTAGATACGGTTTTGCTGACTGGGAAATCTCTCAAAATCATATCAGAATTGAGAAAATTTTTTACCAAATATGACTAGCTGAGTGGATGATCAGTTCATGACCAGCTAGCAACACAAGTGTGATTACTTTATGAGTCGTTTGGCAGCATAGTGTATCATGAATCTATCCTAAAGATTAGGACAGATTCTTAGAACACTAAAACTATGGTTTTATAAATCTGGCCTAATTTTATCAAAGCAAATTCCAATTAAGCTAAGTTCAAGAACAATAGTTTTAGTAGTATGAAACTGCTCCAATGTTTAAAGTAGATTCATGACACTCACAAAGTGTTCATACTACCAAACAACCCCTTAAAAGATGCTAATACACCAACATGCCTATATCTTACTTACACAAATTAGGATGAGCCGTTCTTCATACGGTGTAATCTTCATACGGTGTAATGAATAAGTTACATATGGTGTAATGAATAAGTTTTACAAGAATAACACGGTCAGCAGGTCCAATCACTCAAGAAACCTTGAAATCATCCAAAGCATGAGCTACCACCAGCAAAAAAGAGTCTAGTATATGTGCCAACTGCCAAATGATATCAAACAAAATAACTTACATTACCACGATCACGATTTGAATGATTGCCAGTTCCACATCAAAGGCACTATCCTCTCTGTTGAAGAGTTGAGCTCTCACCATTAGGAAGACAGAGAGCACACGGTCGGCAATCTTTCACTTAACAGAGTCCAACCAACTACAGAGAACGGGATACAAACATGGAAACACCAAACGTTCAAAATTTATAAAGCCTATTCTCAAATGCCTTAGACAATCAAAGAATCAATCCTTGTGCAGGTGGAGGCTTTGAAGAAGGCTCGCTGGGTGTAATAGATTTTGGAGATTCCGAGAGATGAATTGCTTGATAACCTTCTGTGTCTTTTCCGGTGCGTTCTTCTTCTGCCTTGACTTTTCCTTTGGCCTTCAAGGCCACATCTTCTGCAGCCTTGGCAACTTTGTTAAAGGCACCAGTCACCCATGTAGCTCCAGTAAGCACATAACGGTTTTTCATAATGGCAGAGCCAGCAGTGCTGACCTGTTGCTCTGCAGCAGCAAATGCAGACTTAGTCTTCTCGGAGACATGGAATTTCTGATCGACTTCCTTAACTTTCTCATTGACCGCAGCGGTGCCCATGCTTATCTTCTCACTAAGTCCCATCTTTCTATCCAGAGATGCAACCTTGGCCGTAGCATTGGATGTGAACTGGTGCTTCTCATCAAATGTTTTTGCTTTGTTGAGGGCATCCTTACCTAAGATGAAACCTTTTGCAAGCATGCCGCTTACAACATCCTCTGCCTTCTGAACCACAGATTCTGCACCACCAGCAGCTTTGTTTTCTTTTGCCTAAAAAAGTAACATTCATTGAATAAATAGCCTAGAAAGTGTGGCATGCTTTACATAGAAAATGGAATTCACAAGAGAATATGTTTACCGGTGGAGGAGCTAAGGCAGCTGGTGGTAGCTGGTAATCAGGAGCGGGAGAGATGGAAACAGAGAGATCAACTATTGTGGCACCCTGTTAACAAGAATATCTTATGAACAATGTCACATAAATAAATATGAAACAACAGCAGATTAGCAGACATGTCACCAAATATTCTTTAGAAATAACGCACACACAGAGGAGAAACATACAGAAAGAAGTAGTGCAGTCTCAGCACCCTGTGAATCTTTGAAGGTGACAAAGGCAATTTGAGATCGCTCGCTTTCACTGCAAGTGAAAGAGCTGCCTTTGAAGAAAAAAACTTGAAGAATTTAACAAACCTTCATGAAATTGAGGAAGATTTTAACAAACCTTTGCATTTCGACATATTCAATATCACCAGAAAAGGAAAAAAATTCTTTAATGTCTCGCTCAGAAGCACCTAGCGAGACATTGCTGACCTTCACTGTTTTCACCTGTAATAAAGAAACATGGGGAAGAAGGAAAATAAGAACACTAAATAACCAATAACGCAGAGTTGATGTAAAAAAAAAAGTGGAAAATAAACAGAATACATTTCAACTTTCTGTACCATAACAGGAACAGCAAGAAATGTACAGAAGAAGAGCCAATCATGAGTTGCTCCTGCTATCGATCCTGTTGATCAAGCTCAAGCCTACCTTACTTTGTTCGAGCTGGTAATACCAGCTATTATATTTCTCTTCCTTATTTCATCGCCTATTAGAAAAAGTACACATAGACCCAGCCAGTAAAAGTTTATTCCAAGATTCGGCAAATTTATCTTGTTTGTCAAAATTTATGCGAATGTACTCTTCTTTTAGTGCATGTGAGAAACTTCATCGATTTCCTTTGTCACTCATCAAATTTTGAAAAACTTGGCCTATGACATGGACATCATTATGTTTTGAAATCTACAACAGATCCCAAAAATAAAAAAAAAAGGTGATCTGCCTAAACTTTGTGTTGAAAATGCTTAGGGTCCGTAATGCAAGGACACCTCGTAGGCTCATATACACATTCATAGTTACATAGCACAAAATTGGTTGTGAACATGTCTATAGATTGAATCTTAAATGGGCACACACACACACACAACCCAATTCCACATATTATATTCATACATGTATATATGAATTTCTGTACAAATAAATTGATTTTCCTACCACCATGCATTGGAGATTGTGAAGAGAAAAATATTCTACAAAGGAACACCAACGACTCTCATCAGTGGTGCATTCATCAACAGGCAGCCAATTGGATGAGATGTTAGCGCGGCCATCTAGCTGTACATTGAAATAATTTGGCACAAGAAGGCCAGCATGTTGATTCATTCACGCAAATATGGTCCTCCCTAAGTCTATATCTTTATTCTCCTCTATCTTAATTCTTAACAAAAGTTGACTTTACCCCCAAAAAAAATTAATTTGCAAAAAAAAGCAAATCTGTTCATGCATACCTAGAGGAAACAGTAGCGAAAATAGGCACAAATATCAAATGTCCAACATACAAACTATCTACGGATATATGTTCATGCATCTTTAGGTGCCTGTCTGCTGCGTTTTCTAGCAAACAACGAACAAGGAGAGTGCTCAGAAATCATGATACTTCAGTTTCCTAGTTCTGATTCTTCCTCATCTTTCCTTTTGGTAAATACTTCAGTTCACCTGATCTGGAATTGGATCGATTGGCAATTTAGCAGTAAGCAGGACATGGACATTTAGTTTCTTTTGAGGATTAGCCCAGAGGAACACCAACAGCTAAAAATTGAAACACACATAAGAAATTCCAGCAAGATCCATGGAAAAGACTTTTGATGCGCCACAAAACTTTCGCCCAAAATCCCATTTTCATGACATCTACGATGCCACGATCAAAGACCCAAGTGCCACAACCAACCAATCTGACCGTCAAACATAAATTTTCCCGATTCTGCCTCATCCCTGTAAACATCCCTTTTTCCTTTTCAATTTTTTTTTCTATTTGTTAGGCAGGCGACAATCAGAGGATGCCAAAAAACACATCTCTGCGCGTAACCATCGACCTCCGTTAATCAGAATGTCTTAAACCAACTCCCCAACCACGTGAGCAAAGCTCTCATTAACAGTATATGCAAACACTTATCAGGTGCAAAATCATGAATTCCAACTCCACAAAAGTGCTGGTGACAATTAACTCAATTAAGTACAAAATGGAAGAAAAGAAAACTAGCAAAATCGAGAGCAGAAGAAAATGAATTAAACGAATACCAAATTCGAAGAAAAGCCACTCACCGACATCGTGTCTCAGTTTTCCCGCTACCACAGATCTCAGAGAGAGAGAGAGAAAGGGAGAAAGAGAAAGAGATCTGGGATTTCTAGATCGGAAGGGAATCGGAGCCCTAGTCTAAACCCTCGAGAAGAAAGCGAAAGAGGCCCACGCTTCAACGTTATGCGTGTGCGCGGAATTGGGGATGAAGGAAGAGGAAACGGGAGGAGCTCTCACCGATTTATTAATTTACGAGGAAATTCGAACTTCAAACCACAAGTAAATGACGAGAAGGGCCCCTACTTTTAAAGCTCGTCACGTCCAGATGATCAAGAATGGCTGGATTTGGGATCCGTCTCTTCAAACCAAAGCAGCATTTTTATATGATATAGGATAAATATTTGCATAAAAAAAATAAAATAAAGAAACTTCGTAATCATTTCCTAACTATTGAGATTTTTATATTACGCAAGCTTGTTTGGGGTATAAGGATTGGGCATATTTGAATTTTAATCATAGATGGTCAATAAAATTGGTTTGGATCGGATATCCGACTCACTTGGTCCAAAAAACCAAATGTGAAAGACCAATTTAATATTTGATTATGAAATTGAATCGAAATCATATTTTAAAAAATGACATCTGATTGAATTGAGATTTATATTTATATTATATCCTGTCACATTAGATTCATATCCCAAATGAATTTAGTTTTAACATATATCCAATGTCCATACTTTCTTTTGAAAGTCACTTGTTAGCATATCGTAATGTGACTCACATCTCGTATAAAAGTCATGGTTAGATTTAATGTGAAACTGAAAATCGGATTCAGGTCACATTCAAATTGTAATTTGAACTCAGATATAAATTCAAATCTGAACATATGAACACATGAAAATGTGAATATGGTTAAGAGTAAGTTTGATTCAAATCTGAATAATATAACTCATTGACATCTTACTTGCGATTGGGTAGCACGGTTTTCCCACTGGGGAAGACCACAAAGGATTTCAACAATATTGGTTTTTTGAGAAAATGGAGGAAAAGCTATTACCCAGTATCCAACAAAAGAACTAAATATTTTTAAATACTTGCATCTAAAAGTGAATTTTGTAGTTCTTAATAAGTTGTTACTGCTATGAACCCAAGTTCATGAGCGATTTATGAAACACTAACATCTGAAATAACAACTTGTTACTGTTGCCAAACGAGCTTGTTAGACCTTTTTTTGTTCAAATCTTTAACCTGCCTTGAAAAAAAAAATCATTGATTTTAATTATCAATTCATATATATATATATATATATGTGTGTGTATATATATGTACAAGACCCTTTAATTTATTGTTAACAAAGTATTTTAGATAAAATATAAACATCATAATATATTTATAAAAAAACTATTTTGATATAAAATGCTTTGAATCAACTTGTTTTTATGAAAAGTATTCATTCTTTTACTATTGAAATGTTAATGCTACGAGGGCTATTCATTTTTTCTTATTATAAACACATTATTAAAACCAAAACATGATAAACGTATTATATAATTTACATCAACTTGTCCTCAAAATCATATTGATAAGGTCTCCATTTAAAAAAAACTTTGCATATCATATGTAAAGGGTCTGGTTTTTGTTCCTTAAGTATTGGTTTTCTCTTTCTCTCTCTCTCTCTCTCTCTCTATATATATATATATATATATATATATATATATATATATATATATATATATATATATATATCGGTGTTCGAGTCCTAACTAAAAAGTATCCACTGTTTGCTTATTTCGGAACAAAACAAGCCAAAAATGACGTGATGCCAAACACCTCTTTACGTTGGGCGTCGTTAGAAATTTAACTAATCGTTTTTATTTTATAGAGGCGTGGCTAGAAACGATTCCACGATGTCCCGTTAATCTCTTTGGTTGGTTTTTTATGGCATTGACAATCTTGCTGCATACTTACGCCAGGACAACGAGAAGGGGCGTAAAATATCGGCCACATTCGCCTCTATCACCCGATAAATACGACAAAAATGTTAACTCTACTCAATATAACACTAATTTAAAGTTACTGATACCCTCATATGCACCAAATCTTTAAAAAAGAAAGTAATTAGGTATTGATATATCAAAGCCACCATTTTTCAAAATCGAGGTTCACGCAGAATCTTTTTAGTTCTAATCGATGTGAGTCACTCAAAACTATTATTTATTTTACAAAATAATGCCAAAGTAACAGTCGCACAGCACTAGCTTGACATCGACATGAAATTGACACTCCAAAAAAAAAATTCTACTTTTATTTGGACACAAATATATATTTTTCTTAACTTGCATGTTTCGGAGCATCACCGGAAGTAATTGTCATATTATATTTTTACAAGTTTAAAAGAATTATATTCATTGATTTCAGAATTAAATAAAGAGATACTTTGAAGAGGCTGCTTGGAAACCTAAATAAGAAGCAATACACTTGTCAACTAAAACCTCATATCTATCATTTTCAACCAAAAAAAAAAAAAAAAACCTACGAAATTTTCTTACTAACAATTGGTGTCCAACTAACTACATTAGAAAAAAAGCAAATAAGACTGAGGTTTTCAGAAAAATAAAAAACTCTATGACGCGTAATAGTAAATTTAATAAAGAACCTGCCTGCATTTGGGAATACTTTTCCACATTACACACGTGGAAGGGAAAGAAAGAGAGCTTGTTTTTCAAATTCGTATGGCATTTTGCGAACCCGACTCGTCCATCCTTCTTCCCGCCCTCTCTGCCTCTGCCTCGCTCTCTCTCTCTGCCCCCAAATTTTGGTAGAAAGGGCGATCGGTTTCTTGGGATCGTAATCACCAAGAATGAGCTCTCCGGCGAGATCTTCGGTTTCGGCGAGCAACGCCGTCATGGGCGATGAGTCGCCCTTCTTCCAATTCCACGAGGATATCGTTTCTGCCCAAGATTGCAAACTAGAAGCAATGACTGGTAATAGCGCTCCGTTAACCTTCATCTTTTTTGCCAATCCGTAGCTTTTTAGTATGCTTTGGTTCTGGGAGTAGTATCCGAAACGAATTCATTGTCCGTTATTTTCTCACTTCTTTGTAATTATGAGTACCGCCAATCATGTTCTTCCTTAGAAGAGGCGCTGATCTTATTTCTTCGTCAAAGGGTCGATGGCGTCCTGTAATCACTGTTAAATCTTTGGTCTTGCCGATGCTTCCTCTTAGCATAGGTTTCCTGAGTGTGATGTATTGGTTCTGGGTTTTGCCTTTGGGGTTTCTGTCCTTGCTTCTGTATATCAGTACTTGGTTGCAGTTTGCATCGATTATGATTATTACTAAGTGGACGTCTCAGCTTAGTTGTACGAACTCTGATGGTGATCGCTGACTGGTGGAATTTTTTCTTTGGTTCAGTTCTGAAATCGGATGTAATGGCTGCATTGCACAAGGAGGTGAAGTCATTGGATGAAGACAGCTGGATGTTCTCCGGGCCTCGTTCCAAAATTCACCTTGTATCCAGACCACGTAAAGAATTTCTTCTCATATTTTTGTTAGTTTATTGGTTATGGTTGTTCAAACCTTCCATCTTCTACTCGCTTTTGCTTGCCCATAGTAGTTGAGTTTTTTTGCTTATGTAGTCGGAATGCTGAAGGTGGGAGTGTAGAGATACATTCATATGTATGAAAGTGTGAACTCTATGTAGGCAGTCGGTATCTGTGAACCAACATGCTAATCCATAAGTTATGAATTTGTGGCGATGAAAATCTTTCCTGGTTTCAACATGTTAGCAGCGAATAATTGTTAATTAAAAGATGGACTTAGCAAGCAAACCTTTGAGTCCTCTCGAAGCAGTTTATATACTGTCAATATAGAAATGTAATTTTTCTTGCAAAATGTGCTATATAAATTCAAATAGTCAACAGTTATCTTAATGTGTCAGTTATGATATTTCAAGTTTCTCATTCAATTTTTCTTTGTGAAGAAATGGAAGTCAAATAAGGCATATTCTTTACTGCAAACGATGATTAAATTTCTTACAGTCACCTTTTGTCTGCGGTATATTGGGATATGCTTTCTCTAGAAAAGTTTGCCTGTCATGCTCGCAAACGTGGACACAAGGATGTATACCCTTTCGAAAGCAATATACAATTTTTAATGATATTGCGGCTTTCTGGCATTAGCTGTAATGTGAAATTTCAATCAAAATCTGTCTCAAAAGGAACATATCACATCAAGCCATGCCATCAAAGTCAAAAGATTCAAAAAATCAAGAAAAATCTGCAAAATATATAGTTCATTATCTTGCAATATTGGGTGCATCGGAAACAAAAAGGCAAAAGGTTTAGTCTTGCGTGTCATGAACTCATAAGACATTGAGAATCCAATAACCAACATGGCATGATGCGAATAGCATGCATATCTCACGGAATAATGGAAGTTGTGAAATATTGTGTGGTTGTATAAGACACCTGCTACACCTGAAGGATGCATCTGTGTTTAGTCTTGCGTGTGGATGAGATTGAGTTAGCACATACATGGAATTGGTGCAGTATTTTACATGCTTATGTTCCAGCATCCTTTTTTCATGATTATGCACATGATATATTGGATATTTAGGAAATACTGTACAATTTTTGCCGCGGGAGCCAATTGGATGGAACTCAAGGATGGGAATTGGAGCCAGTGAAAGGCCAATACTCCATCTTCAGCCTCATGATACACTGTGTTACAAGCCACGATGAATCACATGACCGAAGCAAAGCTGAAGGTATTGCTCAAAGGTTGTAGTGTTGACATGTTTTCCAGACAAAGTTTGGCATAAGTGGAGCTTCGAACTTCGAGGCTTGTCAAATCTTCTTTTCCTTCGGAAGATCCATGTCAGCTATACCATACTACTGTTGTGAAAAATCACTAGTTGGATCCTTTCTCCATTAGATGCTTTGATTTCTTCAGGACATTGTCCTGCATATATTCCAATTCTGTCTGACATCTCGGCAAGTTGCTCAACCATGACATTGTCGAAGACATCCTGGATGGTGCCAATATGCAAAAAGCTATTCTAGTGAATTGCTTGTGTTAAGCACATTTATGTTATCTATTTTTGGATCAATTTTTATGATTATGAACATTGAGTTCCCCTTAAGCTATACCACCATATTAATACAACAAAATTGGTTGCAGTTGTCACAAAATATGTACTTTTTGTACAATTATTTTAGTCTTCTATCACAAGTTACACGTTCTACATTAGCAAGTACATTACATAAATTTTCGGTTATTATACTTGATTATTAACATAGTAAATATTTAGGTTTAAGACGAACCGGAACTAGTCAAATGTTAGATATCCCATCATGGATGCTGAGATACTTCGTTTCCATTCTCTTGTCTTTCGTTGTTGTCAGTTCACTTCATCCAACCATGGCAGTGAAGGTCATTATGGAATCTTTTAAAAGGGCCTTAAATAGATGGGACAATGAGAGGAAAATGCCAATCACTGAATTTCTAAAATCTGAGAAGAGGCAGTACTAGCGGACTGCAATCACCTTCTTTTTTTCATTCCTGGACCAAGGAAGAACAACCTCGTGGCCGAGGCATGAATGGTTCGGGATTCATTAGGTAATCACTTGGGATCCCCGCTTATGGAATTTTTAATTATTAAGTTCAAATAGAGAGCCAAAATTGTTGGTAAATGAATCGCATAGTGTAGGTTTGTATTTTTTAAATGAGCAACTACCGGGATCTAATTTCTGTGAAACTATTAAGATCCAGAAAAAAAGGAAAAATCCGTCCAATGGATCTTGTTGAAGACCGACCCTTCACATTTCCAAAATCTCAAATGGTTATAATCCTTAACTTGTCTGCATGAGGACATGTGCCTCATATGATGTCTTTGGTTGTTTGTTGTCGATTAAAGTGACTTGCTTAACTGTCTTTATTCCTTAGCATGTATTATGAACTCATACTCAAATGATTAGTATTTCGGTACATGAATGTTCCCAATATGCATTTGAAACATCTAAGTGCAGCCTGAGAATCAAACTAAGGCTAGTTAGAGTACTTGCATCTGATGTAGAAATGTTTTCAAAGTCGAAGTGGATTTTCTTGTTGTGTGAAGCTGTATCATTCTGATTTTATCCTGCCAATAAGAGCCCTCGATCAATTTTTACTATTTTTCATATCATTGCATCGGATAGTACGTCTGTTCACCAGGCCATTCCAGACGCCATTGCAGCAGCCAGTAACTCGGTCTAATTTCCTGAGGAATTGGTTCATGGTTTTACATTGGGCAGGTCGACCAAATTGCAGATGAGACTCGGAATCTCCATCAAACATGTTCAGTTCACATGGATATGTGCTAAGCTGCTATGTTGCGTTTACTGGCTTATCCAGAGACTAGTGTCGTATCAAATCTTGGTCAACTCAATCTAATGGTTGACTAAGAGGGAACCAAGTTATCCAATTTCAGTAAGATCTGTAAAATCCTCTCATATGACTTACTCATGTCGACTTGCATAGCCACAGCTGAATGCCTTGAAATCATGATAATATGTTGTATTCCTTATGCATGAAGAGATATATTATCTACCCATGCGTGAGGGGATATATTATCTGCTAGCTTTTCATTCATAATTCCAGGATTCGTGCTAGAATGAACTCGCTTACGTTCATCTCAACGATAAATTGCAGGAGCAAGGAACCAACTGTACAGTGTCTGATACAAGAATATTATCTTCCAAACTCTTACAGGAACAGCCAAAGGGCAGTGGGAGGCACTTGAGAACGAGGACATAAATGGTTCAAATTACGATCTTGTGCCCAACCAAAGTCTATAGCTTTTTAATCAGATTATGTAACCAGTCGCAGGTTGGTTGCCAAGTATTTCAAACATCACAAACTTTTGGATCTGAATTTGGAGCAAACTCAACAAAAAATCTGAAATAAAAACACAATTTTGATAAAGTGGGGAATTCTCAGGTCTAATCTGGTGCCAATGACTGCAAAGAAAACGCTGAAAAACATTTATTTGAGCGAGTGTTCTCAGATGCCCGTCTAGCTCAGTCGGTAGAGCGCAAGGCTCTTAACCTTGTGGTCGTGGGTTCGAGCCCCACGGTGGGCGTTCGTTTTTTTAACTCTTTCCTCGTAGGCATTCCCTTCTGCTCTCTACAACTCGGTCTCTGCTCTGGATACTTCTCTTCCTTGGTTCTTTATGGCGTTCCCTGCCCAGCGAGGTATCCTCTTGGCAATCTGCGAAACTTGTTGCAAATGTTCAGTATGAGTTCTAACCAGGGGCAGCTCATTATTTCCCTCGCTCCAAACATCTTTATGCAATGGAGGAGGGATGAGCCTAATAAAAGCGTTCACGGATGCTATATGGTTCATTTCAGTGTATATATTGCTGTACGTGAATAAGTTCCTTCAAAAGAAAACAAGTGCATGCATGGCTTTTCAGAGCTTTACTTTCATGTGTGACTATAAAGTTGTTCACCAAAGGCGTCCTCTATCTCACAGGCCTCTGTGCTTTCTTGTGGCACGGTACTCGCATGCATGCGTTGTTTCGGTCTCTAGAATTTTGGATCGAAGATGAGCTTTTGCCAGAAATTCTTTCTCATGTGTGACCTGAGTCTTTAATTTGCTCTAGATATATGCAGATATCAATCTTTAGGTTGCGATTACAACGCTTTCGACACGGTTTTCCGACGTTGCCAGCTTGCTTCCCGGCAATGGCGGACCAATTTCTGGCAGCCATACTCCTCCTGCATCAACATCCTTCACATCACACCCACACATCAAACACACGTCGCCTCATCTGTCATTGGCCGTGGAACTACTACTTCTCGTTTTCTAATTGACAAACTAATGACAACCCATTACGTGTTTTAGAGGTTATTTGATAATGAGAGCATTAATATATTTATGTAAGATTGAGACAGATTCATAATAAACAATATATTTTTATTTCCATTACCAACCTACTTGTAAAAGATCATAATATATTACCAATATATAAGAAATAAAGAAACTCGAGACGTGATGGAAGATCAGAACGTGGTGAAAAGAGCGGCGGATGGGTGAATCGATTTATTTGAATATGGGTTTCCACATTTCAGTTCATGACTTTTTGCTGTACCAAGTCTTTTAATCGAAGATCCGAATGGTTTAGATCCCCAGCACACGAGTCTTTAGCATTCAACTCTCTTTTTTCTAGCTAAAGCTCGAAAGCTTCAGGCTAACTCTCATTTTTTTCACAGGCTAATCTCAAAAACAAATGGCCGGCAATGTTCTTCCCAGATTTCACGCTTTTGGCTTACAGATCAGCATCTTTTTCCTTGCATGTTTATGGAGACACTTGGTTTATCGTTCTTCACTCAAGTCTTGAAACAGCCCTAAGCCCAAAAGAGAAAAGATTGAGTCTTTTGGAATTATTCCTCCAGAAAATTTGTTGACAGCATACCTTTTGTTACAAAAAGCATGCCCAAGTTCATCTTTTTCAAGTAACCTCTCAAATTAATAAAATTACTCTTTTACCCTTAAAAAAATAAACAGAAAAATATGTTTAATTTTACAATTACGCCAACGTTTTTGTTGTGTAGCTATCTGACACTAACAAAGGAAAACTCACCATGCTAATTTTGATACTAATAAAATAATAATTTGGGTATAATTAAACATGACTAGTAGTATTTTTCGATATAGTTAAAAGGTCTAATACAAATTAATCACCATAAAATTTGTTTATTCTAAGTTAATGATAACCTAGGGTTTATTTACTTTGATAGTCTGTAACGTATTGTGTGGTAGACTGTCCACCTAAAAAAGGGTCTGAGGTTCACATCTCAATCTCATGGTTGCTGTCATGACCTAAAATATTCATCTTCTATACTGTAATAGGTATCGATGCACACTCTGTAAACCTTGAAGTGATGGACATTGGGACGAAACAGTTGCTTCTTTTCAAAACAGTAAAAAGGAACCTAGATCCGAAGTTTTTCCATACTTAACGGTGCAAAACTGAAGTGTTTTTTAGGAATATGAAAAGGTTAAATGTATTATTGTCAAATCGTTACTAAAAATTTGTTCAAAATGAAGTCCGGTGTGACAACATAGGCAGCACTTGTCCTTCTGCATGGAACTCATGGCACATGGTGTCACATTTCCCTGTCTAAAAGGTAAAACTACCGCATCTTAAAAGGAGGCTGTGAGCAATTCTGCTAATTTTGCGTGGCGCTAGCTAGGCGACGATCATGCCGTTTTAAATCCACGGCGCTAGTTTCAGGGGGCAGGTCTGGCCTATCCCGTGGGTATTTGAAATGGCTAGTAAGTTGTAAGTTTCTCTTTTGGATTTTTGGAGTTTGAACTTTATACTGACATGTAAGTTGAAACATAGCGAAAACGACAAATAGATGCTGAAAACTGGCTTAGTAACGAAAATTTCAACTCTCTTATTCTTATTAAGCTAAGCTGTTCAATGAAATATTCGTTCTAGTCACCCAGCAATATAACTACTTGATGGGCAGCTGTGGATCGACTAACAACCAATCTCTTAATTTCAATGCTATTAATAGCTGAAAACAAAACATATTGGATACAATAATTCTATCATCAACAACATATGTCTAATTATTTTCTCAACATGCATAATTTCACGGATCCACTGGTGAAGCGTGATTCCCCAAACGACATTTTCAAAGATTGCTCATATCCTCTTGAACTAATAAAGAATGCTTAATACCTGCAAATATGAATTAGAACTTGTAGAAGATGCATGTTGAAAAATACAGACTTCTCGTGACGCCGAAGCCTTTACTGTAAAAGAAACGATTACGCACGGGAGGAAAGGAAAAAAGATTAACAACACCAGACTTCACGTTTGGATCATGTAAAACCACTCTCACATCCGGTTGGACGTCATTAGAATAGTGTTAAGAACTTGATTTTAGTGTAAAGAACTGGTTTAATCCAAAAGGCTAGTTTTCACGCGGAAAGGGTGTTTGCTTTCTGTTTTCTGGAAATGCGAGACGTTCGGTTCCTGGCATTTCAAGAACAGAGAACAACATATGAGCACAAAAGGGCATACATGCAGGCGAAGGACTGTTCTACGAGTCTTTTATTAATCTATATTTTTGATTTTGAGGCAGATTCATGAAATACACCTATCTTTGATTTTGATGCAGATTCATGAAATACTTGGCTTGAGTCCTGTGTTTGGATTGACATCGCTTGGGTCCTGTGTTTGGATTGACAGTTGATCATTCAAATGGAACCTCTGTCTTGCATGTGAAATGGACCTCTGAGTTGGCCACACTGAATTTTATCATCACATTTAAAGAATAGCGACTAGCGAGGAAGTTGTTCTATAGCTTGATAAATTGTTGGTGTGGTCGTCACCATGGATGACTTCTCCATAATAAAAAATTAACTCGCTTGCACGCCGAACCTTCATAACTCCTGGCTTTTCAACCCCCTTCCCGCAGCGAAGGTAGAGTTCAGAGCAGAACTTTATCGGGAATAACTTTTCCATGTTTGACGGCTGGGTGTATATCAGGAGCAGTCTCCACTAGTGCGCGAGAGAATAACCCGCTTTCAAAAGACGCCCATACAGTCCCTTGTGCAGACAAGATTTTCAACTAAACTGTAACGAATGTGATGTAGGTTTTAGCCATGAAGTAAATACAGGCTTTAAGTCATGAAGTAAATACCTGCTTATGTTGCTTACCATTGTATTGTGGTGGATTTACATAGGCAGAGAAACCTCCATTGATTAAATCTGGCGACCCAGCAAAAACGACTCGGACAGGCATTGGTCTCCAAGATCAGAAACACGAAGGCAGAACGTGAACTTGTCGACTAGATTTCCGGAAACCGTCAAATCACTCGAATGCCTGACAGACTCCAATGGGAGTCAATAAAAGGTCAGGGCCTAACTATGATTGAAACAGGAAAGTCGCTGCAACTTAATGGCATTGGTGAGCAACAAGATTATCATACAGAGAATCAAAGACTCCAGTAAAAACAGTCATCAAATTCATCAGATAGTTGAAGAAATCAAATAAACCCTTCGTTTCTAACTAATCGGAAGTTCACATCGCCGCCATGGCATCGCCCTTCAGTGGCAAAACAGGCAAAGCTTACACGCAAGCGGGCAGAGCGCACTTGCAGGTGCCGGAGGAAGGCGCTTGCAAATGCTTGTATCTTTTACTGGAAAGAAGATATTACACGCATAAAGGCAACAGTGCAGTAGTTGCAGAGTATAGCGCGAAGCTCCTACTTGCAGATTGCCTTATTGTTTTTCTTTGAAGGAAACAAGAAGCTAGAAAAAACAGGAAATCAGCTTCAGGATTCACAAATCCATATGCTGGTAAGGTTCATCCATTCGCCTCTGATGAAAGAAGACCCATCTGTTGGGTTAGCAGCTGCAAATTAACACCATCCCAGAGGGCGTTTTCCTTAGCAAAAGTATCCTGGGTGATCGACTCAGCCTCCTCGGTGTCATCTGAGATCGGAGTCCACGCAAGCAACTGTTCCCAGGGAAAATCACTTCCATCTGGTGGAACGGGCACCCCATTAAAGAAAACATCGACATCAGCTTCGGGGGAGAGCTTGTCAGCTTCTATGGGGATTGAGCCATCAACTTGTACATGATCCTTCTGAGGAAGCCCAGGTTGTGGAGCCACATATGCTCCACTTGCAAGATCAACAGCACCATTTTCTGCCGCAAACCTTAGCACAGACGGGAGTGTTGGACTATGAAGAACTGTCTCGGCAGAGGCCAAGGGCTCCGGCAGTCCACAAACCAAATTCACGTTAGGCGAGCCACCTGAACTCGTTACCACCTCTGATGCACCAGGAGAAGACTGAACATCTGATATCACAGAAGCTGAAGAAGCCTCTGCAAGTCCTGAGACAGCAGGCAGATATTCAAACCCAGAAGTTGGTTTCATATCTGGAACAGTTACGCCGGACCTTTGGCTGGCAGCACAGCCATTCTCAAATGGTCCGGAACTTGCCGGAACAGCACCCATAAAGAAATTATTGGGATTGTCTGAAGATGATTCTATCCGGGAAGGCATATCACCGTTCAGTATCTGCATGAGCATGGCTTTCGTAGTTTCTCTTGCAGACTGATATTTTATGATCTGCCCATCATTTGGTATAGGTTCGCCATCTTGATGGTGCTCCCTCTTCGGCAACCGGCGCTTCTTGTTCACTCCAACCATGCGCCGCCTGTTATTATCATTCTGCTGCACCAACTGAGCCAAGAAACCAGGGCTTTGCATTGCCTTCGCCAGAAAGGACATCATTTGCTGCTGCCTTTGCTCCATTCCTTGAATGCGCTGAAGTACTGTCTGCAGCTGCTGGTCAGTAGTCTGCTGCTGCTGCCTCAATCGAACAAGTTCCTGCATGAGGACATTCTTATCCCTTTTCAGCCTCTCAATTTCTTCGTCCAGCCCGAACTTGCCAACCTCAACGCAGGCACCTACAGTCGCACTCTGTCCTTGAGGCAGCTGCTGCTGAGCATTGCTGTGGATGGGCTTCCGCCTGGAGATCATCTTCAGCAAATGCTTCTGACCCCTTAAGAAACCTTCATTGGCAAACTCCCATCTATCCGGATCAACTTTCCTGAAACCCTGAAAATGGTAACAAGCAAAAGCACAACAAACAGATTAGCTTACTAGAGGGTTTTTAGACTCGGAAAATTCCCACCCATCAGGAACATTTCAACAAGAAGAGTACAATTCTGTCGATCATAACCAAAAGATAAATATGCATATTATAGGACCACACAGCCAAACCATCCTTCTTTGAAGTCACTGAACACAAGGCTGAACAAAATTAAGCAGAACAGAGCATCTCTGCCTAAAATAAGTCATGGCTGTATCAAGTCTACAACAGTCAGTCTGCTTCTTTACAGCAAGCAAGCATCAAAAGAACACACAAATGATCATAACACCATTTGTTTCCTTTTCCCATGGTGCAGATAACCTCAGCTCTCTTGAACATGAAAAATGAGGAGAAAATCAATGCAACCTGAATACTAACCCAACGACAAAAACTAGATGAAGAGAAAAGGGAAATAAGAATCAAGAACTCTTCAAACACAAACGCAGAATATCAGAAAAACACCAAAATCGGATCCAATGATGAAAGCGTAAGTAACAAGTAAGGCACTAAAAACCGAGCCAAACTCACAAGATGGTGCTAAATAAGATACAAGAAATCCACGGACGTTAAGCTTACCCAACCAAAACGCAAAAAGCCAAGAACACATCACTTAAAACCCTCCAAAAGACAGCAAATAATTTATCAAGCACATGAACACCACAAGCGAACGTCTAATTCCTCTGCAAAACCTAAGAAGAAAAGATCAACACATCCAGAGAAAAAACACCAGCTACCTCACCCACGAAAAAACCGAATTGTCGTCTCCGGGAATCGAAACAACCACGGCGATCGATCGATCATTCGGACGGACCAATCCGGCTGGATCGGGATGAACAAACTCACATATGTGTTCAGCTGGCGGACGAAGCTGGAGAAGTTGTTGTGCTTGAAGTGCTTGGGGAGAAGAACGCGCGCGAACTCCGGCGGGTTCCACACGACAAAACTGTTGTTCCCCTGGCTCCAGGACACCACCGCGTCCGTCGACGGGTCGTCCACCATATCGTACGTCTTGCTCAGAAACGGGGGCGGACTGCCAACCCCCGTTCCCCCATTTCCTCCACCTTCCATCTTAGTGACTTCTGCGACAGACCCTACTAACTCGCTCATCAACAACACAAGACGAGAGAAAGAGAGAGAGAGAGAGCTTATATAGGAGGGTGGGGGGTTTTAGGGGGAGACGAACGAAGAAGAAGAAGCCGACGCGAATGACGACGGCGATAGGGGAAGGCGGTGGAGCGATCGGGGTTTGTGGGGATTGGGGAAGTTGCGGGGGGGACGATACCTTTTGGAATGCTATCCGGTAGAGGGTGGAAAGGTAATTTCCCTTCTTCATAGGAGGACCCCCCAACGGCGGGTCCGGCGACACGAGAGGGCTTGTGACTCTGCGCTGTGCCAACTTCTCCGTCTTCGGCCCTCCCATTTCCCTTAATGACGAGCACGTCCTCACACCTCCTGCAACCGTCCGGGACGCGTTCGTCACCAACACATCGTTCCAAAGGACTTGTACTCCAAAGCATCGACCAATAAAGTATAAACTTAAATAAAAAATAAATAGTTTTTTCTAAAAGAAAGTATTATCCTTTCAAAACTATGCTTGGTGCACAAGGCATAGCTCGTATAAGTTATTAAAATGTTTTTAAAAGCATGTATTATAATTTCAAAAAGATATTAAACGTTTAATTCGATGCTCAAGCAGTAAATTTGCCACTAACATGTTTCAACCGAATGTGATAAAGTGAAAAATAATAAAAAGTTCCAGTACTAAGTCGACCTATTATGTAACTAAAGCATGAAAGTGACGAGGCAATAAATTCTAAGCCAACGTAGTGATAGATGTCCAGATTCAAAGGCCGTTGTTTAAGACGTATGGTGGAAAATAACATAACATATTCTTTTGGTTTTCCCTTTTCCACCGGCGCCCCTTCACCCACAATTTTACTCAAATTTTCCTAATGAACCTATCTTAAGGCAACAAAAGACATCAAAGGAGTCGGTCTGAAAAATATTGTCAGTAAAGCACCTAAAACCGATGGTCAATAAATGGCCGATAAGCTTTGAGCTTTGGTTGGAGTCCCCACTGTCATCCACTGACGGAATTTGATACGCAAATTTCAATAAAAGAAAATACTAATATGTAAATTTGTTCTTACATGCTGACTCTGAGCGCAGTAACAAATGAGCCAAGTCTGGATCAGCTGCACGAACATGAAGAGTTTGATCCATATTTGAAGTAGCTAAAGTCCCCCATCTATTTTATCTTCCATATTTTTAATGCTCATCCCTTCCTGTATTCATATGTTTTCTAATGAATATGAACTTTTACGGGGACATTCTTTTACACATTTCTTAAGACAAAACTGGAAAAAGTTAAAACATATTGTAGATCTTTTTTTCTTCTTTTTGGGTACATAACATATTATAGATCTTTCCTTATAATAGGATTGATAGTTCGAAAGACTTGGTATTCTCAGTATATAGAACAATGTACAATACGTTACAAGATCATATGTAAGACCGATTTTACGAAAAGGGATTCACAAAGATCGAGTGACGTTAGACTCATGGTCCTTTTCTCTGACTCTATAAATGGACCTTCCTTTTAACATGTCCCCACAATCGGTGCCTAAGCGCAGATTGTCTCTGAAACTTTCAACGCTTGAAGTGCTGAGTGGCTTTGTAAGCCCATCAGCATGTTGCTCTTGAGAGCGAATGGACTGAATTTGGATGTCATCTTTGTTGGCATAGCCTCCGATAAAATGAAAATGGATTTCAGTATGTTTTGTCCTTTCATGAAAAACAAGATTTGAAGCCAAATAGAGTGCTCATTTGTTGTCAGACCACAGATTTGGAGCCTCTTCCAAGGTGAAACCAAGTTTTTTAATCAATGATTCTAACCATTATAACTCGGCTACTCCTCCAGACAAGGCCTTGTACTCCACTTTCGTGCTGGAGAGAGCGGCCATCGCTTGTTTGCATGACAACCAAGATTATAGCATTTCCACCATGGTATGCGACACATCCAGCAGTTGATTTTCTATCATCTGTTTCAAGTATGTAATCTGTTCTAACATTTGAAGCAGATGCATGAGACAATAACATATTGTTACTGTTGTCAAACGGCCCCATAAAGTACCTTAATTTTTTTTTTCTTTTACGACTGTCCGACGGTCTTCATTTGGACTTTGCATATAGCTGCATACTTGATTCACTGCCGAACTTATATCTGGTCGTTTGTTAGACATAGATATTGTAGGGCTCTCACTATGCTTTGGTAGCGAGAGACATCTTTAAACGACTTGCAGATCTTACCCAGTTTGACGGTGGCACTTGCTGGAGCAGGGGACGGTTTAGCGTTCCCCATCCTTGTCTTCTTCAAAGGTCCCTGAACATAGCTTTGCTGATCCAGAAAGAGATTGTCCCCATCATAGGTTGCCTTCAATCCAAGGAGATACGATAACCGTTCTAGATTCTTAATACAAAAATTATTCTTTCATTCATAGGATTAGTGACTGAATTGCCTTTGTGGACATTCCCATGATGAGCGTACCGCCCACATACGCAGGATATAAATTTGCACCAAATTGTGTTTAAAGATAAATAATGGAGCATCAGAGTTCGTTTATTTGTTTGGCTAATACACCCAGAACTTGGGTGTTCTATGAATAACCTGAGAAAGGTCAGGTTTTGCTCTCCTTTTAGAAAACCAAGTTTTGCCAAAACCGGGTTTTACAAGTTTTGACAGCACCAAATACTCCAGAAAAGCCCACACCCCTTTAATCTTAAGGCATACCTTCTCAAACCATGAAAATTCTAACACACTGACCATTGAAATTCCTTCTATTCATATGTTCAGCAAATGGAAGTTGCAGTAGCAAGTTGTTCTTATTATGTTGATGACAGGTGAGTATTTAGCGTCGCAAAAGTAGCGCCTTAGAATAGCTAAGACAATATAATGACAGGTTTAAAGCTTGACCCACGAGCTTCAACTTAACGCCCTTCGTATCCCCTTCGCTACATATGGTGGTCTAGTAGTGGATTAACATCAAATAACGTCAGGCTATGAAGAAAAGAAAAACCAGTGCTGTAACCATTCTCTCTTTGTTTTAGGTAAGAGAGATTATCCCACCATCTAAATAAGAGTCGAAGCTCTCACCTCCCCATGCTTCAATTTGCATATAGAGCTCACCTCCCTTTTTGGTACAAGAGCTTAACCCCCAGCGATCGAACTAGTGATCACAAGCCACACATACGCCTCCAGCCCACCCGTTTGAGCTATACACCTTGGAGCCAATGCGGTCACTTTGTTTCGAAACTTAAGAACGAAAAATCCTGCAGTATCAACTAATGAAATTATATCCCATTCGCACGTCGCAAAAACATGATCATCATTCCATCGTTTTCGCATAAGGAGATCATATTTAACACTTCACAGTCAATCTCGTAAGAAAAAATCAACAAGTGTCTAGCTAGAGCTAATTGTAGATGACCGAAAGCAGTTTTATTATAAACTAGATTTCAGGGAGGTGAGTTAAGCTACACACCAAAGCTTACTAGCAGTTTATTCATGAAAGGATTTTCTTTTAATGAGTAACAAAATATTATGGACACAACAAGTGTGCAGAGAAACATCCCCCGCACAGGCATAAGCCTCAGAAAATGACACTTGCGATTGTAGACAAATGCACCATCATTGGAGCTTTTTGTTAACGCACTTGAACAAAAATCAAGAAAAATAGAAATTAAGATGAGAAAGAACTCCTGCAAATAAATGCGCCCCAACCCATGATCTGGACGGACGGTTTCTCAACTCAAATGGGGGTTGGGTTGCGATTGTAGTCAATTTTGAGTATGTTGTCTGCAGCCCTTCGGTCCGTAGTGCTGTGAGCTGCGCCTTACAACTTTGCCACACAAAGCACAGAAATGATTTTGGCAGGACCAACAGAAGATGTGGTTGTTATTTCCGATCTGTATTTTACAAGAGAAAAAAGATTTAGAGGAATGAAATGGAAAAGGAAAAAATGCAAAGGTTAGTATATCCAAATTCACATTGCTTTGGAGTTCAACATGTTAAACATGCTTCTGTGGCATCATGGGACTCGAGTGCATAGAACGAACCAATTGTCAAACATATAGTGTTCATGTTCAAAAAAGAAATAGAAGAGACAAAAGCATGGTCTCCATTGTTTAGATCAAAACTTTATTAGACTTAAATCAATGATGTAAAGCTTTATTCCTCCTATGAACCTCTATCTATGCATTTAGGAAACAAGATTTTTGTATCATTTCCTAGCTAATGGACACATTTACATGCATATGGTTAGTTTCGTAGAAAGTGCAGCCAACGTTATCCCTTAGCACTAGCTATTTCTGAATCCACAATGGTAGGCAACAATGTCTACTACTTTAAAATCTGTAGGGGAGAGAGCATTTTAAAATAGTGTAGCTACCCATGCTCCGTGAAGATTTCTTCCAATAACTAGACTTCTCACCTTTGCATTCGCTTGACCGCAGAAGGGACAAGGATGAGCAGCTTCAGGATGCAATTCAGCCTGAGCCTGAGCGATGGCTTGTCGATCATTCATCTGCCGCTCCCAGTTTTGAATTTCTTGCGCAGCAAAAAGTGTACAATTTCCTTCGCTTCAAGGATAATGAGGTAGGTTTAGATTTGGTTCCTTTTTATGGCAAGGTTGCTTAGATTTTCATCACAATGAAAGAAAACCCAATTCAGTGGGAAGAAACCAAGCAGAACAAAGCATGTAGGCAGCTATCGTAAAAAATGTACCTAAAATGATCATAGCCATCAATTGCCTTGTTGCACTTATAGCAAAAGTACTGCCCACAGTTCCAGCACTCCATCTTGTTGCAACCTTCAATTTTTGAGATTGCCATCTTGCATGAAGGGCATTGTTTTGAAACACGGAGCACCTCCTTGACGCTAAGAATCTGGTTTATAAGATCTAGCTCCTTGCGCCTTTGATCGGCCTTCAGCTGACGCTTTTGGCGCTCCTGTAGATGTGGCAAAAGCTATACAGTGTCAAGAGGTTGTCATGGTAACAAACCTACACATTCATGAAATGAAACTGGAATTGTTTCAGAAACAAAAATTTCTGGAAGCATGTTACAAGGAGATGAAGAATGTATAAAACCAATATAGATATCTTACATCCAAGAAGCATCATATCTCAATATAAATTCAATTTTGAGAAAAATGAAGGCACGCACCAATATCCAAATATAATAAGTAGAGTACATGCACACAGGAATCTAAGACGGAAGTCTCAAATCAAGTGGGATCAGGCAATTGCCAAGTTAACGATGAAGATGAAAAACCAAAGGTTGAAGTGGTGGTACCTATCGGCTTTGAAAGAACAGAGATTTCACAAGACGTGAGGGTAATTGGACAAGATAAGTTAACAATAAACATGTTATTATCCTACTCCAGTTCAGCCACTTTCTGCAGTTCTTTACCGACTCCAGCTCATGGGTTTTAGACTTTTAGTACTAGTTGGAATCAATCTGCTAATCAAATATTTCCACCATAAAGTTGCTGGGTCCAAACCTGCAATATCTGAAGCTTTGCTTCTCGCGTCATGCATTCTATTCCTACATGACGATGTTCACCACAGAGACTGCAAAAGCTAAAGAAACACTTGGTACATTGAGCATCATGATCCTTGTCCTCCAAACAGGGAGTTTCGCACCTTGGGCAATACACTAAATCAGTCATCGAGTCCAAAGTTCTTTGCAATAAGAGTGACTCCCATCTTTCAAATGCTTCAGCTCCAAGAAGACACTTAAGCAGTGCAGGTGGTAGAATGCTCTTACACTTCACATCAGGACAATGCAACTTGTCTACTGTACCTTCATTTACATGCATTCTTGACAAGGTTTCCATGCATTTCCAGCAGAAAAAATGTTGACATGGGAGTCGAACAAAGTCCAGTCCTGACAAATCAAAACATTTCAGCATTAGATGGTAAGAGTACAAAAAGAGAATGACAACACTTTCCGACCAAACAAGATTGTTAAAGAGTTATAGAACACATTTAAATTTTAAACCATGACAATTTTCACAAAAAGCAAAGCAAATCAACAAAGATAAGCACGACTAGAAGTTAAAACCAGTACCCAAGTGCTCACTGAGGCAGATGGAACATGTATGCAGATTTTTTTGAAAATCCTCATGACACTTGTTCTCATTATAACTCATAAGTGTCAGAATATTTGCACTTGGAGAGTCACACCCTGATACTGCCCGTTTGTCTCTTACAGAACAATCATATGGACCTAGTCTGATCCCCCTTTCACACCCTAAGTATGGAAGAGATGAACATTTTAGCCATTCAACACACTGGTATATTACTTCCTGCCCTTGTCGCTCAGTGCAGATAGTGTCCAACATGCAGCAAATATCACTTATTCTTTTAGCATCCAGCCACTCAACATAGATCCTGAAGTAGGGGGTTCTGTGACTTGGATAAGACAAGGGCAACAAACATGTCAACTTAATCGGGGGAAGATGCTGAACCTTGAAAGAATACACAAACTCATCAGATCCACAATTCCCAATATCCCTTTTATGAGCATCCCCAACATCAGTGGATGAGTCAAGCTTTACTGAGACAGTAAAATCATCAGGAATTTCACAGTGAATATGGATCTGCAAAAACAATATAAACGAATGAAAATCCTCTTTCCCTCATCTGTGTGCAATTTCACAGGTTATAACAAACCTGGAGTGCTCGCAGTCCTCCCTTTCTTTCAGAATAACTAATATTTTCCCCATAAATCGCCTTCAAAACTAGTTGCTGTAAAAAAAAAAATCAATATTGGGAAAAAATATGCAGAATCAAATTATCAAAACAAGTGAAATTCACTATTTGGTGGCTTTAATTCACAAGCACACATTCAAAATAGAAGTAAAAGTTGTCACTAAGAACAATAAAAAACAATGAAGGATCAAGAAGATAAAACCAATTGAACTCGAAGAGATACTGGGGACTGCAATTCTGTTAGACACTGATTAAGCATCAACTGGTTATCCAATCAGAGTAGACTCTGGAATGACTTTCTCAAACATAAATACTCTTTTATCAGTACCGGTTCTCGAACCTTGAACCTCAGGTTACACTATCATGTGGTCCCACCACAAGGCCAGGGGACAACCTGTCTCAAGCATAAATGTTAATTCTCTCCTGAATTCAACAGAATTTGGTCCCATTATGTGGGAAACTCTAAGATAGACAAGAGGATGTATCTAGTCAGTTAGGATCCATTCTGGTCCCTGTTTCACGTTCAATTCCATTGTGAACCCATTAGATCACTGATTGAGTAAGTTCTAACCAGTCAAAAGTTGAAATGAACCCTGTAAAGTGTGAAGTTTAACACAGAGTATCTTTGCTGTTCAGAGCTTAAGCACCTTTTCTTTCAGACAACTCACCTCAAAAGAAACCCTTTTCACCAAAATAGCTTTAAATATGTAAGACACTTTCTTTCCCTTCCTGCACCTTTTCTTTCTTCCCTAAAATTCTAGTAAACCTTTGGTAGTCTTAATAGCAATGGAGCTGCTGTAAACCATCAAGTGGACAGATCAATAGTTTGGTAATCTTAATAGCAAGGGAGTCGCTGTAAAACATCAACTGAACAGATCAATAGTTTAGCTTTACGCTTTTAATCAGTGGTAGTCAGCAGTCCCAAATGCCCAATATATTTTTGGGGGACACCACCTTTATATTTTGTAATCAATCTTCATACTCGTTAATGATCCCCCAATTGGTTTAATCTGTGCAATCAAATATACATGTCCGCTGTTCTCACATTAAGGAAGGACAATTCAGGGGGCAAAAGTTCTCTCTTGGATGTGAGCTTGAAAAAGTTATAAAAAGGCAGCTAGCTTTGATTGTTTTACAAATACATGCCCAAAAATTGAATACATTCAGGTTCCCAACATGTACAGGTAATTCTCAAAAAGGCAACTTTGGTAACCACTATCCGGTCAACTACGGCGAAGTATGAGCTAATGACATAAGACGACAAAGCAACCCCCCCCAGACAAAAACCTCTAGTTGCGAACTAGAGCTTGCAACCCCGCTTGACATCCGTTATCATCTCTTTGTGTGTGTGTGTTCTTGGCATCAAAACCTGAGGGAAAAGGTGGAAGCTATGTCACATGGGTGCGAGGTGTGGGTGCGGGATGCAGCAAGTTCCAAAAAAAATTTGGGTGCGGGTACGACAAGATCATATGAATATATATGTATACATAACACATATATTATATACATATATATGTTATTTGTTATATAAGTAATTTTATTTGTCTATATTTTAAAACTTCTTTTTTATCAAGGTTACCTTGAGTCGATATATCAATGAAAACTTGGCCAAATCATTTTTTAGAATGGTCAAAACTCATTTGACGCAGTGTCAGCCACACCAGCACCAGCAGCCGCACCAATGCGGGTACGGGTGCACCACCAGAGTTGGCGCACCCGTGTGATTTAGGGTGGAAGTGGTCCATTTGGACCGACTGTAAGGGTGCTGCAGCTTTTACTTGTGATTGGCCCACCAGACCTTAGAATATGCATCATGATCTCTTTCTTCACCATCCACTTCAACTTTTGCCTCTACAAGGTCAACAATAGCAGGTCAAGGAGCTTCATTGCTACTGAAGGCACTAACGCCCTGATCGGTTGGAGGGAAAGAGAGGGAAAGGGAGAGATTGAACAATTAATCCTTTGTTTGGTTGATTAATTAGAAAGGAGAGAAAAGAAAGAAAATTAAAAAGTTTGTTTGGTTGCAAAGGAAGGAAAAAGAAAGGGAGGGAAATGAAAGGAAAATGTAGTGTAAATCCAATCCCTACAAAATTGGAGTGATTTGGAAGGAAAGGAAAGAGCTTCTTCTTTCTACCCACAATACCCCTTTTACCAACGCCTTCACGTTCTCCTTGTCTTCCCCCTTGCTTCTGTGTTGCGTGAGAGCTCTTTCTACCGGCTTGTAGGTACTCTCTCTCTCTCTCTCTCTCTGGTGTCCAATTCGACTCGAGGATAGGTTTGGGTCAAACCCAACCCGTTGACACTCTCTCAAGGGTATGGAGCATGGACTCTCCATCGAACACAAGACCGGGGCTCCAAAGAGAAACCACTCAATCTTTTAGGCATTTTGAATTTTAGGGGTATTATTGTAAAGTATTATAAATTAAATCATTTCATTTCCTTTATGTAGTCCAAACAAACATGATTTTAGCCTTTCATTTCCTTTCTATCCAAACAACTTTTATAATCATCTCTTTCCTTTCATTTCCTTTCCATCCCATTCCTTTCCCATTCTCTTTCCCATCCTTTCCTTTCCCTTCCTTTCTATCCCTCCCTTTCCCTCCAACCAAAGAGGGCGTAAGGATGCTCTCAATTAGCTCCACCAGAATACTCACCAGCATTTACTTTTGATGGCGATGATTTTTTTGATCAATTGGTCTATCAATCATTACTGACCCTGTATTGAAGATCATTTGCATGGATTTCAAACCATGCTAAACAAAATCAACATAAAAATCCTGAGTTTATTATTATTAAGTGCTTGCTTGAAAATCGAAGTGAAGACTTAAGAAGCTAGGTGTCTAGAAAACAAAAAGGGCAGATTGCATCCTATTCATCCAAGAAGTAGAATTATTAGAAAACAGACCTACAACTAAATAGCAATGAAATCACTTTTAATTTTTAACAAAGAATTGGGAGCAACTAAACAGTTAGGACCACTTCCACCAATAAGTGCAACACTGGATCCACAAATATGGTTCCAGAAGAATGAAGCAGCACAATCCCTGAAAAGGGAAGCATGGAATCTGCTTTGTTCATGCCTACAAGTTTGTGCAGTGTTCCTTGGAGAAGTTTTGAAATCTGCTAGAGGGTTACAGGAATCAAAACAAATCCAGAGAAGAGAAGTACTTCACCAGAAAGCCCAATCGGCTAAAGCTTTTTGGAAGACCACTCTACGTTGGTCTCTTCATCTTTTAATGCAGATTACTTTGCCTACGCTAGAAGTGACGGTTCCTCGTGAAGGATACTTTTAACTATGGAAACATTAATTTTACTTTAAAAAGCCAAACCAGGCTTATTCACCTGAACAGCAACTTTAAGCTCACACGTTACAGCAAAATTGGGCTTTGATAAAACAAGGTTACCAAAGAAACCAGATTCTTACAATCCGTCCACTGACGTTGAACCTCACAGAGGATCCTATTAAAAGAACCAGATTTAACTCGACCTACACTACCAGCTAGACTCAAAATTAACCTGAGTACACAAATTGGAGGATTTCGAGTTTCAACACATCCTGTAGTTTATTTCGCTCAACACGAAGGGCTGTGAATCAAGTCGACCATATTAAGCTCAGGTATATGCAGGCACCATTCTCTTCGAAGATATTAGATACGAAACCATTCTCAAGCTATCCCTACAAACAAGACATTACAATCATACGGAAAACACATTCTTGAAAGTTAGATCACAAGATTCAAGAGTTGAGCATAGCTCTGAGACTATCTTGACGCAAACCTGAATTCGTCCAACCACCCGGTCAGGTAGATCCAAACTGTCCTGTATTTTGCTTTAGTTTGAAGGCTAAGACACAATTCTCTTTTAAAAATTTTGCATAGGAGACTATTCCCAAAAAACGTCGATATATGGGATGCTATGTTCATGACACGCACTGGTCAGTGGTCACTTACGCTCATGCACTCCAGTGGATGAGATTTTGTTGTCAATAAGAGAAAACGTAAATGTGCCTTATTTAGTGATCCTTCCCCTACTTGAGCGTTGCCAGCAAGTATTTATTGTTTTTGTAGGTTGTGCATCACATTGGGTTTTATAGTTACGGTATTATACTTACATGATTCTTGTCCTTATTTTATGTAGACAAACGAAAAAGATGTAGAAATGGAAAGAAATCTATAGAGCAGGATATACAACATATCAGCAGGATTAAGGATGTAACGCGTTTCCGTAGTGCGTTCGCTTTTAATATGCGGATGTAACCCAGTATGATAGTGCGCTTGTCTTGGCGAACAGAGACACACACACAGAGAGAGGAGGGGGAGGGGAGAGAGAGAGATAAAGAAAGAGTAAGTACCTCATCTTCCTGCAGTTCCTCGTTGATCCTGATCTCTTCCTCGCTCAGTTCTGGCTCTTGAGCACCGATAGCAATCTCTGCTAATCGGTCAAAGACCACCTCCGCGTCGAGGGCATCCGTGCGCTCATTAGAACTCTCTGCCACTGCTAAATCTCGTTCTTGCGACTCAATCGTAGCAGGTTTCCCCTCCTCCCCTTCCTCAGAAGAAGAGGCAGAAGTAGTATCGTCAACCTCCGGAGGTGCAGTAGTAGCAGAAGGCAAAGAATCGCAAGCCAAATTCAGCGACCGGCCGCTCCTCGGATCCTTGTCTCTTTTAACGGAGCCTTCGTCCACGGAATTCCGTTCGTTTGCTCTAGAACGTGTCACGAACTCGGATATGGGAACCTGGAGAAAACAGGCGTCTCGAGAGGAAGCAGGGGAGACCCGATCGGCATCGGTGGGGGAAGGTTCGCCGTCGGCCCCCTGGGTTTCTCCACGGAAAGGACCATCATCGGAGGAGGAGACAGGTAGGTCCTGGAACCTCCAATTCTCGGGGAGAGGGAGGGAATCCTGGTACCTCGGCTTCCTCCCCTTCCCCATCACAGCCAGAGAAGACTGGTCATGCTTCCTGCTTCGTGGCGCAGAACGAGGGAAAGAAGGCGGGGGAAGGAGGAGCCTCAGAGGCGGCGACAGCCAGGACAGAGTCACCGGATCTTCTACAGTTCTCGAGTGGGGATCTGATCCGACTCACTGACGTATCCACTCCGGTCACAGGTAAAGGTTCGGATACGGGGCAGGATCCATAAACTTGTTAACTGGACTGGGTTCAATTCCAGATGCCTTCCGTTTCTAGAAACGGATCCGACGAAATCCAGCCCGCCTCTTCCGCGCTTCCTCCGCTCTTCCCCGCCCCTTTTCATAAACCCTGGTACCCCGTGGCGGTCTCCGGCGACATTCCTCCGTCAAGTCAGACGTCCCGGCGGCGTGTCAAGGTTCTCTCTCTTTCTCTATTGCAGAAATTATTTTGTGGTTTTTCTCTTGATTGTGTTTTGTAACCGATTGCGGGAAGGGTCGGGATTTTTACTTATGTAGGATAGCTTTTGTTGTGGTCTGCGAATTCTAGATCTGAGAGGTCCATACCAGTGTTTGGTCAATGTATTTTTTTTATCGTAATTACTGGTCGCTGTTTAATTTCTTCAGACGATTGGAGACCTCTTTTGGTTTGGTCGGGTGAAGAAGAAAGTTTTTTCTGAAAGAGTTGCTGATACCATTTGCGGTCTTGAGCCAAGCGTACTGGCGCATTTTGAGTTATGAGTTTTTCATGCTTTACCTGCTCTGTGGTCTGGGTTGGTAAAAATTGGAAGACACTAGCTTATCCACATACATGGTTGGTTGAGAAATTTATGTTTTTTCCCTCTTTGGTGTCATTTACTTGTTTCATCTCGGTAAAAGTGCGTATCTAGTCTAGCTTTGGCCGAAAGTTCTCGAGCAATGGCGGACACTTGAAATGGTCGAAATTGGAAATGGATTTCTGAAATATGTACAACATTTTAGTAGAAAACTTGTTTTCCTTTGTATGATGTTAAATTGGCCTAGGTCAAACATCTATTTCTTTTATCTAAGAATTCTTACCATGCGGATGGCGTGCCGCTTGTTTCATGATAATGTAGAGAAACTTACTGAAGAGTTTTGGCCATTCAGGACAGTGAATTTTGTTGGTTAAGCATAGAGAACCTTTTCCTATATCTGATTCTTGTCCTTCCATGCTTATGAAAAGATTGGCTTATCCTATTTCCAGTGGTAATTGGGGATATGAAGCTTTAAACATCTGCATTTGCCAGTTTCTTGTCTACTTCGGCTTGAGAGCTCTTTGAAGTTTGACATTGTGGGATGAAAGCATTATCATCCCATATTGGATAGGCTTTCTTCGAATAATGTCCTGCAGCATGAACTAAGATGAGGGCACATAATACATTGAATGTGGTCTGAGAGGAGAAACAGGGGAAAGGACACAGTGATCAGGTAAGGTGCTTTGGTAGGACATTTGGAGATAGAAAATAGTTGACATGAAGAAATAAAATGAAGCCTGTTGGTGTATTCAACCATCACTAGGTCTAGTTTTCCTTTTGCGTAAGTATGATTAGGAGTTGCAGACTGCATCTCTTAGGATCTAAGATGTGATGCCATTAAAGCTTAGGTGCTTCTATGGTGAACATCTTTTGTAGTGCTATTTTGCTTTTTGGAGGGAAAAAGAGCCTTCACTTGATTGCATGTACAGTCACAGCGTATCTTGTAACGTGATATTGTTGCAACAATTGGATGGACCACCTAGTATATGTGATCTGCCACAATCGATGATTTGGTAGGAAGGCAAGGGTCTGAAGGGTCTTGCATTCCAACGGTACAAAGGTGTTCTTACAGTTTGAAAGACAACAGCAAACTGTAAATGTCGACATGCCATGAGTATATTGTAATAGTTTCTTATGTTCATTGCCTCGCTACCTTATACTGACACTTTCCTTTTTCTCTAGTTGCCTGTTTTGCAAGTGATTGCTTTTGTCTGATAAGATGTTAGTGAAAGGGAGAAAAGTTGCTGTTAGGGGAGATGAAATGGGTGCCCATTATGCGATCGGCCCCCTTGATGATGATGTAGTTATAAAACACAGGCTTCTCACTCGAACCACAACGACAAGGGGTGAACCACCTATAAAGAAGCTCCAGAAAAAGTTTGTGGCTTTTGCTCTTGAGATTGACAAAGACTCAGATAACTACAGCGACTGCGATAGACTTTACAAAGCATTTTTGCAGGAGATGGCCACCTTTGAACTCCCTCTCCTTAAGAGCAAGGCAGTTATTAGTGCAAATCTTCGTGAAAAGGATAATTTTAATGAACTGCAAGAAGAGATAAACTGCCAAATCTTGCAGGCTCAGGCTGACATAGAAGATCTGAAGAAACAACTTGAAGAGAGTAAGATTGAGAGACAGCATAAGGAGGAATGTGAGGCAATTCGAAGGTTAATTTCAATGCAGCCACCAAGATCTGAGACACAAAAATATATATCAGATCTTGAGAAGGAGATAGCAGTTTTGGAGGCAGAGAACACGGCTGGTTCAAGAATGTTGGACTTACGCAGAAAGCAGTTTGCTCTCTTACTCCATGTGGTGAGTTTCTTTGCACCTTCCTTCTTAATACTCACTCTTGCTTGAGTTTGAGGGAATGAGATAAATCTCTTGTAACATCTAGAATCAGTAAGCAAATTGATGGAAACTCTTACATGCTTAGTGCTTGATTGTTCAAGCTTCAAACAGGACAGGAGTGGATTAGCCTGATGCTTCTCGTCATGAACTTCGGGACTTCATGCATCTAGTATTTTAAAACCTAACCTTATGAACAAAGATCAATTGATTGCTTGTTATTGAACTTGTAATTATGGTTCACTAAGGACTGCATTTTTTCAAATTTTTTCCATCGCCATTTTGTTAATTTGCTTCATTGCATTTCTCCAGGTGGATGAGTTGCAGAGCACCATCGATGAGGACCAAAAGAGTTTGGCGGAGGAGCTAAGAAATGCTATGGAAGAACAGAAGGTTTCTTTGGAAGAAACAAATGAAGGCCCGGAAGCCATGGCTGTTGACTAGTATCTCATCTATCTCAAACTTGTCTCTTCCACAAGTCAGCAGATGCTATAACCTTTTTCTCAACTACCATGCCTGATTATGCAGCTCTAATGTTTGTATACATCACATAAGAAAAAAGCAAAAGGGAATATGGAGTTGTTCAGTTTTGAGGATTTGTTTTTTTTGTTTAAGATTGATCTCTCTTCAATTTGTTAGGTCGCATTTTTCTGAAAGCATGCGCTACATGATCTTGTAACCTGTCTTCCTCGTAGAATCGCTTTTTATTCCTTCCCGTTCAAGCTGTCACCTTTCTCTTAATCTGAGTTTTACTTATGAAGCTGCCTGGTAGTATTCTGTGAGTGTGGGCCATATTTCAATCACAAGGCACACAACAATATTTCATGTTCAAATGGAACAAGGCAAACAAATATCATTATACTTCCAGTGCAAAATTGCCTGAATGTGTAACAGATTCATGAGTGTGCTTATAAAAGATTATCTGTTAGTCATATTTTCTCTGCAGAATAATCAAATTATTTGCTAATTCTGCATGCACAGATAAAGATTGTCTTTAATGGAGGGCAGATGTTGCTCATATTACATTTAATTTTTGCAAAACTTGACAAAAAAGCTGCCTAGCTTTTGGGCACATACCAAACGACCTACTAACCTTTGACGCGTAACAAGTAGGCGCTTCAGTTTTACTCAGATCACCGTCTGATGGCGAAAGTCGTAAAATTAGAATAAGAATTTACAAAACAACCCTCACAAGCAAGATATCTCAAGAAACAGAAAAAATAAAATAAAAGGACTGCTGGACAGCGAGGAGGAGCCAGTGGAAAGATGAGGGGACTTCATATTCTTAATGTCGAGTGGACAAAGAAGCATATCCTATGCCCTTGAAAACCTCATTGCAGAGGTCGAACACCTTCAGAACCAGCGGCTTCGGCGACAGCTGCCGCCTTGTCTTCTTGCTGCTACGGCGCCTCTCCACCCCTCTTCTACCTCCGCCACTGATGCCGAAAATGTTGCCACTCATTTCGCGTTCCCATCTCTCGACGCCGCAGCATTCTTCTTCTCCACGACCCTCATCCCTGCCTTCAACGACACGATCAAGACCAGAACCCCCAAATCCTCCTAAAAAACCACAAGAAATCTAAGCCAAAAATAAAACCCCGGGCTCCCAAACTCTCTGCCCCTCGTTCATGATGAACCAAGCTCTTATGAGTCAGGATTATAGGAATGCTCCATTAGATCACTTCCTTTGATATTTTTTGGAATCAAACTTCTTGGAACACGGATGGATGCGAGAAGAACAAATAGTCAACGGCATGGAATTAACTCTCAAGGATAAAAAATAGAAAGCCCAAATAGAGGGAGGAAATCTCCGCAGCCCCTTCTTTCTTTATTTGGAAGTTAATGAAAAATGGTCTAACAGACAAGGTCCTTTCAGTATTAAAACGAGGAAAAATCGAGACAATTTCTTGACAAGTATCTGGTGAGCCACCCACTCCCCCTTGCCAACCGACGACATGTGCGCCACGCAGTTCGTTTTTTTTTTTCTATTTTTTATTTTATGACATGTTTTGCTGTGCAAGGGGCAGTTCTGTAAACTATCTCATTTATTTAACGTTTTCTGTTTGAAGGCGGTGATTTGAGAATTACGAGGAATACTTGATCGCCTATCTGTTGTTGCATGTCAAAAGTTGAGCGGTTATTTGTTATTCAGTCAATAGAGGAGCCGTTTTTTGTAATTTTCGAACTTTTAACAATAAAAAAATACATACACGAAGACAATATTCCAACCTCCATGCTGTTGGCATACACGCGGCCCTGATTTTGCAAACTAATTGTTAAACACATTGCAGTCCACTGCTGTCAGCACCCTGAATGATTCTATTTGAATTGGGCAGTAGAGAATTAGCCTCTTTACATTTTGGCCATGCAGGTACCACGTCTCCGTGCTTCCACAATCTTGTTGTCAGAGACATAAAAAAGCTCCTTAAGTATGTAGCAACTGCTACGATCAGGTCACTGTAACAATAATAAAAATTAAGCAGTCAGGACTTTAACTCAGGAAAAAGAGTTCATAAAGTGTCTCAAAGAGGACTTGAGGAACAAAAGCATCAGTTACTTCCTAATACCATAAGCTTTGGCAAGTGCAAAGATTTGTCATAGCATTTTCTTGTCGAGATATGCTTGTACCATGAAGATCTGTTATGGACTGAAAATTTCAGGCTCATGCAGACGGCAATCTATCATAATCAAGCAATACTCCAACAGGGAAGCTGAAATTCATCCATTACTGTTGGAATTGGAGTTGTGCGTGCATGCATGTAAATGTGAATGTGCGTTCGCTCTTTGGCCACCACAAAGAAGTACAGGTTGGGGGGGGGGGGGGTGCAGAAAGAGAAAAAATGGTAATAAATAGCTAGAATAATTGCGAAAGGGCAGACATGCTTTTTCTCATTTTTAATGAACTTACTTACTCTTTTTCAAGGAAAACATTTGCTAGCTACTATGCTAACCAAAGCAGTTTGTAGGCAGTAAAGTGCATAATGCACATGATTCGGTTGACAAGGTGTGCGCAATATACTTACAGAGCAGAGCAAGGAGACCGTCCCCCATTTACATGGTATGCATACAAATATGCATCAAAATGCTGATCATTGATGTAGTAAAAGTACGGCAATCTCCGCAAGCATCGGAAAGCCATCCTCCTGTAGAAGAGGATGGCAGGTCTGTTGTAGGCAATCACGTGTAAATAAACTGCTCTGCATGCAGGAATGCTTGAAGCATAATTGATAACCTCCCGAACGAGAGATGAAGCTGATAATAACATACACAAAGATGAGCTCCATTGCCGAAAACACAAGACCGACAAGGTTGGTCCACCGAGTGACAGCAAGACTAACCTATTCCAAGATTTCTATACTGCTGAGCTACACCAAGTGTAAGAATATAAACCAATCTCCGGTTTTTATCTGAAGTGTCACATTGCAAAATGTCATCCACCTGCAGAGAATTGAGCAAAACATGATACGTGCAGCGCAGTTGGAAAATATAGCTTACTATAACTTTGGTGATACCTCAGCCTGTGATGGTATGACTACACGTGCAGTGACGAATGCAATCAGTTCATCGGCTTTTTCATAAGGACGACTGCTGTCTACAGCAGCCCAGGATATGATATCACGACTATTGACTACATTCAAGAAGAATTGCGACTCATACCTGCAAAAAAAGAGATTCTCAGATGTACCTCTTTGTCAAACAATTGCTTTATCTATGACAGAAGAAGTCAAGATGAAGAACAAACATAAAAGTGCCAACAGTGACCTGATCGGGAACAAGGACGCATGAATCTCCTGAAGTGCTTCTAGATCAGACGGCCTTATGGGCCTGTAAGCGATATACTGAGCACGTTCAGACTTGTGGGTTACCATTGAAGGCAACTAATACAAATCCCCTCTGAAAGTGTGTGTTATCTGGCGCCCATCTAACAATATATCTGCTCCAAATTTCATGAGCACTTGCATTAGCGATGGACTCTTCCAGAAAAAATATTCTTGTATGCTGTATATGCCAGGAACTGCACTAGAGTTTGATATTTAGCAGAAATTCTTTTCCATATAAAAACAGAAAATAGCAATTCAAACATACATTGCACCTTCATATTGTAATAATTTCTAGATGGTGGGATGGTCAAGTAACAGTAATCTATTTCAGAGTTGCAAAAGTGATTGAAATGGCAACTAATTCGTGTAATAAAATGTGTCTCTTCTTTTCTTGTTTACCCTGCATCTTTATTTGATGTGTGTCCCAAAATGCTAGCAAACAGCAGGTTTGTGGGATTTGAGGATCAAGATGGCCCTTCACCTTTTGCAGAAGAAAGGTAGAGAACGGCTCTTACAGCATAAGGACAAACTCCTTCTACTTGCAAACAAAATTTAATTAAGGCAAGAAATTTAACGTGCATATTTTCCTGTTGCCTCCGCAAATGTTTCGTAAAAAGGCATCTGAAACTCTTTTGATCCTTGCTTCACGGAAACCGTTCTCATGAGACAAGACCTAGAAACACAGCACGTTGCCAGCCAATCATCACCTCACCATCTAAGCTTCGTCCTTTCTTTTTCGGACCAAGTGTCTCGTGTGCCATACTCAGCGATCAGTCGATCCTTCTCTATGATCCATGGACAGTCACAACAATGCATAAGATGGCCAATCTAAGTGAAAAGTTTGGAGCCAGAACCATACACAATTCTTTCAACCTAAAACACACTAGGTTCCAACCTTTATCCACTATTTATGCTTGAAGCCTTGAACAACCTTTTATGGCGATCTAATGATTCTAATCAATGGCCTTAATTATTCCAGGTCTCAGCAAGTGTGTCGATTCTAAAAGAAATCAGATTCCAGTCCTTATGGCCATTGATGAAGCTCAATCTTATCAATAACGTCGTGAATCCTTATGATCCGGTAGGAACGAAGAATGCAACCGAATTGCACGTCATAATAAACAATCACAAATGAGAAGATGATGACCCAATCAAATTGCTAAACTAACGAGATTCATGATCATTCATCTGCATTCCCCACTTCAAAACACACTTATCTTGATTGTCATTCCCAAACAGAAAAGACCCACACGGGCTAAACTTACTGGGGAGAAAGACAAAGCACATATATCTACAACGATCCCAAAGCCACAACATTCAACTTCCGTTCCCTCTTCAGAAATTCCACGGCATTTCTCGGAAAGTTAAAAGAAACAAACAACCAAACAGAGCATCGCGAGTCTAAATCACACATAAATGAATAAAAGACAACCTGGGAAGTAAAAACAAGCAAAAGAGAACACAGGCCATCAACTATCAAGCAACGAATTCCCTCATTTATTTGTGTAGTTTCCGCCAAAATTGAAACAAACAACTCACGGCCAGTCAAGAAAAATCTCCATTTCAACCATTAAACAAACGAGAGAAAACTAAATTTTTGGTTTATAAAAAAGAAGGAGAATAGCTTAACAACTGAAGGGTAAGGATCGTGCTTACCTCAATTCATGATCAAAGAAAAGGGGAGAACAGAAGAAGACACAAATAATAGGAGGAAGACGACCTCGGTGCAGACGCACAACCAGAAAATAGCAGAAGGGGACTTTTCATTTTCATTGTCCGAGAAAAGTATCCCACTTTTGTCAAAAGACCATTCTGGGCTCTAAATTTTCTCATTTCGAGTCCCAGTGACCTCAGAAGTGAGAAAAAGTTCCGACGTGAGCGGATTATAGATCCACGGGTCTCTTGCTCGAACCTCTCACTGGACTAAAAATTCTGGATCTTGTTCTTGCGGAGACAAAGGAGAAAAAACCAGAGAGCGTCAGACCCATTGTTGGAAATCAAACTGCTCACTTGGATCCGTGTGTTGTTGAAAGGCAAGGTACTTAAATCCATGCATTGGATGCGATATGAGATCTACCTAAGATCCATAACTCATCAAATTGAGGATTTCATATCTGATTTTGCTATTTTAGACTGGATCCATGTTTTCATGAAAGTCAAGTTAATACAAGGATTTCCTATCTGATTTTGCAAATTTGGTCCGATAGTAGAATGAAGTTAATTGTGGTTTCCGAACTGTAAGCAAGTCTTTCTTGGCATATTTTTTTTTAGGATTGATTCACTGTCACAAATTTCACTTTTTTTTTTCAAAATATAATGCTAAAAATAAAAAAATAAGTGAAAAGGGGAAAAAGTAAATAAGTGATATCCTAAAAACGTCAGCAAATGAAAACATCGTCCATTTGCCATGCTATTTTCTAATTTCTTAAGAACACCCTTTAATATAATTTAAATATTTGGTGCTTACTTTTACATTTTAATAACTTTCTGAATTTCGTCTACGTTCCTATGAAAAAAAAAGTATACAATTCAGATCCTTTTTAGACAAGCTCCAGCAAAAGCGATCGATTCAAACAACCCAAGAATGATTATTCAAAATAGTTAAAAGGTGTTTCTTTGCCTGTTTCCTGTGCGAGGCACCTTTCCTTTGGATGGTCATTTAACAGATGAATATCATTTGGGGCATTTACAAAACAATTTCCTCCTGAGGCATATGAAAATTTCACGCTCCCTGGCCATAGCAGCAAGTCAACGAAGAAGAACACACACACACACACACACACACATATATATATATATATATATATATATATATATATATATATATTGCATATTGCACGAACCAGAGAACATCGTAACTTCTTGGGGAGTATAAAATTTTAACAGTAACTCTTTGAATTGAGGAACCACCGTTGCACATATAGACAACATAAGCAGTACCACTACATAGTGCAATTTTCTAGTTACAGCATGAACAGAAGCGTAGTAGTCACAATGTTAGAATCAACCTCTACTCCTACCAGACAAGGTTCCTTTTGGTTTGCATGTTATTATATATCCAAATCTCCAAACTGATCAGAAGTTATTGCAATACGTGGTGATGGAAAGCTAGAAGCATGAGCATCCATGGCCGAGGAAGTGTCCTCATCAGAGGCTTTCAAATGAAAGTTGTGAAATGGAGTTCCTTGCTGCCAGCTCTGATGCAGTGGCAAGGCCCTGCAACATTCTGATGATCTCTGAAGTGTCGTCTAGGTAGTACTTTGCTTTACTTGGCTTTTGACCAACTGTGCAGGCAAATACCTCTGCTATCGGTGACAGAGAAGGACCAGCCATGGCACTCGTGATAACCTCAAACATATCTTCATCAGACCTATCATCTCCCACGCAGAGAACAAAATCAGGCAACTTGCCTTTCTGCTTCATCAAAGAAAGCAGGCGCTCTGCAACTAGACCTTTAGTGACACCCTGCATTGTGGTATCAAGTTCAGAAATTACGTTGGTTAACCAAATTCGTGCGTAATATAACCGAAGATAATGGTGGCTAGTTACCTGTGGTTTCACTTCTACAATATGCTGACCGCTTTTCACTGAGACTGGTTCATTGGCAAGAACACTCTCAAGATGATCAAGAAGCTCTTTGGCCTGGCAAGCTCCAAAGTCTGGGTCAGCATATCGATAATGCCAGACAAGGGCACTTTCTTTGGCTTCAATGGAGGAACCATCAGTTGTTCCAGTATACAACTTCATCACAGGTTCTGCAACTTGCTTCCAATCAAAGTCAGCAACAGAAACACAAGTTTCCCATTCTGCATCATACTTTACCCTGGACGAATGTTCAACTAAAATCAAACTTGAAGGCATTATGGTTGAGAAAGGACGAGAAAGGACAAGTGAATAGGCCAAAAGTATGGCCATAACAAAGAACAAAGACATACAGTTTTCAGAGCTACAAACTAATAAGTTCTCGAGCTGGGTAGGTAGCAAAGAGGGTTCATTGGATCCAAGCACTAGTTGAGGGTTCTCAGTCTTGCGAAAAGTGAATTGTTGCAAAAAAATATTATGGTCTAGATTTCCAGTCATGTTACTGAATCTCCAGAATTTGAGTGGTCGCAATCAGACAAGAAATAAGAATCCAGTAGCCAGTAGGGGTAGTAACAAGGTGGAAGAGGCATGGTACCCTTCTGCACGTTCGACCACTTCTAACATGACAAGAATGTAAGTATCAACATTCTTACATGACAAGAATGTAAGCATCAACACGTGAATCACAAAAGAATTAAAAAGCCAAATGCATGAAGGCTGTGAATAAGATACTCCAAAATAATCACTGTTTTAAGAAATAAAAAATACATGAACTGTGAAAGGAGACAAATCTATATAAAATACCATAGCATTGAGATATTTTATAGAATACTGCTCATAATTGTGAATGTTTGAAATCAAGCCTACAATCATGTGATTAAGTCCTTTTCTCCATCTGAAAATCCAGTTAAGTTCTCATGGGTGGTGGCAAAAGGAACTAGTTTAAACCCTACCTTTCTAATATTTTTCATTTTTCCATAACAAAAGGGATCATATTTGTGTAGGAAATTGATGTCATCTAATCAGAACAATTTGTCCTTCAATAACAACAGGATAACTTGTGCAAGTTCATAGTGGTGAGCAATGATGATAAAACCTACCAGGACAACAAAATTAGCATAAGATAGGATGAAACATAACCAAAAGAGAGCTGATGAACTTACCTTAGAAAATAGCCATGCTCTGCAGCAATTCCCAGGTTCTCACAAGGGGAAAACCATTCACTAAGTGTCTGCTTGTCCCTGGCACTTACAAGAAAGACGACATTCTTTGGATCTCTGCACAAACTATTCAATATACTAATGGCCTCTGAATTTGGCGTTTTACTGATGGATGTCTGCGGCATCATCGTTCCATCATAATCCAAGAGGATAGCCCTATTCTTAGTTCTCTTGTAAGCTGAAACAATGTGCTCCACAGAGAGCTTCCTGAAATTGGGATCAAGTGCTATTACCCTGAATCCTAAACCAAAACCAATACCCCAACATCTCCTCCTTATGTGATCCCTGCATGTCCTTTCTAAGTCTTGCAGGAAGCTGTGAGCCCAATAGCCCACATCATGGCTGCTTACATACCTATAATGCTTCTCATGACGGAACTGCTTTTCTGACTCTTGCATCATAATTGCAGAATTCATGGCCTCAGCCACTGCATCAATGTTCCAAGGATTCACTCGAATTGCTCCACTAAGAGATGGTGAACAGCCGATAAACTCTGAAACAACCAGCATGCTCTTCTTTGGTAGTGATGAGTTTACTTCTAGTTGCCGGTCTAACCTATCATTTCCTTGCCTGCAGACAATGTACTCGTATGGGATAAGATTCATTCCATCCCTAACTGCAGTTACAAGACAACACTCAGAAATCACATAATACGCAATCCTCTCATAGAACTGAAGTGGGGTATCTATTAACACCACAGGTTGATAATCAGGCTTTCCAAATCTTTCATTGATGCGTTTCATTGTGGAATAGGTTTCAGCCTGCACTTCTTGCACATCTTTCCCTCGCCCTCTTGCTGGATTTGCAATCTGCACTAGTACCACCTTTCTGCTCCATTCTGGATGCTGAAATAGCAGCTGCTCCATCGCCAACAGTTTCAAACTAATCCCCTTGAATATATCCATATCATCCACTCCAAGCAACACAGTTCTGTCCTTAAATTGCTGTTTGAGCTCACCAACTCTAGCTTCAGTCTCTGGAAGATCCAGGACAGACTGAAGCTGGCCCATATGAATTCCAACTGGAAGAATTTTAATGCTGACAGTGCGTCCATAATACTCAAGCCCGATATAACCCCTCTTTGATTGATAGCTCAGACCAAGCATTCGGCTGCAACAAGAAAGAAAATGTCTAGCGTAATCAAACGTGTGAAATCCGATCAGATCTGAATTCAGGAGAGCACGAAGCAGCTCATCTCGAACGGGAAGAGTCCTATAAATTTCAGAAGAAGGGAAAGGGCTGTGCAGAAAGAATCCAAGCTTCACCCTATTGAACCTCTTCCTCAGAAAAGTTGGCAATACCATCAAATGGTAGTCATGTACCCACACGAAGTCATCATCTGGGTTAATCACTTCCATTACTTTGTCCGCAAAAATCTTGTTAACTGAAACATAAGCCTGCCAAAAGGATCGGTCGAACCTGCTGCCTAAATCTGGAGATAGGGGCAACATGTAATGAAACAGAGGCCATAGTTGCTGCTTGCAGAAACCATGGTAGAATCTATCAAACAAATCGCGTGGAAGGAATGCAGGTACACATTTGAATACCTCAAGCAGAGTTTGAGCAACATCATCCTGCTCACAAGGATCAACCTCCTCTTTCAAACATCCTATATAGATCACTTCAACATCCTCACCTAGCCCATCTTTTAGCTGTAGGAGCAATGAATCCTCATCCCAACTGAAATCCCAACCTTCGCCTTCTGACCGTCTATGAGCTCGAATGGGAAGCTGATTGCCCACAATGATCATCCGATCTTGTGAAACAGAGGAGGAGGAGTCCGAATTCACACTGTTGTTGTTCTCATCTTCCAAATCCGATATAATGCCAGCAACAGTCATCACTCGAATAAGCCTCTTCCCCACTTGGCCGAATGCCGGAGAATCCCCAGATGTGAGGTCCAGGAGATTTGAGTATGATCTTGAAGCCATTTTACTAATTTGATATCCTGAAAAGATCCTGTCAAATCCTCCAAAATGACTGAAATTCACTCCAATTTTTTTGCTAGATACAATCTTCAAGTGAAAAACTAGATATAGCACCATTCAATACCCAAAAGTAGGGGAAAATGCAGCATAATCCCATGACTGCAAACGAATAAATTTCCAGAAGCTATAGTGGCACTCTATAGGACTTCAAGAGTACAAGTACCTTTTTTCAGCCTTTAGGCTTCACCTGCAGCCCATCAGCTCCTGGACTAGAACCAAACTCTGAAAAAAAAACATGAAAAATCAGAAATGCAAACTACCACAGACACCGTTCTAATACATAATATTCTATAGTGGCCAATAATTCACTTCAACCATGGCTGCAATTGGCTCTCAACTACACTAGAACCACCAATTACCAACGGAACAGAAATGAAAAAAGCTAGGCTACACAAACAGTCAAGCATGCTTGAAACTAAGAAGAAACTGGTCACCAATGAGTTTACCCCACGGAAGGCAGACAAATATCTGCCGCAAGCAAAAGCAGTCAGAGAAGAACCCAGCACCATGACATGAAAAAAGCAAAAAGGTAGCACAGTTTTTATACCGAAGCGTTGGATAGAGAGAGAGAGAAAGAGAGAAGACAGAAGAGAGAGAAAGAGAGAACAGAGAACAGAGAAGAGAGAGAAAGAGAGAACAGAGAACATAGAAGAGAGAGCGAGAGGGTACAGACTACAGAGAGATGGAGGTGGCAAAGAGGTACCTTTCACAAGTCCGAGCATGTGGTTCTCTACCTTCTCTCTCTCGTTCTCTTTCTTTTGATGGTAGACGGCTTCAGTATCGATCACTTCAAGATAACTCTGGTTAGACCATGGTGAACAATGGTTGTACATCACCTCATGCCGTATCTGCCTCGGTTGTGCATGAACGTTTTCTTGTAGATTCAACCTTGGTGAAGGGATGTGGACCGTTTGATATGTCCACAAATCGTGTGGTTACTGTGCACTTGAGGAAGCACAACCGGGGGTTCGATTATTTGGTAATCTGATGAAGCAATAGCTGCTTGAGAATTAAACGGACGTCCATCCCTTTTTTTCCTTGAAATGACGAGACTGCGTTTACTATTTGTCACAAGGAGTACGTAAACAATGAATGACATTCTCATGCGGTATTCTCCATATATCTTGTTTGGTTTCCCTTTGAAATGTGGCATGTCTAATGGAATTCCTAAGAATCTCATCTTGCTAACTTTCCCCTTCTCCTACTCTCTTCCAACACTGATTTTTGCTTGGATTTGCACTATTCTGAGTGAAATTTAACCAGGGGATAGATCAATCGCGGTCCCTTTGGCTCATATCTTCCACAGAGGGCCAACTTTTTATCTTGAAAAATTACAAGTCCCCGTAAAGAGGGAGGGCATTCGTAGCCGACGTGATGTGGTTTAAATTGGAAACTATGGCTCATCATAAAAAGTCATATAGTATCTTTTCGTTTCTTTCTCTGTTCTTATTTTTCATTCCTATTTCCGAAGGGAAGCTTGACTGTGACGTAACGAGGGGCCAACAACGTCCACTCCCTCCTTTTGGCTGCATTAGATTTCGCCGTAAAATTAATGGGCCTTTGATGGGCAGTCGAAACTTATTTTTCTATAGATTAGTGCAATAAAACTTTCCGACCTCCCTTCTTTTTCCGGCACACTTTTTCTGCTCTCATACATGGGGACCTAACTCATAAGGTTCTTTCCTTGTGGGCATTCATCATGATGGTTCCTTTTTTGCTCTTTTTTCTCTGGCTGCAAACATTTTGGAGTTCATTTTCTCGCACAAGGTCCCTCTTCTTTTTTAGTACACCAAAAATTCCGAGCCGTTTTTTCTTGTTCTCTCAGATGGCAGGTGGAAAACATTTCCTCGACAAATTCCTAGATTCATACGAAAACCATGGGTGATGGGGGCCACCACATAAACTTTTGTATTTTAACCCTTTACCAAAAAGGGTTTCTGCGGTCATTTGCGGCCACTGGGCTTAGCCAAATGGCTCTGATTGGGACGCACCCATTGAAGGTAAGGAAGACAAGTAGGGGCACATCGGCATGGGCGAATCAGATAGAAAGGCTCTAGCTACGTGGAGCTGTGAAAGTATTTTTCAAGGAATGAAGAGTGGTTTCCCTCTGAGAAAAGAGCATGGCATCTTCACGGTGGGATTGTTGAAAAAATATAAAAAAAAAAGCAAACTAAACAAACAAAAATATTTTTTTTCATTAAACATGCATGGTTTTTTACCATGGAAGGTCATCATAAACCTTGATTACACAATGCAAAGAAAGAACTTAAATAGGAGACATTGGCATCCATTTGACGATAAACATGGAAACTAAATCTAATTTTGTATAAAGATCTTTTTTCTCTTTATCATTTAATTTTGATTTATCTTGCTAAGATTCTTTTCTTAAATCCCTTTAGAAGTGATTGTCTTTCAACATTATAGTTAACATCCACCTTCAAATTAGACGATGGATTTGAAATCAAGTTTGCTGCAGAACTTTGTAAAAGCTGATCATTTCATTGGTGATTCGGCGAACCTAAATTTACCTCATGAAGTTTTGCTTCAAAAGGATCAAGTCCTTGCTTTGATGAAGAAGGCAACAATCTATTTGGTCGTCTGTAGGTCATATTTGGGCTTCAATCTTTTTTTCCTATTCTAATACCATGTTGAAAAAATATAAAAGAAGCAAAGTAAACAATCAGATGCAATGAAAAGATTAATGGTTTTTCACAATGGAAGGTCCTCATGAGTCTTGATTACACAATGTAAAAAAATAACTTAAATAGGCGATATTGGCATCCATTTCACGATGAACTAAATCTGATTTTGTAGAAATATTTTCTTTTCCTTTGTCATTTCGTTTTGATTTATCTTGTTGGGATTCTTTCCTTGAATCTCTTTTGAAGTGGTTGTCTTTCAACCTTATTGTTGACAGGAACTTCATCCAATTTTATTGTCTATTGCAAGCGAGCTATCCCCTTCCTCCTCGTCCCCACCATTGGGGACACTTCATTCTCTCCATTAATGCAAAGTGAAGGTAAAATGCCGAGAACAAGAAATAATTAGGCCCCAAAACATCTTGGGCAATAATGCTGGAGATGCAGGCATTTGAAAAACTACCAAGCAACACAAGAGGCAGGTGCATATATTTTTACCATGCTATATTTTAGTTGTTCCCCAGAGTAAAATCCCCTCCCAGTAAGGCAGTAACTTTTTTCATCTCTTTATTGCTTTGGCCTTGTGGTAGATAGCATACGCTTACTCCATAGCTACCAAACATTATTAATGGGAAAACTGAATACGGGTCGAGCAACTTAGTCACTCTCTCATAGCTGTAATAATATTGCTTTGGTTTGCTTAAAGAGCTCAAATTTTTGTGATTCCCTCATAACTTTACATCTCATAGATGAAACCCAAGTCCACTATGCCACCCACTTGGGCGTTACTTTGACAAATCCAGTATTAAATAATTAAGAATATGTTGAAGACTATTAATATAGTATTGACGTGTTGTCTTTAAAAATATAAAACTTTTATGGTCCTTAATGCTCACTAGGTCTGTGGCATGTATGGTTAACCAGTAAGGGCCTGAACCAGTCGTAAGTTGACCAGACTCCAAATTCATCTACTAATGACCAACCTGGGTCATTGGAACCCAGTCAGAGGTCGGTGATTCTTATATTTTATCTCTGGTGTTAATATCCAAGTGATGATGGTTAATTTATTAAATCATTGTATCCTATAAGGAGGTCAACACCAAGTTCTTTGGTCTTACAATTTTTTTTTTTTTTTTTTTATTTAAGGGAAACTAGATTCGGCATAAAACCCCCAAAACAACACCTTTATGCTTCTAAAGTTTTGGCTTTGATTTGGGATCTTATATGCTTCTAAAGCCAGTTTTGGCTTTGATTTGATATCTTAGTGGACCTACGACACACCCTTCAATTCGATTGTTACACTTGCCACAATTTGCAACCTAAAAGAATAACACATCAGATGGAAACAACGGCCACAGGCTTCGAACTAGGAGCCTTTTAGATGTGAACCACCTTGCCACCCGGTTGTCCCGGTTGTGTTAAGCCCATTAGGCCTTTGGTTTTGCCTGTTCTTCCTGTCACAGCATAAATTCTATAGATTGCCGATAAAAAATTTCGATCCTCTCGCTTTTTCTTTAGGCCTTACAACAAAGGATGCACATCTTTTGCTTAAAGTTCGTAACCTTCATGTCTACTTATAATAAATTATTCTGTCAAGGGATTGTATTCCGATGGTCATTTTGTAGGGTAAAGAGCAAGGAGCAGTGGAGCACATGAAAGACGAAGTTCTGTCCAAAGCTTAACGCTTTAGGGTTAGATGCTCCATTCAAATCAATGCAGCCAATTAATAAGTGAAAAGCATTTGTTTTGTTTATTGTTGAAAGCAGTGGTAGGATTCCATATGTTCCCCCAAAAGATGAGAACAAAATCCGGAAGGGTAGATGAACCAACCACGAAGCATAAGCCTATACAGTAGCAATGTATAAGAAAGAGCCACCTACCATGAAAGCTTCACGCAAAGATCATGAATGGTAGCTGCTAAAACAGGCGCTCAAGGTCCAAATTTGTGGGCTACCATCGATGGTAATTAATACAAACCCCCTCCAAGAGTTGGTGTGTTATGGCGCCATCTACCCAGAAAACCAGGCAAAGGTTAAAGAAACAACAGAGCACATATACCTATGAAGATCCCAATTCAAACTCTCTTCGCTCTACAGAAATTCCACGGAATTGCTCGAAAAATGAAGGAAAAAACAAGCAACCAAATCGAGCATCACATTATCTAAATGAGAGACCAATGAATAAAAGACAACTTCAGAAACAAGCTAAAAGAGAACATAAGCCACCAACTATCCAACACCAATTTCCCTCAACTGTTTGCGTACTTCAACCAAGAAAGAAATAAAGAAAGAACTGCGCGAATCAAATGAAAGTAATATCTGGATTTTAACCACGAAAGAAACGACAAAAACCCAATTTGTGGTGTAGAGTAGAAGAACAGCTTCATAACTGAAGGGTAAGAGTCCAGCTCACCAGAAGGTATCGGAGAAGACGCACACGAGAAAGGGAATTTTCACTTTTATAGATCCACATATCATATGCTCACTTGCATCCGTGTGTTTCTGAAAGGCAAGGCCTTTATTCCATGAATTAATGATATTTTTCCAAGTCTTTTTCTCTTCTAGGCAATCCCCGAGAAAAATTATCTTTACACCAAAAAGTAGGTGTGTTTCTTACGTCTGTTTATAGGCTACAATGACAATTGTAAGGATTATTTAAGAGCAGGCTCAAATAAGGAAACTGAGGGCCTCTTTAGTCTTTACTCAACCATGAAAAGTTAGGCGTCTGTTTTATTTCTAATGAGAGAAAATCCTTGAGCGCGGCCAGACAAATTATGAAGATGGGATCTTCTAAAACCGGAGCAAAAATGACGTTCAACTGAACATTAAGCTCCATTAAAAGCGATGATTCAAAGTAGTAAAAGGTGCTTCTTTGCCTTTTCCGTTGTAACTTCTTTGGGAGCTCAAAATTCTCAAGTAACTCTTTGATGTGACGAACCAACACAGTTTCACATAAAGATGACACGAAAAACAGTACCACTACATAGTGCACTTCGATAATGGAACACTGTCTCCAGCATGAACAAACACTTCATTATACAGGAACCAAAATGTACTCACAACAGACCTTTACTGTTTCCACACCAGGTTTCTTTCTTTTGCATATTATTATCCAAATCTCCTCCCTTGGACATTCTATGTAGATCACTCCCCATCTTTCAGCTGCCAGAGCAGTGAATCCTCATTCCAACTATCCCAAGCTTCGCTTCCTGGCCGTCTGTGAGGTCAAAAGGGAAGCTGATTGCGTACAATGATCATCCGATCCCGTGAAACAGAGGAGGGGTCGATCGAAGTCACAGTTTTGTTGTTGTCTAAACATGATAAAAGTGCCAGCAAAAATCGTCAGTCTAGGAAGCCTCTTCCCCAGTTCGGCTGAATGACAGAGAATACCCAGATGTGAGGTTCAGGAAATTTGAGTATGACTTGAAGCCATTCAACTAAATTTGATATTGGAAAAGATCACATCAAATTCTCAATAAGGATAGATCTCCAGAAGCTACAGTAGGCACTCAAAAGGACTCCAAAAGTTCCAATTACCTACCTTTCAGTATTCAGACTTCACATGTGACCATCCGCTCATCGACTAGGACCAAATTCCTCAGTTGACAAATAAACGTCCAAGCATAAAAAAATGAGAAGCGCAAACGAGCTGCCACTGAGACTGTACTAACATATTATAATGTAGCTCTACAGTCGCCAATAATTCACTTCAACTATGGCTGCTGTTGATTAATCCACAACTAAACAATAACCACCAACTACTGATGGAACTGAAAAGAAGAAAAGCTAGACTACACAAACAGTCAAAGATGCTTGAAACTGAGGAGAAAGTCGTTACCAACAACATTTTATCGAAGGCAGAAAAAGTTCAGCAAGCAAAAGTAATGAAAGAAGAACCCCACCTTAGCGACATGAAAGAAAGCAAAAAGGTTGCTCAAATTTTTATCAAATTGTTGGGGAGAAAGAGAGAAACAAGAGGTACAGGTAGAGGTGCAAAGAGGAATCTTTTCCAACTCCGAACATAGGCTTCTGTACTTTGTTGTATATATACATGTAACTGGTACTGTCCTCAGCCAGGATCAAGGTTAATATAACTATAGTTAACCGATGGTGTCGGATGGATGTCTTCACCTCAACAGTATGTTGCTGTAGGTTCAACCTTGGGGAAGGGATGCCGACCGTTTGATATGTCCATATTGCCAGGATAGGTCTGAAATTCAAGGGCCACTTGGTTGGTTTCTGTGTACTAGAGGCAAGCACCGAGTTTCAATTATTTGTTAATTTAATGGAGAAATAGCTGTTTGCTTCAGGAATATCCGCACATCGACCCCTTGACATTCTCCTGAAATGACGAGAATGTGTGTACTTTTCGTCACAAGAGCTACGGCGATGACATGGTCATGCAGTACACTCCGAATCTCTTGTTTGGTTTCCCATGGAATGTGGCATGTCTGATAGAATTCCTAAGAATCTCAGCTTGCTAACTCTGCACCCCCTTCTTACTCTGTACCAAAGATAATTTTTACTGAGATTGCATTGTTCAGACTGAAAGTCCAAGCCGGGTGGTGATAGATTCACCATGGTCACCTTTGATCATATTTTGCAGAAAAGGGTTGCTCTTATCTTGAAAGATTACAAGTTTTCGCGAACAGATGTAGCATTCATAGCCGGCAAGGCGTGGACAGTTAACCAAATTGAAAACTACCGCTCATCATAAAACTCATCCAATATCTTTTCGTTTCTTTCTTTGTCTGTATTCTGGTTTCCGATTTCCCAAGGAAAGCTTGACTGTGATGTAACGATGAACCCACTCCCTCCACTCCTTTCGGCTGCACTAGAATCAGCAGCAAAAATTTTGTGGGCATTTGATTGGCGGAGGATACTTAATTTTCCATAGTGTAGTGAGCTAATTAAAACTTTTCGGCGACCCCCACGATGAAGTTGTCGAAGCTGGCTGCCTGCAAAAGTTGTCCACACCTTTTCTTCTCTTTACGTACTGAGGAGACAAGGTTCTTCCCATGTGGGCCTGGTTCTTTCTCTCTGGCTGCAAAAATTTTGGAGTTCATTTTACGAACAAGATTCCCTCTATCTTTTGTGCGCACCAAAAATTCTGAGTCGCTTGTTTTTGTTCTGTTAGATGGCAGATGAGAAAACGTTCCCTCCACAAAGCCATGGATTCTCATGAAAACCATGGGCGCCACCACCTAAACGATTCCTTTTCACTCATTATTGGAAAGGGTTTCCGGGGTCCTTTTCCTACTATTTGGGTTGTCCAAATGGACCGGATTGTTCATTCAAGTTGGGGAAGACAAATAGGTGCCCATCGGGATGAAAGAATCAGATACAAGGGTGGGAAAATTCTTCCTAGCTACCCGGAACTGTGCGTAGCTAGAACTGTGAAAGAATGTTTCAGGAAACCCAGAGATTCTGTTTGAAAGCCACAGATCTTAGATTTGAGGCTGCATTAAGAATGTGCTTCTCAAGATCATCACTTTAAACAAACTGAGGATTTCTGTAATGTGCATCTTAAATTCATGTTGCATGTTAAAAACCATGTTGCATGTTAAAAACCATGGTTGAATTAGAGTAGGGTCTGGTTTTAAATCCATGAATTCGAGATCCTTAAGATCTCAGATCACCATGAATCTCATAGCCACAAACAGGCATCCAAAGATTTGCCTTACCCAACATGGTTATCGGTTCAATGCCGATCAAAATCAAGCCTGAATCGTCTTGATGGCGAATCTATACGATCACCTGCCGATTCAAGACTGACACATGCCACAGTCTTAATTACATTAAAAGTTTTTTCTGTGTTTTCAAAACATATATGATAATAGTTTTAGCCCGGATCCTTGAATTGGCTTAGTCGATTCGATTTTCGATTTCAATACCACTGCTCAAGGCTGGTGAATGCCACTCAATTCCATCGGGTTCTGAATGCCATTAAACAACAGCTGCTAAATAGACCAATTACTTACTGTGGGCGTGCAAGAATCACATGCAATGTTGGCTGCCAAGGACTCATAGCATGACTAAACATTCTCCTAAGCACTGAAGTTCCCCATGCCATGTACGTCCACATTTAGGGCTTGCCAAAAAGAAAATTAAAAAGAACAAGAAGCAAGCAAACAACTAAAAGGAAATCTCATTGACGACAAACAGAATCAAATTGATTATTTACTTTCCACAGACAACAAAAGAGTATTTCATCCTAACGTCTGATTGATAGCTAAAGTCTCCATGTTCCCCTCATTATCTTATGGTAGGATTTGATTATGGGGCCTTAGGATGAAATTTTCACTATACTTCAACTTGCATATCAATATTCCCTCCCCTCAACCAAAATTTTGCAATACAGAGAGTAGTGGCGGAGCCACATATAAGCTGGTGTGGGAAGTTTCCCACACCATCTTCTCAATTTTCTTTTATTTTTACATTAAGATCGTTTGATATATACTTTGTTATACATGTAAATGCCCCCTTCAAGTATGAAAACCTGTGAACCAATGCTCCTTTTAAAAAATTTTCTGGCACCACCACTTACGAGAGTTGACGCCACGACAATTTGAAATGGAGATTACCCACCTACCAACCCCTGTCCTGTCAATTGTGCCAACCCCATTAAGGATACTTAATTATTTACTTTGACAAACACAACAATAAACAACTAACAAGATCAATATGCTGTGAATGTTGTCACTCAATTTCCCACTTGGCATCTTAGCTTTCATGAGTGTGAAAGCTTTTCTTACAAAAACTATATAAGGATTCATGACCTTCTAATTAATCCCAATAAATTCAAAAATTGGTAAACTACCACGGATCTAGTCCTTGAAGGGCCCCATATATTTGACATAAAATTTTATGTTATAAATCAGAATTAGATTCATCATCTCCAACATATATATGTTCATGGACCCAGATAGCTTCACCACAATCTCAACCTGATGCGTCCTTTTACCTTATAAAACCTTTCTGGGTCCTACAATAATTTGATGCTTCCTCTCATGCTTTTGTGACATGGAGGATTAACCAATAAGGACCTGAACCAGTTGTAAACCGGACTCTACCTCACCTAATAATGACCAACCAGGGTTATAATTGGGACCCAGTGAGATGACTATGACTCCCTTAATTGCTTTATCTCTACCGTTAACTCCAAATAATGTCAATTACTTAACATTCATCGTTATCTTGTAAGGAGATTTGTTACCAGGTTCTGTGGACTTGCTTGCTCTTGCTGCCATAGCATGAATTCTACTGGTACCTCTCGATCTTCGGTGAAACACACACACACACACACATATATATATATATATATATATATATATATATATATATATATATATATATATCTTTTCCTTAGGCCTTACAGCAAATGATGCACATCTAGTTTTGCTTAAACTTCAGAAATCCTTCCACATAGATACTGCTTAAAATCTTTATGTAGCGCAAATCACATCTAAGTATAATAAATTGATCAGTCAAATGATCATCTTCCCATAGTCATTTTGTAGGGTAAAGAGAAAGGAACACATGAAAAAACAAAGTTGTGTCACTTGTGTCCAAAGCATAATGCTTTAGAGTTAGATGCTCCATTCAGATCAATGCAGCCAATTAGTAAGTGAAGAACATTGGTTTTGTCCATTATTTTTGAAAGCAGTGGTAGGATTCCTTATGTTCCCCCAAGAGATGAGAACAAAATCTGGAAGGGTAGATGGAGCAACCACAAGGTATCAATCCATACATTAGAAATGTAAAAGAGAGAGCCACCTACTATGAAAAGTTTCAAGCAAAGGATCCTGACTAGTAGCTGCTGAAATAGGTTTTCAAAGTCCAGCAGCACATTTTACATGATGATGCAAATCGCACCTCATTATCTTATGGAATTAAAGTAGGGTTAGCTTAACTGAGTCGACTTCGAGCTTGGACTTGGTTTACCGAGTCGAGCTCAAGCTCACCTCATACAGCTTGACTTGAACTCCAGTCGAGCTCGAGCCGAGTGAGTAATATGTGATTCAAGCCAAGCTCGAGCCAAGTGAGTAATATGTGATTCAAGCCAAGCTCGAGCTAGCTCGTCTTACATTTGCAAGGAGATCAGCACATTGTGATATTTAATGCTTGGAAAGTTTCCATTTTTGCTTGCCTATAGTTTTTGCTTGTATTTTTCTTTAATAAGGACCATACTTTTTCATAAAGACCATCAAATAAGGAAATGAAGTGCACTCTCTTTAATGTATTTATAAACAAAAATGCGTCAGATCAAACTATATTAATGTAATTTTACGTAATTAAAAAAAATAGAGCTAAGGTAGCATCTGTTCGGGCCTTTAAGGAAATCACCAAAAGTAATCGCTTTTTTAATTACAAGCAAAAATGGGGTAGGCTCTAGAATATAAATTTCTTACATACTTCGCTAAACAGTATATTTTAAAAATTAAACTAATAAGAGAAATGCCATCTTATTAATTAAAAATGAATTAAATGTTATCCCTCCTTTTCAAAAAGGTTGTCCCACTTCTCATTTTCTCACTTTGTCCCACTTCTCATTTTCTCACTTTCACAAGATTTTAGCAGAAGGGTCTGGCAAACAGAGGGCCCTGTTAATTTTTTTAAAATTTACATGTAAATTAAAAAAATCATGTAAAAGTTTTTAAAAAATATATTTTGCCCATATCAAAATTTTGAAACTATAATTCATGTTCTCTTAGGAAAAATTTCTAGCTTTCCCCCTCGTCGTGACTTCAATTTCTCGTGAAAAGAAACTAGAGTTGCACCCATAGAGGATGTAGATGGGTCAGATCCAGGATAAAAGTTCCTTTTCGCTTCAAATTTGGAGTTTCAAACCTGCTGATCCGAATCTAACTCTTCAGCAGCACTTGACTTCTCCAGATCTGGTCTGTTTGATATCACGCCACCATTTGCAGCCCAAATAAATAACATACTAGTGCATGAAAATGATTATAGAATTAAAACCTCAAAAACCTTGAATTAATATGAGCCACCTTGTTGCCTCGTCGCACTATAATCCTCCTCTTATATTTGACAGTTCAAGCATGCATGATCTTGCTTAGTTAATGGCTTATAAACTTATCTGAAACCTGTTATTCTCTTCATTATAAGGCCGAATTTAAAGAACACAATATTCAGTACAAACAAATTACAAGCTCTCTCATGTTTATACTCTTCATATAGCAGAGAGAGAGAGAGAGCTGGGGTAAGAAGAACCATACTTATCTGAAACCTGTTATTCTCTTCATTATAAGGCCAAATTTAAAGAACACAATATTCACTACAAACAAATTACAAGCTCTCTCATGTTTATACTCTTCATATAGCAGTGCACAGCAACAGCAACAGCAACAGCAACAATCGAGAATAGAATCCGATTATTCCTCACCTGGAGAACCCAATTAGCAGACGCCATTGCTGATTAACAGAAACCAAGATGGAGATTGGGAACGCACGAAAAAAGCCCCTTCTCTTGCTATGATCATAAGATGCACAAGAAACGTTCGAAGTTTTGTTGGGAGCTGATGTATAAGTTTCTATGAGTTTCATAAGATGGCTGTTAAGGGTCGACTGTAGCATTTTGCAATGACCATCTCCTTCATGTCGCTCACCTGAGTTGTGGTTGATGCTGTTTCTGCTGTTGTAAGCTGATCAACTTGAAATAAGGTCCGTCCTTCTCCACTAGGCTAGAATGGTCTCCTTGCTCAATGATCTTTCCGTCCTGCAGGACTGAGATGACGTCTGCGTTCTGGATGGTGGAAAGCCGGTGGGCGACAATCACCGTGGTTCGGTTCTTCATCAGCCGGTCCAGCGCCTGTTGGACGACGCGCTCAGACTCGGCATCTAGAGCACTGGTTGCCTCGTCTAGTAGCAGTATGGATGGGTTCTTGAGGACGGCCCGGGCGATGGCAATCCGCTGCTTCTGTCCGCCGGAGAGCTGGACGCCGCGCTCGCCGACCCGAGTTGCGTACCCTTCCGGCAGAGCACTTATGAAGGAGTCGGCATTGGCAAGCCGAGCTGCTTGGATGACTTCAGCTTCAGTGGCACCATCTCTGCCGTAGAGGATGTTTTCGTAGATGGATGTTGCGAACAGAGCCGGTTCCTGCTGGACCAGTCCGATGTGTTGCCGGAGCGACTTCAGGTTGAGCTTTCTTATGTCCTTCCCTGTTTTTGAATGAAAAAAAAAAAAAAAACTTTTACTACCATCGTCCGCCATTAGCATCTTCTGGATAGTTACGGTGAGAGGGAAAGAGGGAGGAATGAGGATTACCGTCGACCATGACCCGGCCGGAGGAGGGATCGTAGAAACGGAGGATGAGAGCGATTATGGAGCTCTTCCCCGACCCACTGGGCCCGACAATGGCCATGCTTCTCCCCGCCTGCAGCCTAAGGTTGAGTCCCTGGAACAGCACGGCGTCCGGCCGCGACGGGTAACTGAACCACACCCCCTTCATCTCGATCAATCCCTGCACTCTCTCTAACGCTTCCCCTTCCACCACCTCCTCCGACCTCCCTCCGCCGCTCTCCGCCGACGACCGTATCGACGGCCTCCTGTCCAGGATATCGAAGACTGAAGCAACCATCTGATTGCCCTTGAGGAGGTCCGGAACGAGAGCGAGCATTTCTCCCATGGCCAGCGCCGTCACGATCAACACCATGAACGTCTTCATCACCGTTTTGAAGGACGCGAGGCCGTCGCGCATCAGGCGGGAGCCGTACCAGAGGGCCAGTGCGTAGGAGGTGAAGATGAAGAACTGGGAGACGCCGTAGAAGACACCGGCGATCTGACCGCGGCGGAAAGAGCGGCGGGCCGGCTCCGCCAGGCGCTGGGTGTACAGGTCAAGGACCTTGGCCTCCGCGCAGAAGGCGGCAACGGTGCGGATGTTGCCGACGGCCTCTCCGGCTACCATGTTGGCCGCCAAATAGGCCTTGCTCAGGTTGCCGCCGAAGCCGGACATGAAGATCCGCTCACTGATGTGGCCGCTGACCATAAGTGGGTAGGTGGCTATGACGACGAGTGTGATGCGCCAATTGAGGATGAAGGCGATGGCGAAGGAGGTGACGATCAGGGAGACGTTCTGCAGCAGGATTGTGGATCTGTCCACCACGATGGTTCTCAGCAATGTCGCCTCCATCTCCAGCCTCGACGCCAGCACAGCGCTGGTGTTGGTGGTGTCGTCGAACCACCCGATCTCGTTCCGAATGATCGCTGCAATCCACCACATCGATTGTCAGAGTTCACGAGCAAGCATTTCTCCAAAATGTGGATTCATACAACCAAAGTGTAATCTTGCAGTGATATGTTTCCCGTTTCTGAGAATCTTTCCGCTTAAAAAGTTTGAAAAAATTTCAAAGTTTATGATATCGAATTGTTGATCACATCAGCTAGAATTCTCAGAAACAAACCTAAGCATCGCATTTTGAAAAGAGAGTGCACGTTTATGTATAGTTCTAGAAGTAGGTTGACAGACATACCTCCAAACATCCTCTCTCTCACGCGAAGTGTTAAGCGTTCACCAATGATACCAAAACTCAGGTGCTCAATAGTGTGAGAGACAATGGTTACGACGGCAGCACCGCAGAAGAGCAAAGCTATCTTCCTTATCTCTGTTTTACAGGTCTCCCAGTCAAAGTAGTAAGCAACCAGCGCCTGAGATACTCCAAGAGCAAACAGAGGGAACTGGGCTCCGGAGATTATAGCACCAATTATCCCCCAGATGGCAAACACCCAGTCTGGTGCAGCCATTGAGAAGAGTCGCCGCATTGACACAGGTTTCTGCTTCACAGGAAGGTCAATTACATTATCCTGCCCATAGGGGCTGACAGATTCGAAGTCGGACCGGAAGCTGGTTCCAAAGCTCATGGTTCTGTGTGATAAGTCCACCGAAAACTTCGCACTGGACAAGCAAGAAAAGGAAAAGATGGTAAGTCGAACAGCCATCTATGCAACAGTAAGTAGCTTAAGAGCCTGGTTTCCAAGTTCAGTACAATTTTCTTCTATGTTCTCAGCAAGCTAGGTTAGGCCGTCTCCGACCAGATTATGCAAACTCATGCATAATAAGCAGAGCTTTTGACCTTCTTCAAAAGGCAAGCCACCTGCCTTTGTCTGTATAGCACATGGGCAGGTAATTCAGGGCTTGGTTCAAAGCTTAGCAGGTTAACACCAATGGATCAGCTACCCAAGTTAAGTTTTTCACTGAAATGCTCAATTGTCAAGCTTACTGTGATTATTATTACCACTGTAGTTTTTGAGATAAGAATAAGACTGAGGAAAGCCAAAAGGTACCTATTCCTGGTTATACTTTGGCTCTCTGCAGGAGGCCGATTAGCAGCATCTTGAAGGCTGACAAGTGCAGAATAAGCACTTGCAGGATTTGATAGCAGCTCCTCATGAGTCCCACTCTCGACAATATTGCCTTCTTGTACAACTGCAATTATGTCCGCATTCCTTACGGTTGACAACCTATGAGCAACCACAACAGTAGTTCTTCCAACCATGACTCGGTCTAATGCTTCTTGTACACTCTTTTCTGACTCTGCATCTAGTGCGCTTGTCGCTTCATCCAGCATCAGGATTGAGGGGTTCTTCAGAATGGCTCTTGCTATGGCAATCCTCTGTTTCTGCCCACCAGACAATTGAACTCCTCTTTCCCCAACCTGTTGGAAGTCATACATCACTCAAATAGCCAAAGCTCGTGATGTTTCTCTATGAGCATGTGTATTTGTGCGTGTGATTTGGAGATGCAATTATCTAGAGACGGAGTTCCTAGGATAGAGCTAGGCACCATGTCCAAAAGCTCCTAATCATGGCAGCACAATATTTTTTCTCAAACCAAGTTTTAACAACCGACAGAAAACTGAAGCTAGGAAGTGTTACTAATGGAACAAATGTAGGAAAGGAATGAAAAATGCGACTGTGATAAGTCTCACGCGTATATGGATGCTCAAGAACGCCTTCAGCTGTAGCGACCAGTAAACACGAGTTCATCATGCTATATTGTTCTTTTGTTCATGTAAAGAAATCGTGCAACATTACCAATACCTGTGTCTCATAATGATCAGGTAGGTTGTTGATGAAAGAAATGGCCTCTGAAAGCTTCACAGCTCTTTCAATCTCTTCATCAGTTGCATCATCCTTACCATACAAAATATTCTCCCTAATGCTGGTTGCAAACAGAGCAGGCTCCTGATTCACTAGGCCAATTTGTTGCCTCAGCCACTTCAAATCCAATTGTCTAATGTTATGGCCATCAAGTAAGATCCTCCCTGATGTTGGTTCATAGAACCGTTCAATGAGAGAAATAATTGTGCTCTTGCCGGATCCACTGCCCCCGACAAGGGCAACGACCTTTCCAGCAGGAATGTCAAAATTAAGCTTGTTGAAGATGACAACATCAGGGCGGGAAGGGTAACTGAAGCTCAAGTTCCGTAATTGTATATGTCCCACGACTTTCTCTAGTGTTCTACCAGTTTTCTCTCTCTTTTTGCCAGCACTATTTCTCTCTATCATCTCAAAGATGGGATATGCAGCTGCTCTTGCTCTTATAAAGGCAGATATATCTGGTGCTGCTTGACCAAGTGACCTGCATAAACATTAGTTTATGTTACTGAGAAAGCTAAGCAAAATGGGAGCTTTATCTATGAGTAAATGTATGTATATGGGGTCTTACATGCCACTGATAACAACATTAAGCATCGTAGTGAATGCATCGCCACCATTGGCGATTTGTTTATGCACAACAATGCTGGTGTACCAAACAAGAAGGGCCCATGATAGAAACAGAACACAGTGCATAGAGCCGAGCCCAAGCCCTTTGGCCAACCCTCCTCTCTTCCCATACTTGTATGTTTCATCCAGAGCAGTCTTATATGATCGAACCGCTTTCTCTTCGCCGACGAATGCGTGCACTGTCCTTATGTTGCCGATCACCTTGAAGACAAAATCGGAAGAAAGTAAAAACCAACTTCAGTAAACTTGGAACTAATTAGACTGCTGTACAGATTACAGAAAGGTGGCACCGTCAGATCAAGAAAAAGAAATGGTCCATGGATCCATTACTGCCCATAGCTGAGCTCATGCACTGCAATAAAATATATCATGGTCATTGGTAGGTGCCAGATTGCCCACCTAGCTGGTGCCCGTTTACTTGTCAAAAATGACAAGAATCTGGAGCAAATCTAGCCCAAGAGAGTCATCCCTTGTTTCCAGGTTTTTCATGGGAGGTCCGAACCTACCACCAACTAACTGAAACAACCATTTTAAGTGCAGATTCTTGTTCTTTGCTTTTAAATTTAAGTATTGTTATCGCACAGAAAGAGAGGAAGCACTGTCGCGTTACAGAAAAGGGATGATGTAAAAGAGTGAAAATTATAAAATATGGAAAATTTAGAAGCCCTGGAACGCAGAGATGGTATTTCCGTTACATGAATATCAAGTCAGAAAGATGGCATTTTCCGAACAGCTGAATCTTTTGGTAAAATCGCACTTCTTTTTAACAATCCGCAGTAAAACAATGATGAGAATTGAAACCAAGTTAACCAACCTCCCTAATCTTTAGAAGATCAAAACAGCAGGAAAGTTCTAGATGTTTTGAAATTCTGAAACATCTTTCCTTGTCTCTAGGATCTTCGCTAGCTACTTGCGAAACTCTATAAGAAAATTCAGGAACGCAGATCTGCACTGTAAAATATAAATATTGAAAGAGTGAAGGGCGCAGTCCGGACGAACCTCCTCGGCGATTTCCCCGGCTCGGACGTACGATTTCCTGACGCGGGCGACGAGGCCCGTGGCGACATAAGCGTAGAGGCCGCCGGCCAGCGCGATCAACGGTACGATCGAGAGCGTCACCAGACTGAGCTGCCACACGTGTGCGAAGCCGATCGCGAACCCCGCGATGAATCGGCTGATGTAGTGCAAGAAATTCCCTACCTGCTCACAAAGCATAAGGATTTTAGTTCGTTTGCATGACAATGAGAATAGTTCCGATCACATGATCTGGGACAGTGAATGTCTATGACGGAAAACCAATTCCTCCGTGGGCACCTAACAGCATATTCAATTTCCTCGAAGTTCTTAAATCCAACTGAGAAAGAGATCCCCACAAACAGGGTTTAAAGGACTTGGATAGAAAGATCCAGGACTCTTCAAAGGAGGGCGATCCATTTAGCGATTCCAGATCCAAACTAGACGGATCCATTGCTTTTCATAGTAGAAAGGAAATGGAATCTATATGAAAGGATTTGGGAAATCTTGACAAACCTAAGATCCAAGTCCAACGACATGAAATAGTAATTGCTCTAGACAAAAAAGTGGGTATGATGATCAAATTGCCAAGCCCTGTAACATTAATGTGTTGCATACAGAAACACAAGTCATTTAATTTCTTGTGCCTGCAACAATCAGGATGATAATGGCTGCACACAGTCAAGAGCTGCCCCTTTCCAAGTTCCGTCTCCATCATATAAGTCTGCAACCCTATTTTTATTTTGAATTAAAGGTATATTGAAGAGGCGGCGGAAGGCCCTCACTCTTTCCCTTCACCTCTACCGTCAAGATCAAGAGCTGCTTTAGAACTTGAGTGGAAAGTCCAGTGAAAAGTCCAAACACTATCAACTGTGTGTTTGGTGCATTCACCATTTGCAGTTCAAAAAAATAGTGCTCAGGAGAATCTAAAATGAAGACGGCTAATCTGACCAACTAGTTTATATCCCTCTTTAAGTAATTAATTAAAGCCATTGAAGTAACCATAATTGCAAAAGAAGAATGTTAAAAGAGTATTGTTAATTCCATGGACGCTGCTCAAATTAATTGCCAAGAAAAGTTGAAGGACAGCAGTAGCAATCGCACCTTCTCGGAGATGGCATCCTGCACCACGATCACGTCGCTCGTGATCGCGGCGATGACCTGACCTGTAGAAGCCTCGGTGTCGAAAAGGCCGATGTCCTGGTTCAGCATCGACCTCAAGTACGCCAACCTCATCTTCGATGCTTGCCTCTCCCCAGTGTGCATCCAGCACGCCACCTCTTTGTTCATGCACCCCAAATTTCCGGCCATGTTAGTCCGTTTTCCGTTACTGTAATTTTTTTATTCACATACATCTGATTCCAAGAGAAGAGAAAGGTCGATTCTAACGAACGAAACCATGTGTAATTAATATGTACGATTTCTTACCGATACTTGTTACGTTTCACCATAGATGAAATTTTTGCTTTTGAAGGAATGTTGAACTTCACCCACCTCATGAATTTACTTTCTTTTTACCGTTTTGTTAAAAATTTTAGCCACTCACCTATCCTTTTTGAGAAAAACCTGAAGAAAGTTCATGCAAACCTTGTCTCATGGAGACAGAGAGAGCGCCGACATACCAGTCCATGACGAGAAGAGAACGACGATGCTGAGATAAACGAAATCCAAAGAGTACTGCAAACAAAACCAAACAAAATCTCTCATGATATGAAAAGAAAACACACAATAAAGAGAGACCATCTGCAAGTTACCATCTGAAAGCTAAGGGACCTTCCTTCTTGAAATACAGAAATATTTCACAGAAAGAAGAAGAAGAAGAACAGAAAGGCAAAACAATCACACCATGGCATCACATGAAGTCTCATTTTACTACAAGCAGCAAGTGTTTTCACTCCTCTAATCATTTCAAGCCCTGAAACAGCAAACACACACACACTCTGTCTCTTACTTTACTACCTTAGCGACTTTATCAGAAACAGAGGCAGGGTAGAAGAAGGCGACGCCCATGATGTTGATGAGCTTTCCGAAGAAGATGAAGAAGACGGGCACCGACGCACCGTGGGCAACCGCGCCGACCGAACCTACGGCCATCAGCACGTAGTCCCAGAAATCTGCGAAGGAAAAGAGCCTGAGGAACGGCACCTTCTGCCCCTCCTCCTCCTTCTTCCTCCTCTTCCTTTCCATCTCCCCACTGGCTTCATCCTCCTCCTCCAGCTTGTTCATGCCTCCTCCCTCCACTTCGAAACCTCGCCGCTCGCCGGCGACCCCACCTTCTCCCTTCATCAACATGGTCACCTTTGAGAGAGAGAGAGAGAGAGAGAGAGAGAGAGAGAGAGAGAGAGAGAGGAGAGTTAAGAAGGAGATTGCAGGAAAAGGAGGAGGCGAGTTGGTTAAGAAGGGAAGAGCCTCTGCCAAATTTGGCAGACAAGTCTCCTCACTCTTCTTCTAAACCACCCGCTTGACTACGTTGCTCATTTTAAGCTCAGATTCACCTTTTAGGTATAAAATTTTTCGGGTGGATTCATTATATACCTTCTTCTTTGGGTGGTAGAAGGAGACGTGGATCTGCTTCATGTAGGTCTTAATTTTGTCTCAAGTACGTTACGTTTCGTGGAAGCCATTCGCATGATTCAGACAGGATAGAACCTGTTGAGTCGGGCATTTAATATGTGATTTCTTCTGTTTGTTTCTTGTTGGTTGGTTTGAGAGATCTATTTCACACAATCTCGCCTAATCTTTTGAGGAATAGAAAATGCAAGTTTATCTTTGAATATATTGCATATTGATTCATATTTTTGTTATTTCTTTAGAAGAGGCATCGATCGTTTAGTGAAACCCTCGAAGATTGTATTATATATTCAATGAAAGAGTAGTACTTCTTACTGCTTATTCGCATTAATGCTAAGTGTCTTTAGAGTGTTTGAGTCATAATTTTCATTGCCCATTACGGCGTGGGACAATTTGTCGAAGTGATTGGCTTGCAAGCAGTAAGACATAAAACATAGCTTCACCAAGCCTCTGAAACAGTGTATATTGCATAAACCAGTAAATTTAAAAAATAATCATCATTAGTTCTATGGTTAAGCATCTTTACTTCATATGCGTACATGTACACGAAATTAGATCCTAACTTCTCTCAATTCTACAGCAAAACTTTTGTTTTCATCTCTCTCCTCACATCTCCCTCATTATATTATGCTATTTTAATGGAGAAAGAAAGGTGGTAGCCAGTATCTACTGTCACACGCTCAAACACACACACACACACACATATGTATAGATTTACAAGCCCTGTTCTATCTAGGCAATGCTGATTTCACGCTAACTGGTGCCTACAAAGTGAATCTAGGCTTCAGCGGGGATCGCTATGTAAGCAAGCTTGGCCTAGAAGCTGCATAAACTCTGGAACTTGCTTCACGATCTGGTTTTTGTGTGTAATTTGAGAGTATCAATTTGATGATTCTTGTGAGAAGAAATAGCTTAAATTATGAAACTAAGAAACTTTTGTCTGGGAACATCCCCCTCTTTCCCCCCAGTTCATGTCATTCTCCAGAAGATTTTAAAAGGATTGGTGCATCTTTCCATGAGATTGGTGTACCTATCTCTTGACTATGGGATCATTTCTTGAAAGAGTTTGATTACTAAACTTGTAGAACAATTTTCCACGACAAAGATAAACGTCGTCCATTCATGATGAATTGGATCCTTCATTAATGGAAGAACCATGAGGGGACAAAAGATCAGCATCTTCCCAAAGAAAATGCAGCGTCTAAGAATGGACTTGAAACTTTTTAAATATAACGTGGAAACGAATATTTGATTAATTGAACTACTTTTGTACACCTGGTTAGAGAGAGAGGCAGAACTCTAGGGACATTCATGGAGGTGTGAAAAGGAAGGGAAGAACAGTTGGGGAGTGGGGCGTGGTGTTACTAAAGATGGGGATGCACAGGTGAGAAGGTTTGAATGCTGGCAGGAAAGAGGACGTCGAGCTTGCAGTGGACACAGTCATTTAATGAGTTCTTTGGGTCCAGGCAGATGGGGATCACAGGCTAGTATTGCAGCACGGGCTAGCACCCACCTTCCTCCCTACGCTGCTGAGCTCTCACATGGTACCGGCCATATTCAAAACCTTGCCAAGGACCATAGTTAGGAATTCTTGTAAGTGGGTTGGATCTGGATCATTCTCATAACTCGGTATCGAGAACGGGTTTGATCATCTATAAATAAAAGTAGAAACAACTAGTTTGTTTTAAATCTTCTTTTAATGTTTGTCTCAAAGAAATTATCACATTCGAGCCAAGAGACTTTATCGCTTGCCTGGCGGTCTAAAACCCTTAAGCGAGTATCCTAACCTAAGTCCTATGCATGTTTAGACTTAGCCAGGAAGCACCCAATTCAAGCTAAGTTATATATAGTTTGTTCATCCAATTCGAACCGTCACATCGGACATCGTCCCCACAACGAGTTCTCCTACATTGGTAAGATCAGGCTCCAAGTACTGTAAATGGCAGACATGCCTTTTCTCGGTTGTGGAGATACATGGGGGCTAGTGTGGTCAACTGCCCACATCAGTCCATTAAAATTGGGGGCTAATGTGGTCAACTGCCCACATCAGTTCATTAAAATTTTAATTGAAAGACGTGATAACTCAATGGCGTGCCTATGCCAGACCTGGGCCATTGCCTGTCCCATTGCCTGTCCAAGTTGTTTGGCATGAACACTAGACACATGATTTTGCTAGCATATGTTAAATTTATGGATGAATAAACGACGGGTGATCAATTCATTAAGAAAGCAACGGAAGAAAAGATGTATAAGTATATAAAGTTAAAAAGAGGAAAAGCTAACGATTCCTTCCCTTTTCCCTTCATAAATTTCCATGCCCAATTCAATACGACTGGTTAGAGCAGATACGGGTTCAGGTTTGGATTCAAAATGTTTGGTACAAACATTAAATATAAAAGTGCCTCTTCTCTATCTGAATGTTCACTTTGAGTTGGGTATCTCCTGATCAACATTATGGGCGCATCTAATAGGCCCATTGGATCATTTGAACACGAGATATCCACACACTACAAAAAGAAAACAAAAACGGAAAATGAAAATTAAAAAGGACTGTGAAGAGAGATATCAAAGGGGATGCTCTGAACCACTTGCCATGGATCATACTGAATGAGAGAAGTGAGAGCAGCAGGGTCCAAAGATTGTGTTGGAGTTTCTTGGCCATACTTGGTAAGAAAAAGAAAGAAAAGATCCATTTCTGTGACTACTTGAAAACAGATATGGATTTAAACTAGAAAAAGACTGAAATCAATGATCTTTGGATGTTTTATTGGGCAGTAAGATGAAATACTCATCTTTCTCACCCAAGAATAATGTTCATATCTAATAAATTAGTGTGGGTTGGACCAAAAGGCTGGACCTACTGCTGGATCCAAAACTTGAAAACTCTTGGGAGTAACTTGTGAGTAAGTTGCAGCAGGCAGCATCATTTAAATTTTAAACGACAAACGCTTTAAATTGCAGCATTGCAAGGAGGAATAAAAAATGAAGAAGAAAACAACAAGGAAAGGAAGTGTCCTGGCCGGCAAATTTGGGAAGCAGTGCATGTAATCATTTTAATGGATGGCAGAGCCAGAGATTTGCAGAGCCTGCATCACTAGTTAAAAGAAGAAGGAATTACTTCAAAAACCGAAAGCTGCAGAGATGGATATATAGTCGAACCGACGCATATGCGTTCATTAGCAATTTCAGAGATGTGAACCCTGTTAGCAAATTGGGTTCAAAAGTTTGGACTCCAAAACTGAAAACTTTTGAAAGGCAAAAAAAGAAAAAGGAAATTTTGAGTTAAGTGCCTTGAATTCCTTTTGAATTATAGAAGCTGGTCGCCTTTCCAAAATTTCTTTCAAACAAACGCAGCCTTCCACTGCGTTACTTAACCGAGGTTAGATTCTTCTCCCTCTGCACTCAATTCACTTAACCAAAGTTAAATGCGTCTACATAATGTGCGTTACCCTTTTATCCCTTCTTTATCTCTCTTAATTTTTTTTCTTTTTCTTATTTTTGAGGAAATTTTTCATAACCACTTTAGATTTTGGCAATAATTGAAGAAAGGGCATCTAAAGTGGCAAAACATATTTTAAACAGTTTCACTTCAGATAGAGAAAGTGAATCAAAATGACCAGAATACCCTTAAAATAAGGGTCATCTTTGCTTCTCGTGTTCTTAAAAACCTTGTCAAACCTCACACCTTTTCAATTTCATTTGATAATAAGACATCCCACAAAATTGGAACAAAGAACTCAAAGTTGTCAATTTCAAAGCCTCAGCGATCAACGATGATAAGGGTGTGTTTGGCAATCGCCCGATTTGGGATGCTCAAAATATCTGTAAAACTTTCACACACACGCACACATATATATATATAAATTGAGATAAAGTGTCCTCAAAACCAAGTCGCAAACAGTTTGCGCACACAAACAAGTATGCCAAAAAGAAACGACTCTCGAGGTGAGGGACGTTGTTTAATGGCCTTGACCTTACGGAATGAGGTTCTCAATGACGTAAAACTTTGAGGTGAAGTCCCCTTGGTGCTTCGGACTTCGGAGCTTTCACTGGGCAAGTGTGGAGGAAGCTCAGCACACTGCAAATTTTATACAATTACAGGTTGCGAAGTGGGAAATTTTACACTGAAATGGCAGACCCGCCCATCCCTCGGGATGTCCAGTTCACACATATCACGCTCCCACACTAATCAAAATTACTTGTTTGGATCAGTATTGAATTTTCAATATGAAAATAAACACTTTTTATGGACTTGTGTGGGCAATTGCCCACACCTGCATGTAAAGCATATATGAACTCATGACATTCTGACTATTCAGTCCAATTAGCAGACCCGATACGTTGAGATTCCCTGGAAAGTGAAAGTGACATGACAACATAAAGCGATGCATTTACACCCAAATTATATTTATAGCTGCAGTCATGAATTAGGCCAACTCTTATTAGCTTCATGCATTTAACAATGCCCAATTGCATCAAATTAAGGTGCACCAAACTGAGTTTCTCTGATTAGGTGTTCTCAGTATACCTACAAATTAACCCTTTACCCAACCAGACCTTCCGCCCTTTTGGCTGCAGGGTTAGACTTAAAGACCTTCCAGTTAAAGCACATCAAGAGTTCGATACTGGATTGCATCTCTTAGCAGCATACACTCATTAGGAGTTTATGTCAATTGGCGCTCGAAAAATAAAAGAACGAAATCAGTAAATTCTATGGCAACAGGCTTACAAAGAGAGTGTGTGTGTGTGTGCGTGTGCATGTATCTGTGTGTGTGTGTGTATCCTCAACTCGTAGCCGCCAAATATTGGTATCCGACCATTAGTTAATTATAGACTGCTTGGCGTTTGCATTGAGAATATGTCACCGATCATAACAAAATTTATCAAGTGGGAAAACGAGTGATCATTATATAATGCTTCATGCCAGCTTCACTCAACCGTTAGAGGAATGTGCACATGTGGGTGTGCGTGTGTTTGTCTATGTCTGTGGAAATATATATTAAAAGAGAAGAAAGAAAAAATAGGTGTCAAACTCTTAAATATGTATGTGTGTGCATATATGTTTTTAAGAAAAGTAAATGATTATTCAGAGTCACTCAGGCGGTAAACAAGATGGATGGCCTTGATCAGTTTTAGTTTTTTTTTTCACCCCTCTAATATATTAGACGGCCCCGATTCAGCCATCCAGAGATCTGTCTAATCACGACCACCCATCCATGCAATGCATCAAGCTTGCACCAAGGATCTGTGTTTGTGTGTGTTTCTTCCATAAGGCCGATGCTGCTGTGGTTTGGATCATCACGGACGTTTGGTGTGTTTTGTGATTAGGCTCTTCATGAATAATAGAATTTCTCCGGTGAAGATCAAGGAAAAGATTTGAATGATATCATAACGTATCTAACAGAGAGGCAGATGGCACTTAACAAAAGCACGTACAACCATTAATAATAAAGAAAGATTGATTCCTTCATGTCCTCTATCTGTATGCATGGACTAATACTCCTTCCAAATACGTTATGCTAGAACCTGAAAATTTTGAACTTGTATCTTTGAATAGGTCTAGTGGCTCCAGCATGATCCACGAACATCTGAATTCATATTTCCTAACTAATCAAAGGAAGCATTGTAGTCAAACGCCGATGACGTTTGACATTAACCGATACTCATCGAATTATTTAAATGAAAATAGTTGGTATATTCTTTCTGCATGTCTGCATGAAAAGATATTGTATTCGAGAATCCCATTGAAGGGCCCCTCCGATCCTTCTTTATGAATACTTAAAAACAACCACTTGGATCCGAATCCTCCTTGCTGATTAACTCACATACTTAAATCACACGCTTACTATAGAAATACTTCAACAAGACCCTTAATTTTTATGATACTGTCTTTGAAAAATCCGCCAAAGACCAACCTAAAAGCATCCTCTGCTGGCACTATATTGTTTTGTTAATCCACCTGCCTCTTCCGAACCCTACATTGCACTGACTGTGATGGTTGAGAGGAATCAAGCACCATGGCCATGGTTAGGTGGAAGACTGGTTCCTATCTAATGGCAGGGACTGCACCTGCTTCATGGCACATAAACTGTTCTGTTGCTCAATGCTCTGGCGGGGTTAACTGTTCATCTTTGTCGCCATTTTCTTCTGCACCAAGAAGATTCTCGTGTTCATCTGCACCAGGCATGGACCACTTTTGCATTTGGTTCGTGCATGAGAATTTGATTAGGAGGACAATCTGGCTAGAGTGAGAAACTTTAGATGCAACAAAATGTGACGAGACTTAGTTGCATGTTTCACCCGAACACGTGTTCGGCCCTTCCCATGCTTGATTCAGGTCCTTAAAAGGGGCAAGGGTGGCCCGAACTGTTTGAATGTAGAGCTTATTCATACTTAATAAGTTTCCCTAATTTTGTAAGGACATTCATATAATTTTGCATTTTGTGGGTTTCACCTAATCCCCATGTTTATGAGGGGCTGGTTTTTTTTTATCTTCTTTGATTTTTTGTGGTAGTAAAAAAGTCTCTGTGCGGCCGTGGATGTAGGAGAATTCTGTATCCGAGCCACGTAAATCCTTCCTTCTCTTGGTGTATTAAGAGAGAGAGAGAGAGAAGGCCTCATTCCTAACACGAACACCAATGGCGGAGGCATATGTGGCCTTGTCCGAGTAATTTGCCTATATAGACCCACATAATTAGTCGCTTGTATGTTAATACCTCATGGTGATTTGCTTATTATTAACATATTGGTTATCCATTACAATTTGAAGTATTAGTGCCTCTTAGCCAGAAATTTTTACTGCTATATGAAACGTTTAACCTTGTTGGAGGGATAGACAGGGCATTATAATATTGTGATTTGATGGAAAATATTCAACCACTCGCTTTGAATTAGCTTTCCCTTTTATAAGAGACTGAAATGAGGTTTGAACTCATGACCAACCATCTACTGGCAGGAAACCCGGGGTAAGCACATCGGGTTCTTCACAGAACTTGCTCCAAAACAAAATTCCATAACGGTTTGTGGATTAGATAACAAGTGGGGAAGACGCAAATGCAAAGAGTTTATGGTTGGGGACAAGTGCTTGGAAAGGAGAGGCCAAGTTCTTGGGCTTCAAGGTGGAATGATCCGGTGCATGTGCGCCATGCTCATATAAAATTACTTCTTATCGGCATTATAATAACTTAGGGGTCCGAACATGGTTCATGATAATCGAAGTTTGAGTCCACGACGAACCCACTTACCAGCCAGTGGCTCTCCTCAAATGAAAAACCCATTCTCTTCTTGTTACTGATTATATGTCAAACCTACTATGAGGTTCCATTCTTTTTCTTCATCTTCTCTTGTATCTGGTCAGCTATGCTAAGCTTGAAATGAATATTCAAACCTTGCAAACCATTTCACCTTTTCTTTTGGTCCTTCTCTCTGATGTGGATCCAACTTCTGTGTTTTGTATTTGTGTATCTGAAACAAGAGAATTTTTTCGAACTTAATGCAATGCATCGTCGTGTACCCCAGTTTTATAAAGATGTTGTATGACCTGCATGGTTGGCCGTCGCTCGATCCTTCTGACTTTGAGGGCGCTTGGATGGGGTGGAGAATGGAGGACAACTTAATATATAGTGGATAACTTAATATATGAACTTTATATAGCCAACATGGTAGAGAGAAAGAGAGAGGAATCAGCAATGGTCAATCGCTTGTAAAGAAAGGAATAGCTCCATGCACGGCTCGAACATCAACTATTTTGAAGATTTCTTTAAGTGTGTCCAAGGATATTTATTTTTTAAGATTTTACATCAAAAACCTCATCGTATTTAAAATGTCTCCTTTACTTTTTTCTAATTCAACTTTTGCTTTTTCTTAACTAGACAAATACATACTTAGCATTATAAAAAGTGAGGAGTAAAAACTGTTAGGTACAACAGAAAAGATTATCTTCCCTTGGACGTGAGGATGACCTTAGATATAAATGAAAAGGGAGAGATGGTAACGGAAATTAAAGTATAAAAAATTGTAGGGATACGGTTCTCTATGAAACTAACCACATGTGTGACCCCTACGTTGGAAATTAAACTTAACAATCAGCAGAAAATTTATTAGGAATTTAAAATTAACGATTCACTTTCTTCTCGTATAACATCCTAATCATACATGAGAAAAAAAAAAGTTATTTTTGTGTCGTTTTTCATCTTTTTGGGAGCCAATATCTCATGTATATCAATAGTCACTTGAGAAAAGGCCTAGAAGAACTAAAAACCTTACTATTTATATGTTAAAGTGCATTAAAAGATAACTTAGTTTTCCTTCCCCACTAACCATCTTCAGTTAGGTTGTATAAAACTAATGACAATAGATTGTCCAAACGCAAAAAACAAGAGCATGATGTCTGAAAACTGAAAAGCAGAAAGCTGACATTTGAAAAAATAGCCAATAAAATGAGGACTAGCATGGAAAACCTTTTATTTTTTTAAAGTTTTCGAGTCAAACTGAGAACAAGAAAAACAAAAACAAGCCCCAACACTTTGGAAAAAGATGGCGTCGTCTTACCATTTGCCCACCTTGTCATCCCTCTAAAATCAACCACTGCTGCTCTAGGGGATATAGTATAGCTGGTCAGACTTATTGGCTGGTAAAAGTAAAGTTTGATTGTTAGTTTCATTCCCGTGAGTGTTACTCTTCTGTGCTACAAATGGTAGAAGAAGTTCAATACTTTAATTGTTGAGTGTCTTGCTTCTACCCAAGTCTCCCCAAGTCTCGAAGCCACCCGATACCCCAACAGGATGAGGAAAATAGAAGGGATTTTATCCACCACCTCACCCCACCGTTTTTTTTTTTTAAGAATAAAACACTCTTTTCATTTCTACTTTGAGCAATCAGAATTGGTTGCTTGAACACTGCAACCAAGTTCGCAAATGGATTTGATCCATGATCCATCACCCACACTTACCAGAGCAAATTAGACTTCCTTAATCCAAAAGACTTTACCTTCAAGTTTTACACTAATATCAAGATCAACACTAGCTCATCAAAACCAACTCCTCTTTCACCCCCTAAGAGTGGTTCCTTTATTTTAAAGAATATGTTCATCCAAATTTCAAACCTATCTACAACTCTCTTCTTTCATATTCATCGCTTAGGTTTGGCACTGGGGGGCACTCTAGTGGTGGTGCTAGGAATTTAAATTTTTAATTCAGCGAACTAAAGATGGTTAATCTCTATCTGTTTATGTTAACAATTTCAATGAGAAACACTTGGGGCTTGGCCCCGGCTCATATACATGCAGCTCCGCGGTCACGGAAAGAGGACAGTGACCCACACAGCCAGCTGTCATATCCCGGGCTGCCGCCACGTAATAAACATGAAAAAAGAGGTGATTCTATATGGATCCAACACAAATAACCACTTCAATTTGTTCTTGTTTGAAAATTTTGTACAACATGTAAGTGGTGCAAAGAAAAACTGTTGAAGTATAATGTGTTTCCATTAGATAATCTCAAATCATGAGGCCAATATTTTACAGTGGACTTGACAACATCTGCTTTACTTATTCTGGCCTGCACAGCACTGAACACAAATCTGTTTATGTAAATAAAAAAAGAACTATATCATGAATCAGAACTCCTTTTCTCCATGTACAAAGTTGCGGGCTGATCCTTCTGCTGATCAGTTCATCACCCCCTCTAGTTACGATGCCTCGTCCTTGCTAGTTAGATGCTTCCATCCACGAGGACGCAGCAGGTTGGCTGTGACACATTGCAATAGAGAGAAAATAAGTTGAATCATCACCCGTGATAGGAATATATATATATATATATATATAAGAAAATTGAATGCTGATTCTCGTGTTTGAGAGTCATCTAACCATCATCGTCCTATCCAACATAATGGATGGTTAAGAGAAAAAAGTGATATGTATTTTTGCCATCTAATATTATATTATCTTATACCTTTTCTTCCTCGTTTTATTCTCTATTTAGATGAACTATGCTATGAGTGACTCTAAATAACCAACCCACTTATATATACATATAAGTCTTGCACTTACTTGAAAAGCTCTGTCCAGCAGTCACTGGATTGAACATCGAAATTGAGTTCTCCCCAAGAGTCGAAATTTGTCATCGTTGTCCCCATCGTTGTCGTTGTTGCAGTTGAGGAATTGGTGGACATTTCAGATGGGTTCAACTGGTCTTGGGTTTGGTTGGGATTGGCATAAGTAGGTGGGGATGAAGCCGGAGTGTCTAGCGAAGGAATATATCCGTTCCCATTGTCTCCATACACATGATTCTGCTGGTAGGCACACGGAATTTCTGCGTTTTTCAGATTACAGAAACTTGGGTTCACTTGGATCTGCTCCATGGGGAGATCAGCGTAGGACTGCAGGTTTTCAAGTTGGTAGTTTTGCAGAATTGGTGGCTGCTCATTGAGCCCGAGGGGCAGGGAACAGGATTTGGCATTGATCACGGCCTGAAGGAGGTTTTGCAGGTAGTAAATTCCGGCGAGTTGCGCCGCGTCTGTCTGTAATCTGAGACTCTGATCAAGTGAAGGCAAACTTGTTAGCATGCTTAGGTCTAGTCTTGGCTTGTGGGTAACTGGATCGATCCCCATCTGGATGAGTTTCTTCTTCAGGTGGGTGTTCCAGTGATTCTTGATTTCATTGTCCGTCCGCCCTGGTAAGTGCGTCGCAATTGTAGACCACCTAGAGAACACAGAAAGGAAATAAGTTTTTCCGGCGAACACGAAGTGAAACTGAATTATTTCTCGTAACATACATATTTTCTCACAAACAGGTAAAAATTAAGCTTAAAACTTGCTCACAAGAGATTGGCATGCAACTTTTCTTTGGACAATGTGAAATCTCATTTACTGAGGAGAGGTAGAAGTAATTACTTGTTCCCCAGGACAGAGTGAAGATGCAAAATGGTCTGCTCCTCATCAAGAGTAAAATTTCCCCTCTTGATGTCCGGCCTCAAGTAGTTGGTCCATCTCAGCCTGCAACTCTTGCCGCACCGGTTGAGCCCGGCAAGCTTCGGGAGAGCCCTCCAACTTCCATGGCCGTGCTTTTGGATGTAGTCCACAAGCTTCTGGTCTTCCTCAGGGGTCCATGGTCCTTTCTTGAGTCCATTTTCATCACAGCATGGAGATCTCCCCATTTTACCTGCAAACAGAAAGACGAAGATACGAAAACCTAAGTATGATCTCCCTTAGCTTTCAAAGGAAGAAGATGGTGGTGATGAAGAACGTTACCTAGTAGCCAAGATAGACTAAGATGAAGCTCTGCTTCAGAAACACGAAAAACAAGTTGTGCTCTGGCGTTAGATGAAGATATATATATACACAGAGACTTCCAAGTTGTGGAAGAAGTTGACGTGCACTGTAAGGCTTTTTTTTTGTTTTTGTTAGTGTTGTTTAAAATCATGAGCTCCAAAAGGATGCCCCATTTGTTTAATCACAATGTAGGAAAAGCACACTTGATTTATTTAATCACTCGCAAGTTCCATACTGTCCCTCATATTTTAATTGAAGTCCTAAAGGAGAAACCCTAATTAATCCTCTCTGTAATGGCAAGGTGGCTTCCAATTTTGCAACAGGATATCTACCTACTCTGCCTTGATGAAGATGAAATTATAAAAAAAAGAAAAGGAAAACAAAGGACACATTTTTGACTTCGGACGTTTACATACGTGGTTTGACTATATATTTCCTGTTTTTTTTTTTAAATAATTTTTGCATGAAATGAATAATATTATGTGGCGCAAGTTGGTTTGGAGGGCTTCCTAACTCGTAGACTAGGTTCGGGGTTTATCTCCTGGATAAGAATAGACACTCGATGCTACACTTAACATTGGGTTAAAGAGAAAAAAAACACCACGGAAAACATCTACTTATAAAGGTTCCGAAGAGAATGAGTCTAGACTGACTAGGGCTGCTTGGGTTTGGATCAATCAGATATATAGGCAGCTTTCGTCACATTATATATATATATATATATATATACCATGGTCTACCCAACCTATAAACGTAGAACTTTACTTGAGGTGTTGGCAAACCAGAATCTCAAATTAACAACGCAATTGTCTTAAGAAATAAACAATGGTAAAGAGTGAATGAACAAAATTACCTAACCCATTTTTATCCGGTTCTTTTTTGCCCTTCTGATGAAAGCTGGGGGGGAGTAGAGAGGAGAAGGGTGAGGATGCCATCACTAGCTGCACTGTTGCTGCCTTCTGGCTAATAAAGCCCCGAAGGTCCTCCATGACAATTCATCCAACCAAGACAAGTAGCGGAGCCGCATAGAGGCTGATGTGGGCATTTGCCACCCCAGCTTTGATATAGTTGCTTCAAATATTCATGTACACGGATGCCCCTTAAGAAATGAAAAATTTCTGAAATAATGTTTCTTAGCCAAAAATAAAAATTTCGAACTCCCCCACTGGCCAAGACTGACAGACTTAACTGTTTAACCTGATGAATCCAACCTACCTCATTTTGCTCTTGGTGTGACAAGAAAGGGTTACATATGAATCATGACGCAATGTTGTAATTAAGTATATGGGAGCACCATTTGGTAGCTTGGAAGTTGTAAATTTTACAAGCCATTTCATTGTAGGAGATGTATTTTTCTTGGGCAACTTGTTTCTTTGTATATTGGTCTTCGGGTTGAAGAGTTCGAGATGATTTAGTAACATCCAATTTTAGAGACGAGATCTCAGTGATCCACCTTGTACTTAAACTGCTAGAATTCGGCACCCAATAGGGTTATAAACCAAAATGTAAGGCAATAGCGAGCTAGACCTATTACATATGGACAATATTCATAATTGCAATTCTTTTATAAATATGAAAAGCTTGTTTATTTAACACCATCTCAACAGGCTATATTACTTGGTAAACCAATTGGTAATCAACTGACTAAATCAAGCAATCTAAATGTGTGTAATCTTTTTTTATTTTTGCAGTTTGTTCTTGTACTTAGGGGACTTCTTGTCTTCAAATTTTTCTATGAATTCTTATTTTATCGGCTAAATGTATGTAATCTTTTAATAAGTTCTCTTATCTCTGTAGAAATTATGCCATAACAGAGTCAGACAAGTTGACACCTGCACCCAATATCTTACTTGTTCAGTACCATGGGCTGGATGTGCTTAGCACCACTTAGTTTAACTCCCATTTGACCTTATATGATAGTGAGAGAGACGGAGAGATTATTATTACTATTATCTTTTGCTGTCTCAATCTTAGATAGTTTATGGAATCATTGACAAGGCAGTGTGGTCTACAAAAGTCCATAATGGGAGGTATGAACCAGAGCAATTGTCAACGAGGCTGGTAGTAAAATAGAGGCATGCATCTCTCTCTCTCTCTTCGACGTCTCAAGTTATGTGGGCTTCGAGATCTACTGCTCCGGTCGAGTACTTGAAAAGAAAAGAAGAGACAAAAAAGGTGGTAGGTCCCAACAGATGCACATGTGGGCTTGTGTTGGCAATTGTCGGCACGAATGTCTCTTGTAAAAAATTAACTATTTACATACTAAAGCCCCATTTTTACTTAGTTATTTATTTATTTATATATAAATGCACTTCTCTCCTTTTTTTTTTTTTTTTTGAAAGGGTTTCTGGCAACCACTAGAAGAATGAGTTAAAAAAAAAAGGGCGATCATGCTCGACCCGAGCACCGAAATTGGTGTGAAGCGAAAAAGAGAACGGTGCATCCTTAGATGCAGCCAAAGCGTCCCTTTGCTCATCACCTCACCCACACAAACGCCCTCCTTTCTCCCGCTTTTTACCATGTCTACCCACCTTGCAAAAATAAGTTTTGCTGCACCACGTGTCATCACCCTATTTGGGCACAAATTCTCACCACACACGTTTCATCTCTTTCTCTCTCTAGACATCTCTCTCTCTAGACAGGACACGCAAAATCTTCTCCTTCCACCAACCCTAACTCCCTCCCCTAACAAATTTTTCAGACACACGTAACGGTCAAACTTGTTTTCAGCTGCTCCTCCATTGCATTTCTATGCAAATTTATTCACATGAGGCTCTTTGATCGATCACGTCATCTTTTATATATATATATATATATATATATATATATATATATATATATATATATATATATATATAAGACCACTATAGAAGATAGTGAAATTGATCGATCACGTCATCTTATATATATATATATATATATAAGACCACTATAGAAGATAGTGAAACATCTTCTATTCTGATATGGGGACCCGTACTGACCAATGGGGTTAGGTTAGGCTTCACATATGTGCGTTCAGAACTTAGGTCAGGCTTAACATATCTATCTGGGTCTGTTTAGATCTGGGCCTGAAATGAAAGTGCTGGACTTAATGGAGTAGTACTGCAACGCATGACCTAAGGAGCCCTTTCCTTTCCAACCTCCCCATCGTCTTCTCTGCATCTTAGCTACTGCTCTAACCATGCAAGCAACCCAACTTTTGTTTCTCCAGATACCCATCCTTCCAACTCGAAATGGGTAGGATAGGGACAGCTACAGCGACCCGATTCGATAACTCATTGCTAGTGTCACTAGATCAAGCGCCGCATTCAAATCACCAAACACGATTAGTCCCGGTCCATATAACCGAGCTAGAAATTTTTGGTTGAGGGACACTAATAACCGGTAACTGTCGGAAAATTTTACCCATGCAAGCCCACATGTGGTCTTCCCTTGAGTGGTGCTACAAATCTTATGATGATGTTGTGATCCTAAGAGGAAATTTACTGGGCACTAGCATTTTTAGTTGATTATAACTGACGTTCATTAATAAATTAATTAGATATGGTCCTCCTAATAAGCAAACAACTTGCTGGCATAATTAGCCAAGATTTTAGTTTATCATGACTTGCATGCAGTAAGATGGAAGCAAGAAAATGTCTCGATCTGTAATTAGTTAGGAGAGGTGACCAAACAATGTGTTCAAAAATGTGTTTTTCCAACGGCCCCCAAATATCCGCACCAATTGGTCATGGCCTGAGCTAGATAGAGAAAGCTTGACTATCTGTGACGTATGCCATTCCCCCAGCAAAATCCTGGATCCAAAATAAACCTTGTTCTGCAATGGAGAAAGTAAGGCCCATAAAAAGGACTGCCGATTTGACTTGATGTGAATCTAACTGTTGTAGTTTCAGGATGAATTTCAAGATTTGGAAGAATCGATCTGCTCCTTTATTTTAATGGTGTTTTAGGTGAAGAGTGGAAAATAAAATAAAAAAAAATCCAGAGGCCGTTTCTTTTTTATATGTTCATAGTTCTTGAGCATATTCATTTTGATATTATCATATGAAAATCATGTTGTTGCTCCTAATCCCTCAAGAAACGCCACCAAACTGTACATGTACTTTCCACGGTTGCTTAAAATATGAAGAAACCTTGCTAGTGGCTCAATTTGCAAGATCAATAGGTCATCAACATATTTTTATTGCAAATGTTTTGTCTATGGGCCTCCCTGCTGCAGCAGCGGCCGGGTTTTTACTTCTGGAAAAAGTTACCATCTGTTTGGAAGATCAGAATAAAAGCAATTACAGCAAATTAATACCAATTTATTTGCAGTCACACATACATTGTCTTCTAACTTTTCAAAATATAGCACATTTCAAACATATATATATGAAACCTAGTTGTGCAAGCAATTAAACCAAATGTTTATCTATGGACACTGCAGCAGCGGTTGGATTTTTAGTTCTGGAAGAAGTTATCTGCTGTTTGGAAAATCAGAATAAAAGCAACTACAACATTCAAAAATTTATTCTGGAGCCGTTTGAACTCCTCAACTCCACTAGGTTATGCAGTCATATGTACATTGTCTTCTAAATTTGCAAAAAAAAAAAAAAAACATATTTCAAGTAGAATGTGTGTGCGTGTGTGTGTGAAAGGTAGTTAGGCAAGCAATTAATGATATTGATTGAAGGTTTGATTATCAAGCCAATTAAAGACTTTCCCACCCAGATTAAATATGATCTAGAAGATCAGATATTTGAAATATTTACTTTATATATTATTGGTCGTCTACACATATAGTGGCAAAGATAGATACTCTAACATTTTGGTGGATGATATGTGAGTGATGAGATCAAGGAAGTCATCAAGAGAAATATTAGGTTGGCAGTGCTGTTCATATTGCAGCCGACTGCCCTCCTTTTTGATTTCCAACGACCCAATTCCATGCACATTGACAATATTACTTGGGGAAGACATTATATATGTATGACTTGTTTATGAATATGCAATAAATTTTGACATGACAAATTGAATATGGTTCAAAGTCAAGGGACCTTAATCATATAGTTACACACCGTCGAGTGGGCAACTACTTACTTTCATTATATTATACCAGCGCAGCCAAGTTCCTCAATTTAGAGTTGGTTGTTCCGTTTTTAGGAGAACAAGTATCAGAATTTAATATCAATATTTTAATCCAATTTGAGAAGCGAATAAAATTTTGGTTCCAAGATAAAATGGTAATTAAAAAGTTAAAGATTTACCTGGTTTCTTCATCAACTTTTAATAGGCGGTCGGTCACTAGTTCAAATCTCAAAGGCATTAGGCAGGACAAGCCAAGATAGAGGGGATCATGCCAGGACAATGTAAACACAGAGGGGAAAGGAAATGCTTTTCGAGTTTCCAGAGTAAATAAGTCTCTTAATCCGGGTGGTTTTTTGCCCCAAGTAATGTCCAAAAGAAAAAGCCACTATTGGTCCAATGAAATTTATGGCAATTAAGGAGTAGCATTAAGAGATGAGACTATCTCTTTTTTTTGGGTCTTAGTGTAGCACCACACTTTGAGAAGTTTAGTTCCTTAATAAAAATTATGAGAGAATTTAAAGGGTTTACAAAAAGAGTTGTTAAAATAGTTAGTTGTCGAGTTTTCTATTCTTTTTCAGGTTGAAAAGAAAGCTGCTAAGTAGTGGATTGAGATCCGTCAAACAAAGGGTCTGAAGCCAGTGCATGAATAGGTTGGATCATTTTACTCAGGGTCTTAATGAAGAGTTTGTAAAGAGTTCCCCATCAGTTCTAGGTGAGCATGGTTTTTTCACATTTAGTAAAAAACTGAAGCTTTCACCCAACCCCTTATCTCCTACGATACCGGAGAAGTTTTTTATTATTAAAAAATAGCAGTCTTCTTCTCACTCATTGGGTGCACAAAAATAACTCACGGTAAAAAGCATTCCCTAATATATATGTATATAATTTTCACATGGGAGGAAGTTCTTGAGGATAGAGCCCGCAATGGAGTAACAACATTTAATATTGTGAGCACAAAGTCTCAATAATTTGTTCCAATTTAAAAAGGGGGATTCATTTTTTATGGCAAAGAAATTCATTTGACACCTGCGCCAGGATGAACATCAGCATAGCGAGCAGGTCAACCAGAATAGTTTAAGTGGAGTATGTCAAATCCCTCTTGCCATATGTCGTCCAAGCTTACATCATTTGCCATAATTACAAGGCTTGCTTTTAACTAACCCTCACAGTAAAAACTAAAGAAAAGCAAACAATGTAGACAGAGGACCAAGCCTCAAGAAACCTAGAGAAAAGGTTCTGCACCAAAGTTCCAAAAATTGGTTATGAGATTGCTTCCTCAAATTGGGTTCCTTGACCTCAGGCCCAACATGATCACTTAGTGTTTGTACCATATTTTCTTCCTTGCCAAACTTCTTTTTCCTTTCTATTTTTCAATACTTAACCTAACTAGCTTTTCTATAATTTCTTTTTCTTTTCTTTTTTCCCAGCCTGAAATCTAGGGCTTTTTCTATCCAGATTTGTCTTTTCTGCCAAATACTGAATTTCCTAGTCTGGCCTGATGTGCGGCTACTTATTTAACTGGTTTTCCTTTACCTAGACTTAGATTCTCTTTGACTAGAGATGAACTCTAACTAGCAGTTTTCTCCTCCTTTTTTTTTTCTTCTTGCTTGTTTTGCAATCTAAGCTCACCATATTCGTGTATCGCACCTCATTCAGGTTTCAATGCAACCCAAAACCCTCAAAGTAGAGTTGTGAAGGTGGTTTGAGGCTTCTTAGAGCAGTGGATTGTTGACTACATCTCAATTTAAGTTCTATATTTCAAAAAACAAAAGAAAGAAAAAAGCGAACCAAGTTTTTGAGTTTTTTCTCTCTCTCTCTTATTTCTGTCTGCCATCTCGTACCTCAACGAGTTCCAAGTTGCAAGAAAAGATTTAGTTCTTTTAATGAGGTACAAGTGTGGGCTTGACAACTTCCATCCTTGGGGAGGACTCTGCATAGGAAAACTCCTTTTTAATTTTTTCAGAGACCTCCATTGACGAAATGCTTCGACCTGTTGGAATAAAGAAACAACGACGATAAGGGAAGGGATGACGTCCAAGGTTCTGCATGGGAAGACCCCTCAGCTTATCTCACCACCATGCACCTTCTCTCTCGATTTCTTGCTCATTACTCATGCCGCAGCTACTTCACCTACCTCAATACTCCACTGTACCTTCCTTCCTTCCATGTCCTCCTCTCCTCTCCTTTCCCCCTTTTCTTTTTTCCAACCAAGAATTCTTTTTATAACGCAATGAGAAGACTGCCATTATCTTTTAACTTGCAGCATTTATTAAAACCAGTAGCGCGAACCCACAAAAATGACGCTCCCCTTGTTCTCAAAACCTTCTTCGTCGTTGACATTCATACACCACGTGGATCTCTCCCTGCTTCAGCTTGATTCCGTTCCCATTCTTTGTTTCTGCCATTATTGAATCAGAGGCATTCTTGGAATGGACTTAACAAGAACAAAGTTAAAGGTGAGAACGGATGGAAGCGATGGAGAGAAGACAAAGCGCACGTACGTGATTCGGTACCAAGACCCTGCGCCTCACGGGCAAGAAGACGACAGTACTCGCTTTATTTCTCTTTTCATGTAATTTGTTTACTCGATTAGACAAACATGGAAGTTTAAGTAAAACCTACATAAAAAAGAAAAGGGTTGTCGATTATAAAGAAGATCTTATCGGATGAAGAGGAGATCTTATCAGAACGAGGTCAGAAAGATTATAGTGAAGATATATCTTCAATGATTGTTTTCATTTGCTGCGGATGGTAACAAAAGATCGGGCCACCTAAAACGTTAGTTATCTCTGGTTGGAGTCATCTTCGGACTCTGTTTGGTGAGGTGATGTGAGAAAAAAGTATCTGCTTTACAGGAATCTCGATGTGGGGGTCCGTGGATGAGACCAAGAGTGTGCTACGAAAATGTTCGTAATTTGGCCCATCTCGGTCCCTTTTGACACGGACAAGTTTTGAAGGGACAACACTTTGACAGTTGAAAACCGTCAAATCAATCGGCCCTATCTCGGTTTATATATATATATATATATATATCGATCTGTATCGCTTTTTTTCTTTGTTAGAAACAAAACAACTTAAAATATTTTCTATTAAGAAGAAAGAGACTATACACAGTTTAATTACTATATTTTGTTTGGTACTTCAAAGTTCAAAGCTGTCCAATATTGTGGTTCACAGTGGGCGGTGATGATTTCAAAGCACAAAATTTGTAATCTCGTTTTTAAGTCCCAACGCGGTAGAGTTTTGTTTTTCTTTGCCTTTTCATTCATTGGTGCAAAGATGCAAATGGGTCGGATATAATTATGGCATGCAACAAGTTGGCATAGAGTGCTGGTCGGCCCACCCATGAGGCTTTTCATGTCATTCGTTGGGGTTCAGGTGTTTTATTTACTGGTGTGAATGGATTGGATTCAAATCAAATATATTTCTTTTTATCATATTCGTTTTTAAGATATTTATTGGGTTTATATTTGGTGTTTTAGTTACGAATGTCAACGGATTGGATTCAAATCAAATATATTTCTTTTTATCATATTCGTTTTTAAGATATTTATTGGGTTCATATTTGAATTGTAGTGAAAAATTGGATTCAAATCAAATATATTTCTTTTTATCATATTCGTTTTTAAGATATCTATTGGGTTCATATTTGAATTGTAGTGAAAAAAAGTTTATACTACATCCAAATAAAGAACATAAATAAAAACTGGAAAATGTGACCATCCATTTATCCACCTGCCGGAAGTTGTTGCTGAGAACGGATTCCGGTGATTGAAATGCTGATTTGACTGCATTAATGAATCTGTAACTTTACATGGGGATGTGCCCAAAGAGGAAGGACTGGCTCCATAGGCTTTGGGGACTTTTGGTAAGAGAAATTTTACGCGCTGAAGGCTCCAAACAAGCACGTAATTAAAACTTTTACCATGCGTCAAATTCCGCAGTTTCCTCAAAGTATGAAACTTTCTATGCATAAAGAATGCGTAAATGCTTTGTCATAACGAAAGGTTGGCTAAGATCTATGGACCTAAGAAACGTACGCATGATGATTTAGTAGTTTGCAGATTTTCAACATCAAAGGTGCACGCGAGTGTATGAGAAAACGGATAAGTTGAAAGGAAACAAATGACTGTCAAATCTTTGGCTTGTGGTTCAATTAAGTGCCAGATGACTCTTTCTTAATGGTAAATTTTTTCCTTTGCGTCGAACTTGTTCACATTCATGACATGGGCCGCTATCTTGAAGCATCTAAAAGTCTGGCTATCACAACTCCTTGCCCCATGCCCGATAGATCCCATATCAGCCTGAGATCAGCAATTTGGAGCAAATATACTTTTAGAAAAACCAATAAACTCATGGATTTAGGTTATTACTGCTTAATTGTTTATCATTCATGGATCTCAAGGATTTTAGATATCAGAATCTTGATCTTAAATACAGATGCCAATTGAAGAGCTTCAAGGATTAGCTGAATTTTTAAACTTTGCACTTTAACATTCATTGATCAAAAGTCAGCCACCCATAGATCTATGGTTCTCAATATGCAGTTCCTCATATATACCCATAGATCTATATGGTTCTCAATATGCAGTTCCTCATATATACCCATAGATCTAAGGGGAGCCACAAGCTCTCAGATTTAAAATCCAAAAACATGTAGATTGCTTCATCTTCGTAGCTTAAAAAAATCCTCAAATTTTTCTCAGAAGTTTCTTCTTCATTTCTGAACTTTCTTTGTTTTGAACCGCTCAAACTTTTCGATCGCTCTTTTTTAATGAAGGAACGACTGACATTCGATCTCAATGTTCATCCCATTCACTAAACCTTCTCAAGAAGTTGCTCTTTATAGAAACCAATTATAAACGAATATATCAGACAAGCGCAACTAGACAAGAGGCGCCAAACTTCAACGAATGAAAATTGAGTGGTGTTCAATGATTTCATAAAGCAGCAGATGTCCATTTGTCTAACCAACATGTCTGCTGACGCCTCCCCTTTTGAAGAAAGATGATTGGCCACAATGAGAGCATTTGCTTTAAGGCCTGCAATTTTAGCAGTTAGACACATGGATCTGCTGTGGATCACGAAACTAAGTCTTTTTCCTTCGCCACTGTTCTTTTCCTTTCATCATATCAGGCGTTTCATTACTTTACGTAAGTAAGGTGTACATTCACCTTGCACTTATCGAGACGGAAAACAGTAAAAGGATGAAAGGTCATTGAAATTCTGGCGGTGATTCCAAAAACCAAAGATTCCCTTTCTCCAATTTGCATACTTTACGAAACTAAGCTAGTTTGGATGACATTAGAACTATGTTAAAACGACCAATCTTTACGTTGCAGATGGAGATACTTTAGTTTACGTTGCACTCATCTTGAACCCTTTTCCAATTAAAGATGAGTCCTGAAAGGAAGTAACGTTAAAATTAGATTCCTAGCATGACTATAATTTATATCGATTAGATGGGCATATAAACAGTATACAATGATAAATATATATACACGCAAAAGTATGAGCTTTGATTTGATGCTTAATCATAAGGTAGTGTTTGATAGTTTCAATCTCATATCCAATGGTGACCTGAAATTGGTGTTACGGGAGATCCACTGTTAAAACAAACTAGAGTTCTTGGCAGCGCGGATCTCATGTCCATGCGACATACATAGAGGGGAAAAAAAAACCTAGTGCCTGAGGGTGGTCGAACTTCAGATCCGCAGATCTGAGATACTTGGTCATTAGAGAACTGAAAATATCAGATCCGCGGCTACCAAACGAACTCAGATCAACACATGGCATTTGATAACGAAATGTATTATTGCATTTTTAGAAGTGGTTAGGAGCAGTCAAAGAATTGATTCTATGATGGATAATGTTTGTTTTCTATTGTAGAATTTAGAAATTAATTTTGTTTTTATTTGCTTTTCACCACTTCTGGTTTCGCGTGTATCTGCAAAAAGATAAAACTTCTCCAAAATAATGGGTATTCATGGTTTTTTATTTTGCATTTGCAACGGACCGTGATCTAAAAAAAAAATGAAGAAACGAAAAGCAAAATAACTAAACGATGTTCTTTTTCAAGGAAAAGAAGCAACATAAAATGGAGGTGATTGGATGACACAGAAAAAGATCATGTTATGGGAAAGTTGAATTTTACCTAAAACCAATTCTCTGGGAAATTAGCATTGCTGAATACCCTCTTTATTCTATTACTTACATGTTGACAATATAATTCTTAGGTTCATTAAGATTTTGATAAAAAGAAAAGAAATATCTTTTAGGTGCTTCCAGCTGGTTGAATCAACCAAAGTTGGTCGATCCAATGAATTTAGTGATTTAGCCGAGCCCGCTGTGAATCAACCAAAAATATTGAAAGATATTTTTTATAAGAAGCAGTGAAGATCTATAAAAGTTAATTAAACTCAAATATTTAATTTTTTTTAAATAATAAAAATCGGCACATAGCACTCTTGAATCAGCCATCAAATTAAATTGGTTGGACACCAATTCAGTTCAAACCAGCCAATTAAGGCCGATTCTGATTACATTATGCCATTGTCAGTGAAAACTTTCGTTTAAAAAAAAACCACTTTTTTACTCAAATAAGCGCGCCTAACAATTTTTATAAAATCCAACTAAATGGGTTCAAAGCTGAACAGAAAATTGGATGATTCAATACGTCGCTAAGTGTGGAATTGCTTCATAAGAGAAACGCTACAATCAAGAGTTGGTGCAGCAGCATGACGATTTGGCTCTCATCCTAATGTACCAGTTGAAGAGGGTTTAGTCTCAAAGGAAAACTAGAGATTTTGTAGGCTTCCAAACACCTTGAATTTGATTTCAGAATAATTCAAACGCTACAATAAGAATTTGCTTTATTTAATTCCTCTATAAAGATATCAGTTAACCTGTGCAGACCAGTTTCTCGGAATTTTTGTATAGTCCTCGTTATCCCAAAACAAAAAATCCCTTTATGGAGATCCAAATTATTAAAGAAACTTTGACACTTGTTTCTAGTGTTGAGAGATTCATTCTCTTGTGCGTCTAATTCCACTGTCGAAAAATTTCGTCGCCAAGAAACATGCAACGAGGGAGGAGACTAAGTGTGTGTCTGCATTGCCATTTTTCCACATTATTCAGTTCAAATAACAAAAACTGAATTGTTCAAAAAGGTTTGCCAGAAAAATTCGGCACCTTACCAGAGGAAGAACTCGGTAGTGTTCTATCCATCGGAAAATGGGAGTTGAAGCTTAAAAAACATTCGTTGGTCACTTTCAATTAAATTAACTTCGAGAACGCGAGCCCGTGGCAAAGATCCTCCACCATATCGGCTCATATTCTACAATTTCCCCAAACAAAACTCAGGAATACAATTTAATCTTGATCCCTGAAAACGACGGCATTTTGCTCAGATGATGCATGCCTCTAGGCTCTAGCTCACGGAAGATATTTACCTTTGGAGTGTACAACTCCTAGACTATCTGATCACCATAGTTCTTGCACTGAAAATTTTCCATTTTTTTTACCTTCCAAGGATTCGACATCCTGCTTATGCTTTTGGCCTTTTTGGCAGAAAACCTTTCCGTGAATTTGCTTTCCTGGCTGCAACAGCTGGCCGCTTGCTCTTGCGAACCTTTGGTTCCTTCCCAACTTCTCCATTTAACAAATTCAGATCATGCTTAAACCCTGAAGAGCCACTCTTACGCGCAGAGCGTTCCACTTTGCTTGCACGTAAACCCTGATACGAAGGAGCAGCAGCCTTTGCCTTGGGCTTTTGTCCTTCATCCAACGGTTTCTTGCTATACATAGTTTTATTCTTCTTGTATGATGAATCAGCTACTGGTTCCGGATTTTCTCGTTTTTTTGGTGTTGAATCAGGACGAGAGTGACAAACCCTCAGAACCCGGTCCCTCAGCTTGCACTCATTCTTTTTCTTCATAACCATATTTGCAGCATCCTGCAAAAGCAAAAGCACTTAGATGGTTTGCAACAGCTTCCACTCTTTTTTGAATGCTGACAGGCTGACAGCCTCTTTCTGACACGCAATAGGAAAGGCTCTCTCGATCAGAGTATACACCAAGAATGTCGAAGTAGAGTATCATACCAATTTGTGTAATAAATTACACTTTCACAATCTAAAGGCATGGGCAGCAAAGTGAAAGATGTATGGCGTTTCTGGGCTTTTGAGAAAACAATATAAACTCCCATGAAGTTTTAATTAATTGAAATTTTATACCAGCAGATCGAAGTAGCATGTAAGATATAGTTTGTTGTATGAAATGGTTCGTTTAGCAGAACGGTGGGATCTTATAATCTGTAAAAGAAAAAACTACGCAGAGAGTAGGAAAAAAAAAACCTTACAAAGCAAGCAAAAAAATGCACTCCAGGAAATATTGCCATGGAAAACATCTTCAAGAGGGATGATATCTTACCCTTGACTTAAACAAGACATAAGCAATGCCCTTTCCCAAACTTGTATGGGGATCTCTGATAACCCGAATAGCTTCAATACTAGATTCAGCCTGGATCAGATGACAGAATAATTGATAGAGCTCTTCATCCTGTAATAGACAGGTAAATTTTGGTAAAATTAGGGGCTAAGAGGATTAATAGAATTTGTAAATGGATTAATCAAAAAGCAATCTCCATACAAGAAAAAAAAGACTTCATCAAACATGCCAAGGAAAAAAGTATCACCTTCACATCAAAAGGAAGGTTACCAACAAAAATCGTTCTTTTATGGTCATAAAGAGAAGGATTCTCGCCTTTCACTTTCTTGCGGGGAGGACAAGCTCTGTCCACACGAATGTGATTCTCTCCAATCTACAAACGTGAAGATTGTTCATGTAAGTTACAATTACCTTTTCCTGCTTTGCAAAACAAAAATGATATGCATAGCAGAATCTTTAAGCTTAAAATGATAAGATTAGAGAGCATGCCTTTGCCATGTTATATGACAGAGCAGAAGTAGCTGATTCTTCATCTTTGAAAACAATGTAAGCATGAACGCTGAAAAATAGATGGGAAAAACACGCTGTCAAAACAAGCATGTCACGTGATAAGGGGGAAAACAATGAGAGAAGAGACTAAGAATTCTAATAGAAGGTTCCAGTTGTAATTATGCAGTCATACTCCAATAAATGTGCTTTCATCATGGACAAGTCAGATACCTCAAACATGATCAGAGTGCAAAATGAAATTCTTTTAGCCATTTTAATAGCTCAAGAATATGCATCTGTCAAGCACAACATACCTATCTTGAAGACAAAAATAACAAATACATATAATCATAATATTATACAAGTTTTTTTTTTTTTGGTGCTTCCAAGTCACATCTATGTCCTGTTGATCACATACCAACAAATATAACTGACTCACTGAGGCTCGTGTACGAATGTCCAAGCCCCAATTATAGGTACCTCTACTGCAGGTTACAAGTATATAACTGGGGTTCATGTACACAAGTACAAGCCGCATCATAAGCACTTCTACTGCAAGCTTGTTACATTCTATGTAAATACTTGTATTTATATTTGTTTATGCATATATATTCATATATAATCAGATATGCTTAATATATGATTATAGACATAGATGTGTATACAAATCTAACTAGTTCCCAAAACCGTGTTAGCCTGCATCATTGCTATCAAGAGATTGGACACGTTTAACATCTCAGAGACTATAATCATCAATGAACAGGCTTGTCTACAAGTTTTATGCAAACAATGCCGACTTCTCCTTTGGCAAAAGCAAATGTGAGAACGATGTTTTAAGTACGTTTGAACTCCTCGCAGATACTTGTTAGTTTTTGCATTTCATATGGCATGATAAAGTAGGAACAATTCCAACTTTGGGAAAATCAGACAAAAAGGAGGAACAAATCTAAGTTCAACTCCAAATTCACATAAAAAAAAAAAAAGCAGAATTGATTGGCAAGATTGCTATAAAGAAAAGGTGCCACCATTTCTCGATGAGCAATAGCTGAATTAATGCATCTCAATGGAGAAACCATGAACTCAATTCCAACCCAAACACCGGTTTAGTCAATTTCGTATGACAAGTCACCGAACCACGGGGTTTGCAGCTTACGCTATTGTTAGATGAATTCAAAGTTGTGTTCAGTCGGTCACTACCATCAAAATCTACACGATTTAAGACTTCAAACATCAACTAGAAACTAAATCTCCAAACTAAATAAAACGAGAAAATAAAGAGAATTAGCATGAAATACCTTGCCATTGCATCATTGATCTGCCCCTTAAAAATCGCACTCTTTCTCGGCAGCTTACTCTGCTCCGCAATTCAAGTGGAAACAAGACATATTAACATTTTTAAACTCTTTCCTGATAAACGCCAACTTCACAAACTTCAAAACAGGAAAATGAGATGCCAGAACGAACAAAAGCTCACATCTAGAATCGGCACCGAACGGATCCTAACAGATTCCACCTCCCCGAACCTAGAGAACTCCTTCACAAGGGACTTCTTCTTCATCTTCAACGGCAAATTCCCAACGAACACCGTCCGCCGCAACTTAGGTTCATCGTCGAAATCGTCCGTCTTAACGACCATCGCCTCCGAGCTCTCCAGTTTCCTCTTCTGCCCCACCTTAACAATCGTCTCCTCGCTTCCGACCTTTTCAACTCGTGCACCATACTTCGCCCGCTCGTATTCCTCCTCAATTTCCTTTCTCTTCCGCTTCTTCCCTTTCTCGGACTCTGTCTCCTTCTTCCGCCTCTTCTTCGAGCTCTCACCTTCCCCGATCTTCAACTCCTCCATTCCAGCCTCAACGACCGCGGATTCCACGTTTGCTTCCAAACCCGACTTTCCTTCATCGTCAGCTCTCTTCCTCTTTTTTTTCTTCTTCTTCTTCTCCTCATCCTGCCCGACTCCATCTACGTCGGCCCCCTCGACGACGAGCTTGGCCCTCTTAGGCTTCCTATCATCTCCGGAAGAGACAGCCACTAAGGACGCCGTTTCTGGAGGGACCGGTTTCTGGTCATCTGGCTTCCTTTTGTAAGGATTGTTGGTGAAGAGGGAGGAAGAGCCATCGCCAGAGAAGTTTCCGAAGAGGGCCCGAAAGATCTCCGACGAGTCCTCTCGCTCGCCCGATTGCTTACTCATCCGGCTTCCCTATTTAAGAACCAGAAAAGAAAAGACTAGAGAGAGACGACGACGACGAAGCCAACGACCTGCGTTTTAAGGCAACCGAGCTTATGGCGCGTTTTTTTGTTAGGGTTTGGCGCAGGATAGCGCCGGGAACGGGTCGAGCTGAGTCATCCTGTGAATTCGAAAACCGCGAAACTGGCAGCAGCTGTGAATGGTTCGGACATTTTTCCGATATCCAACCCAAATTCAAATCCAATTAGTGGAACTTGATCCGAAGGTCCAAATATAATTAGTAGAAGACTTTCCTACTGGATCCGGTGGATATCCGATTTTCATGCATGTAAGAAATCCAACGTCGCCTTTTGTACTTTTGAATATCTGAATCTTATCAAACTCCGGGTCCGACTAGGCTCTGTCACCTTCGTATGGCATGTGGTACCAGCGAAGCTTATCTGAATCAAAGTTATATCTGGGTCCAACATCAGACCATAAACACATCAGGTAGAGCAAACAAAATTTGAACAACTGTATTTTGAAAAGAGAACCATATCGAACAAGACACCAAAACGTATACTGGAAAAAGATGGATGATATCACTCAACTATATTAACCATATCATAGATATCAATGTAAAGCATTTGCACTGCAATGATTTTGAATCTCTGTATTCTACGTGATGGGAACTTGAAAAAGCTGTTAGCTGACCTTGCAACTTGATTTATACCGAGTTATTATTCGCTGATTAGGCCTGTGTAACCAGGTTTATCATTGTTACCGATGTGTTTATTGTCTTGTGCATGTGTGGATTGAGATCATTATGAACAACCATGCTGGTTATGCATCCCACTTGGGAACCCAGTTTGTGTTACAGGAAGCGAGATCAAAGTACAATACTCAAGACCGCGTGATAGAAGTTCCAGAAGGTGGTGGGCAATCAGTTTTGCTTTTGATACTTAGAACAAAGAAGGAAAGAAATTGCGATGGGCATTGGCGTGAATCCAGAAATTGGTCAACTTTTTTGCCGTTCGCAAGCCTGACGCGGCATTTTGTCTTCCAAGATATAAAGATTTACTTCGTAACCACAGAATATGTGCCTTATGTTGCATTTCCACGATCCACATATACTTTATATCAAATGGCCCACGAACGTAAACGGTTTGAATTCGGACAACCGGAACACCTAACGAAAACAGAAGAAAACCTGAGAAGCAGCTACTTATATCAACGAAGTTTCATGCTCTTGGATGCCAAATTTCAACAGGGAGGCAACTTTTAGCACCAGATAACTTCTCAAAGATAGGGAAACATAGATTCAGGCAAGAAAAAAGTAATTGTTTCAGTCTGCCGAACCAGACTTTGCAAACCTTCTCTGACTCAAAGCAAGGTGAAGAAAAACAGAAGGCAGAGGATGAGATATGTATCCTTGAACCTTGCTCCACCCACAAAGATTCTAGCATTGGGGAAAAAAGGAAAAGGAAAAAAAAGAAAAGAAAAAACTAATCTCCTGTACATTTTCCACTTGGAGAGGAACGTTTATATGCTCTTTCTGAAGACTTTGACATAACCCAAAAAAAAGGAACTGGGTTTTGACACTCAAACTGATCCATAATAAAGGACATAAAAAAAAAATTGAAACAACTGTAATAAATGCAACTAAAAAGTAGCCAATCAAACTTGATGAAATTATCTCTAACTCAAAGTAGAAAAGTAACGGGCTGTCCATCTTCTATCCACTCTTAACACAATGGTTCATCTAATATTTAAGTATCTAGATATCCAGTAGAGCTACAGAAAGTCAAAGTTTATCTACAAATAAACTTTTTAAGGCATCGTTGATACGTTTTCAATAGCCAGTTAAAGGTGTTCATAACTCAGGGAAGAACCAGACTCAAATTTTTAAGAAATCCTCTATTTTCATGCAGAGGAGGCAATGACATACTAGAGACATGGAAAGTTCAGGACATCGGCAAGGACAAGCTCGTGGGAAGTTTGTTTTCCTACAGCATTGGACTCAACCAAGTTTTCAATGTCTTTAGCAGCTCAAAAAATGGAATTTCAACACGCTGTGGTTATCTAAATCTGAACATTATACATTCCCATCGACATGATAAATTTTTAGGTGGACAAATAGCAAACACAAAATAATTCCAAGTCACGTCTTGTTGCTTACAGAACCCATCAGGTGTCAAGCAGTCAAGCATGCAACTCAGACATGTTAAGAGAAAGAAGTAGCAGATAACTCATCATTCATACAAGCAAATTGCAGATATGACCATGTGAGGACCAACTTTTCATTAACTGAGAATGTTACTAACATAAATCAATTAACCAGAAAGAGGATGACACTCACCTCTTATTTCTGCTATGCCGGTCGGTTGCTGGTACCAGTGGCATTTGCAGAGATGAGATAGAATGAAACGTGAATCCTCTGTGCATTACAACAATCAAAAAATTTGAACACAGCTGCATCGTGATGACCATCAACTACCTGAGTACAAACTAGACATCCTAAAACCACACCAAAAGTTACACGAGGAACAGCCAAATCATGAATGGGAATTAGTTCCTCAAGGAAAATTTGAAAAAAGGGCTCAAATTTTCTGTGTAAACGGAATCAAAGTTAACGGGAAGGTAGCAGTCAGTTAACAGTAACTTCAACAGGCTGTTTGACTGCTGTTCATGGCTTCTTTGTGATCCAACTTCGTCTTTCACAAAATTCAAGACCTGCACTGCTTAGTCAACTTTGCAGCCAGTGCATCAGCCGATCAAGTAACAATGGCAAATCTGAGTTATCCATCTCTAGAAGCATACCTGAAGCAGTCCTAGCCAAATCGTGCTGCATAATAGAAAGAGAGAAAAGTGACATAAGAAAGCAGCTCAATGGAAAGAGGGAGACGAGTATGCATCTGCAATCTCTGAACATAAGGAGAAAAGCGCCCGCCAAGAATCTGCTTCTGCTTCTCATGATCTGCTATGGCAACCTGACCACTCAATTTTAAGGGCTGAATAGAATGCCACAGGTTTGCCTAATCCACTGTTAGCCATGGTTTCCTTGGGGAAAACTTGCCCACTGTTCCTCATGTTTTTGATAATTGGCAGCAAGTTAGAAAACTGGAGCATAAAATGCATAATTATTGCCGGTAGTTAGTCATGCAACTGATGCATGATTTAGTTAGAACTCAAGTATGAGTTAATCTACTGACAATGGCTGCATATGGGATCTAGATAACACAAAAATATATTTGTGTGCATCTGTTGGCTCAAGTTTTACAGAGTCACCATATTCGATCATCACTTGTGCTGCCAACATGTGTACCATGACAAGTGGACTGCAAGTGAATAACTTTACTCAAATGAAAATATTCAAGTTATCCAAACAGACTGCCTAAATGAAAAGAAAACTATGAGTCAAAATCAAAACAGCATCAAATGTTCAAATCAATTTTTCTTCATATAGAAACTTAGTTCCTTGTTTGTCCAGCCTGCACCAACTGCATAGGCATACCAAGTTCCCATAGGGAGCCAATTCACCCAGAAAAAAACATTTGTCCCTAATCGAGCATCAAAGTTCCATATCAATCAAGGGAGAAACACATATACGTCAGCCAATTATGTGCCCAAAAAGCTGCATGGGTTTTGAAAACTGAACAAGCATGCCTAAGGAATATCAAAAGTGATTCGTCAAACATGAAGCATTCCATGTGTCAATGTTGTTCTACAAAAAAGAGCATTTAAACGAACTGCAGGTTCTGTGGGCATACTGACAAAAAATGCTGTGTGGGTCTCAATAAGAAGTTTGAAATGATGCCCTTTGAATTATGCTTTTGCTTTTGAAATATAATATGCCCCTTAAATTGCTTTTGTTGCCTCTGCTTATTTAGAAATTAGAAAACTTATGATATCGATGTACAGTTGTCACATAAACAGAAAAAGAAGTTACAGATACAAAGTAATCTCAGTGGATGAAGTTTCTATGCTTACCAATCTGTAAAAAACTAAATAAGGGCTGGGTAGACTCTGGCCCAGAGATCATGATGATACATGATGGTGCTCGCCATCTCTTTGGCATAACTAACTGCAGTGTTGTGTGTCAACCATTCTAGCCTGAACACACATAAGAACTGTCAGTAAATTTGCCAAAAAAGACCTATAATTGCAAGTTGCCTCAGCTTATAATTGCATAGAAGGATGCCATAGCAATCAACCCAAGAGTTTTTTTATTGACATAATAATGTAAATAACATGCATAGATTGGCCACAAGCATATTCACCTTCTTCATATGGAACAACCTCAAACCTAGAATGCACTACAGGGTTTGCTTCATATGGAACAAGCTCAAAACTAGAACGCACTATGGGGTCTCCAGCAGCTGTGCATCCTGCTTAAAATCATACAATTATTGTTATCATCGGAAAAAGTTAACATGTAAATTGCAAATGAATTTACCTGAATGTTTTAATTTTGGACAATTTCTCTTGTCATGGCCTGTTCCTCTACATGAATGACATATTCTTTGTTTGCCAACCTCACTATCAGTTGAAATATTCCTGCATAGCTGTCAAATAAGTAAAAATTGTTTTTTTTGCACATTGGATAAAAAAAATAATATACCTTGCATTCATGCTCATGCCACATGTGCGAGAATTATGTCCAAGTTGCCCACAAGTCTTACACGATCTTTGCACTTTGCTTTGTTGGATGCATGAAATGATCCGCTCTGAACTTCCTTTAGCATGCATTGTTTCACGATTCGTCAAAGCATCATCATGATGTTCATCTTCATCAGTGTTTTGCAATGCCTTCATGTGTGCACTTTCATTGGAACTGACTTGCACTTCTTCATGAACATTTATGACAGGCATACTCTTATGCATCTTCACATTTTGCAAGTGTTGTAACAATTTATCAAACCCATTTATTGCATCCTCATAACATCCACTTGACAATGCTTCATTAACACACATATTGGCCTTCAACTGGAGAATGTTTTTCATCATTAATGAAGAGTTTGCACCTGACAATGCTTGGGAAGTTGAACGCAATTGTACAACACCTTTTCTAGCATGTTTTGTCCATCTTTTAAGTATATAAGTTGATGGCAATTTCAATAGTTGTTCTGCATTAAACACTGTAAGCATATGGCAACAAACAACACCCAAAGATTTCCACAATTTGCATCCACAACTTGACAAGTTTTGAGTATTCTTATCAAATGAAATTGTATATTCCTTAAACACTGGGCTTGCCCCATCTCTACCACAGTCCTTCAATACTTGTTTAATAGTATATACTCTTACATCACCAGCATGTTCTTTAAGCAAAGGAGTGCAAGTTGTAATTGCCAAAAATTCGTCTTGAAAGTGCTTTCTAAACACCTCAGGAGTGTAAATATCCCGCAAATGAACTTCCATAGGATGACTTGTATTGGTGGGTTCAACTTCATTATTCATTTTGAAGTCCAACTCCTTTTCATTGGATCGTTGTCTATGTATTGCTTCTTCATATTTCACAATAAACTCAGTCAACGTTGTATGGGCATAAATGCATTGCTTAAAATAGTCATTCATGCTTTCACTTCGTTGGGTCATAGACATTCCCGCCATAAAAGTATCACCAGAATATGGTTTAGCCCATAAGGATCTTTCTTTCCATAAGTTTGTGGCCCACTCAGTGGTTTTCAATTGAGGATATAAATTAATCATTTCATTCCATCTATTTTCAAATTCTTCAATCGTCTCTGACTTAAAAAACCACGCATCCCACAAGTGTTTAAATTCATGATTTTGCTTATACAAGTTTCCAATAGATGTAGGCATTTCTGTCAATATGTCCCAACTGCAACACCTATGCACTGTATCTGGAAAAGTTTCAACTACTACCTCCTTTATTACAAGATTTTGATCAGTTATAAATGCCATTGGGGCTCTACCACCCATTGCATGCAACCACTCTTGAAATAGCCATTTAAATGTCCCTTTCTTTTCATCAACAAGTAATGCACATCCAAAAATAATACTTTGGCTATGATGGTTTACACCTATAAATGGAGCAAAAGGCATATGGTATTTATTTTTCTTATATGTCATATCAAATAACACTACATCTCCAAAATAATAATAGTCTTCACGTGCCCTTGAATCTACCCAAAAACAATTTTCTACTTTTCCAAACTCATCAACTTGGATGCTATAGTAAAAATCTGGATTTTCATCTTGTTGTTTCTTAAAATAATTTAACATAGTTTGACAATCTTTGCCGTAGTAAGTATTTTGAATTTTTTGAAGATGATCAATCAATTGCTTCTTACTATATGTCACATGTTCCATTCCTCCGACCTGATGTGCAAAAACATCCAAGACTTGTGATGCTCTCAATCCAGATTCAGTCTCTGTATCGACCATTTTCTTTTGAAGAGTATTCATATTTTTTGTTGTCTTGTGAAAGTTCATTTTTGATGGGGAATGCAAGTAATGGTTGTGTACATATTGAATATTACGCACACGCCACTTTGTTTTATTAACTAGTTCAATAGACATCCATGCCTTGCAACCACATTTTGTACTTGCATATTCCTTCCTTTCATTGTTCTTTTGTTTCTTGAAGCCATTTTTCTTGCAACAGAATTGTTTCCAATGCATAACACCCCTTTTCCTTTTACAGTCACGTATACATATATCAAAACCACCTAACCTTGCATATGTATTATAAAAGTCATATGCTTTAGCATCACTATCGAACTCCATTCCAACATATGGTACAAATTCACTAGAAACATTTGGAACTAACTCTTTTTTGTCCTTCATCTCCTCATCACCACGTATTTCATCATTTATTGCCTCACACCTTTCATCCAAATTAATGGCTTCATCTACTTTTCTATTATCATCCTTCAAAGTCACCATAATTTTACTAGTCTCAAACTCCGCCACATTTTCACTTGTGCTTGTGCCCATATGTATCTTTTTTGCCACATTTGAACCTGCTGAGCTGCTACTTGTGTCCATATTTAAAGACCTTCACAACACATAATGAACATGAAACAAAGTTATAAACAATGGCATTTTCTTTTATAAACTTATTAATGAGAAGACAATGTCTTAAAATAAGAAAAAGCAACAAACAGGCGGCACATACATACAGCTAAAATAGCAGAAAAGGATGAGCAAAATATATGAAAATTAATAATATGAAAGTGAGAAAACATGATCATATGAAGAAACAAGAGACCTTCCAACATTGCATAATTTTGGTAAGAACATATTTGGAAACAAGATATCAAAATCTAAACATGAACTATGAACACCAAAGCGAGCATGATAGCAATCAACGACAATTGATTAACCAATCTAAATATCATATTATAAATGTAATATGTCAAACTATATGGACAAGAACACCAAATCTGATACAATATTCTAGTTCACCCCTCTTGGTATTCATTTTGCTATACCCATGGAATCCCTTTTTTAGATTAACATTGCAGTTAGGAACAAGCATGCTTTTATATTCATCGAGATATAGGAAAGGTATACAGCCTAAAGAGAATGTACATTGTAACTGATATATGGAGAATAGGTAGCTACTAGACTTTCATATGTCAAACTTGATAGAAATTGTCTAGAATGTTGATTTTAAAAAGATCAATGATGGAGATTAAGTTGAAAAAAAATGGAAATTTAGTTGTATTTTCAAAAGACTGGAATGCCCTTCAAAGGAGGGAAGGGTCTCGATTAAGGAAACTCATATTTTCCTCCTTTGAGGAGTATTTCGGACTCTTGAAAACACAACTGGATTTTCATCTTTTTCAACTTAATCTTCACGACACACACACACACACACATATATATATATATATATATATATATATATATATATATATATATATATATATATATATATATATATATATATATTATAGAGAGAGAGAGAGAGAGAGTAAGTAATTGCTGTAAAGACTGAGGATTATGGCACCTTCATAAGTTCTTCCTTTTTCTAGTCCACATCTGAGCTTTCATTGAATAAGAGGATCAGTATAGTAAATTTCAAATAGTTTTTCCACATTACGAGGATTAGACTTTGCTACCTGAGGAAGAGGATCATGCTCCTGCTAAGAGCATATATGAGGAAAATGGTCTGTTTTCTACTGATGGCACGTCTCCATACACTTATACTTTCATTTCTGTCATGTCTGGATGTGTGCTACGTTCCAATGTGAATACGAGCTATTCAAGAAAGTAACTGCTGGCTATTTTCAGGCCAGTAGATACAGTGAATGATGAAAAAACAACAAAAAAACAAGAGCACAGAGCTACGTCTCCAGCGTAGGAAATGCAGAAATCAGTATCAACTTTCAGAGTTATTTAACAGTATGACGAAAACAAAACCTCAAATTTATACAGTTTAACAATTTAGGCCGCAGAGGAAAAGTTGATCAGCGTCGCTATAATAAAACATACGACCACAGGGGGAAAAAAAAGACACGAAATTCAGCAAATTATCAGATGTAAAAAAAAGAGAGAGAGAGAGCGCGAGCGACTAAATATCTAGAAGGCAGAGGAGGTGGCGAAGCTGCTTCCTCTCCCTCTCTTTCTGTGCGTCGGCGTATGGCCGGCGCAACCAAAGCAGCTCGTTGAGTGAGAGATGGAAGAATTATAACAATAAAAGAAAGAAAAACAAAAAGACATAGAGAAAGAGGTGCTGCTGCCAGAGCAGGTCCCTGTGTGCATCGGTGCATCGGCTTACAGAGACACTGGCCGCCAAAACAAAGAGGCAGCTCCGGCAACCCCTCTCGCTGTCTATCTGACTCGGCCGGGAAGGGGGAAGCAGAGAGAGAGAGAGAGAGAGAGAGAGAGAGAGAGGCTGGCATACCTGTGAGCGACGGCGACTGTCTGGGCGTCGGCGACGGAGGGGGGAAAAGCGAGCTGTGGGGCAAGGGGGACAGGCTGCGGTGAGGGCGACGGCGACGGGAAATGTGAGACACGGAGAGGGAGAGAACACTCGAGGTCGGAGGGAGGGAAGGAGCAAGGCAGCGGGAGAGCGATGGGACGATCGTAGATGTCCGATATTTCCTTGATTGGACGGCTGCGACGGTCGGGCCGGATTTTGATCCGGCCGGATTTTGAACCGGCTGGATCGACGCCCCTCTGACCAGATCCGGTGGGGGGTCTTCGGCGCTCAGGGCTGTGAGATGGAAAGGTTCGGCACTCGATCGGAGTCAGGCCTTTTAGTCGCGAAAGCCGTAAAATGCGAGGTTGTGACGGCGAGAGTCGAACTTAAAAAATGGGAGCAGAAGGCTCTCCATCTCTGTAGCGGCTTATTGAAAAAAGGTTCTCCATTAAGAATTTCTATTGTATTACTTTTCGGCTTTGCGCTTTTCTTTTATAATGTAATTATTTTTTGTGGAACACATACTAAGACTAAAGGGACGCTGTCTCCTAATTAGATACTGACGCCTTTCTATACCCTGGGGTTCAGTTCTTTCTATACAGTGGTTTAATCTTTAACCCGCATATTGATTAAAAAATAAAAAGAAAAAAGAAAATGAAAAGCGAAGAATTGGCAACACTCAAAAGCTAAGCAGACTAACTCATCTGAGTTTTGATCATTATGCAAGGAAGAGAGAACGTGTGTGTGTGTGTGTATATATATATATATGCTAGTATTGTGAGGTTAGTATGTTGGTTTGTAGTGAAAAGTAAGCAACAGTCAAGACTGGAGCAAGGTGGACAAGACCATGAATCCATTGATGGAAAGCAACAAATCAACTTCAAACATATTTGAAGATTTGGCTGTTGCTAGGAAACAGCTGTCTTAGAAGCATTAGCAACCTTTTGTGGCAGCATCGGTTCGTAACATTTTAGCCACAGTTTATGGTGTTTTTAGGGTCAATTTTTTATTTTTAACAATCGGATGATATCTTACAGGCCTACAAATTTAAATCTTTTCATGTATATATTGAGAAGGCACTATTTCTATACTTCGTCTAAAGACAAAACAAGAGATATAGATATGTATTGCCCAAAGAATTGCCAATGAAACCTGCAACACGTTAATGAAAGAAAACTTTAGAAAAAAATAAAAAAAAATAAAAAACCAGAATACCAACCACAAATCGGCAGCAACAAATGGGCCTAATGTGAAAGGTAGATGACCAATATTGAAGCCACCAAACTGCATGGATGGCTGCTGTTGGAGAGGGTGGTGTTGATGATGGTGGTAATCGGGCTCTTCGTGAGAAAGTTGATGGCAAAGGAACAGGAGGAAGAGGAGCAGCAGAGGAAGCTGAGAAAGAGGGAGAGAAAGCAACAGAGTCTGAGGGATCAAGATAGCTAACAGACCGAAAGAGAGGGAGAGCTAGAGAGGAGGGATGGAGAGTCTGAGAGACAAAGAGAGAAGCGGGAGATGGAGAGGGCCGAGAGGCGGTTAGAACTTTTCGAATGAAAATGAGATTGGGGATTTAGGATTTTCAGTTAAAATTTTGAAAACGTAAAAAGAGAGAGTCCAGCCGGGTTAAACGAGTCGAGTTCCACCAACTCGAACTTGACTCGTGTATGAATTGGTGCTTGAGTTTAATAAAAATGCCTGGCGAAGATAGTTGGAGAAGAAGTGGAGGAGAAGGAAAGATTAGTACAGGTTGATTCAGATTAGCTGCTCATAAATTAGTTCATTATAGCAAAAAGAACAAGGTCAGTGGGTCATAATACTGGAAGCAGAGCAGCGATTGGAGTACACACTGTACATTTATACAACTGAGCTTCACTGCTCGCTCCTCCTATTAGAAAGATCAGAAGCAAAAGTATACACTATTGAACTCTACTTATTATCCTCGCGTTATCGACTATGTTACTCTTCATATGATACAAAACTAGAGCTTAGCCTTGGGCAGCACACTAGTGCACTCGTTCGGTAAGGGGCGAAGGGATCGGGAACGGGAGTGGTACTAGCTGCTAGCTGCTAATGGTGGTGAAGAAATCGCGGGCAGCAGAAGCAGCAGCAGCGCTTCATTTTTGTCAATAAGCTGCAACGAGTGGCGATGACTCCATCCCCTTCTCTAATGTTGCTTCTTCTCCTTCTTCAGCATCCCATAGGAAGTGAGCGTATGAACCCAGCACATAGCTGCATTAACGTTGCAAAATAAGAGTTAGATCATATAACTCTCTCTCTCTCTCTAGGAAGACAAGCACAAAAGACATGAAGATATTAACATTACCAATCATCTGGTGCTGCTCTTATAGCTTGACCAAAGTAGGACTCGGCTCTTTTCTCGTCTCTGTAGATGTCCCAGATCAAGTTCGCGTACAGAGACAGCACCTCCCCATCGCCTGGACTCGCTAAGATCGCTCTTTCGTAACACTCTTCGGCTTTTGCTGCATCCTTTTCGACCTGTACATAGATATTCACATAACAATTAGAAGAGGAAACCAAAAAAGAACTAATGACATCAATTTCCCCTTAAATTATGAAGCAACTAATTACGAAGTATAGGCACAAAATTCAACTAGTTCCATTGATCCGAATTCCGATCATTGTAGAACCTCTTTCGGGGTGGATTTCCAAGTTCAGTACCAAAAAAAAACATCTATGATGGACTAAATTTCATGTTCTTCACGCTAATAAGGAAGACCACGGAAGAGAGGTTCTGGTTTCCCTTACAGGGGAAGAATGAAGGCAATCAAAACCGGATAATCATAAACAGAAGCAGTTATCGCCCAGCAGGAGATTGCAAATGGATAGAAACGAGAACGAGTTCAACGAACCTCGTGCAAGTATTTCCCATAGTTCATCAGCAAAAGAGGATTCCCAGGGTTCGCCTTCAGCATTTCTTTATAATACTCTCCGATCCTACTTCCATCGGCTCCTCCGCCACTAGACGACCCGCTCCCTTCACCTCTTCCTCCATCCCCGCCGCCCGTCTTCCTTCCTTTCCCACTCCCTCCACCGCCAAAGCCCAATTCTTCTGTCGACGCCCTTTCCGTCACCCCCTCGGAGACGTTCCAGATTCTCCTCCCGATCATCAGTGCGCCCTCTCCTTCCTCCTCGTCTAAAATCCTCACACTCCTCTCACGACCCTCCCGGCGAGGCCTGCTAGACTCCGCCTGCTTCAAGCCGTACTTGACACAAGAATCCCCCCACCCAGGGAGATCGACATCGGCTTCCGACCTGGTCCGCCTTAGGGCGGGACAGTCGAAACGCAGGGGATTCCGGGGCGAAGCGGAGAAGGATACTCCTTCGCCGGGACCATGACCGGTATGTATTCTCGGCGAGCCGGAGCCGATGGAAGGTAGTAGGGTCTGGCCGGAACCAGTCCTCCACAGGATCGCTTTCATGGCTGCCTCGAGATCTTTGGTGAACGGTGAAAAGTTATCAGGAAAGACGAAAAATCTCCGAAAAGGTGAGGCCGCCCTCTCCTGCCATTTATAGTCCCACCCTTTCTTCTCCCGCCCGGACGGAGCCTTTAACGCCGTCATGGAGCTTCTCCGTCCACGTGGCAGTGAGGGAACGTGAGGTCGATGACGTGGCTTCTTTTGATTCGAAACTACTCCATGCAGACTAGGTCCCCATGAATATGGAAAACGCCTTCCTCGCATCGCATTCTTTTTTCCTACAATGCCCACGATTGGTGCTCTGGTTCAACGACTGTGCCACCCACTAACTTACGATCGCCTCCATACAAGATTCCGGGTCTGAACGATAATTAAATCCACGACCTTGTTTCTATTTTTCGTATCGTCTTAACTACATCTCTCAAGCTCAACATAAATTGAGGGAAAAAGAAAAAGAATAAAAGGGAAGAAAATTTTAAGTAAAAGCTGACCGTCTCAGTTGTGCTTGTACTTTTAAGATCCCAAACTTCTCATCCACGCCACTCCTGGGTCGGTCTAAAACGTGATGAGTGGATTTGGATCGATCGCAAGGGCCGGGTATGGCAATGGCGTAATATGCACGGGATCTGAGGGTGGTTTCGGTGCACGGCGACTCATTTGCGGAGAAGTCCAAACCGCGTGCCTTCTTTTACGAAACCCGCGGGCTCCCGTCTATTTTCGGGATCATGGGTTTGGGGAAAACCATGTGCAAGTTATACTGTTTTCTTTTCTAGTATATCTCCAAGAACAACAAGTAATTTTTATTCTTCAAAAATTTTTAGTAGATAAAAGAAACTATAATATATGTGGACTCAATGGGACTATAGTTGGTCCATTTGTATTTTGATTTTGGTAAGTGCTATGTTTTTTTATTCTTTACTTTGAAGGCGACTCACTACACAAAAAACCCCGAAAGCAAAGAAAATAAACCCAAGACCTCGAAAGCAAAGAAAGTAGCGTAAGCAATTACCTACAACGTAGCTCTGTCACTGATCCTCAAAGTTGGGAGACTACGCGACCAAGTTCGGCCTGGTTATACCAAGCCAACCTTGCTCGTGCAGCGAGTGAGTCAAGGTCAGCGCCCAACTCGAAGCAAGTTGACTTACCTGCAATTAAAACGTCTTCGGTCGGAGTCCCTTAGCTTAGCTCTGGACTTTTGAGTTGTATATATGGAGTGCAAAAGTGGATTTGCCATTCGCCAAGGCCGACCTTGCTATGCTTGGACCTTGTTTCAATGATCGAAGGTGGTTACAGGTGGTTACATACACAAGCCTGTGAATATATATATATATATATAAAATATAGAGAAGCTCATATATGAAGGCCAAAGTTACACATGTCATGCAGCAGAAACTGTACACAATGCACCCCGGTGTATATAACCACCTCCTTGTTAGTGTTTTGGAATTATTTGGATAGGACAAATGGACGGGTGGTAAAGCATCTGCATCCCCTGAATTAAAACTCGGGTTTTATGCAATACCATGAGCGGAATAACTGGTTGGGAAAGAGACATGGAAGTCGCCCTCCAAGGCCAGCTACTTAATCGGTGTCATACTTTTCCTTGGACGAATTAGAAGAAGAAACCAGAAGAAAAGAGAACAAGAACAAGAAGCACAAGGGAAAAAAAATCAATTTGGCATTTGCGCTCCAGGCCAGATATGGCACCTGAACTTAGTTAGCGTTTGGCCTCTGTGAGTATAGCGTTGCTCACGTTTAACCAAGTCAGGATGAGCTTGCCTAAACCACAAGCTACTCAACTCCATTCCAGACATATGTGGCTTAAGATGAAAGATTCAAGGAGTGGGCGAGGTGGGTAGTTAAAGCCATGGCGGTCGAGCCCATGAACATGGCCCATGCAGGCCCCTCCTTGGCTCCGCCCTGGCATGGCATGGATTTGGTGAAGAATTACACCAAGTTGGTGAAGCTCAATGTTTTTGCTTGTGAAAGTTAAGGAGCTTTTCGTTTGATGTCTTAGAGTTTCGATTTTGGATTCAAAATTCCAGAATCAAATTGTCACCTCAATCTGGAATTACATGGAAGAGAAATTTCACTTCCACTTGAGCTTGATAAATATTGAATTTTGATTCTAGAATTACAAATGACTTGTTTCACAAAAAGAAAAGTAAAATTCTAGAATTGATGAATTAACGACTTCATAATTCTAGAGCCATAATTTCATCCCGAGGGTGGGTTCACAATTCTAGAATTTTTATTTTTGAATGAAGTTATAATTCCCAGAATCAAAATTCTTTGTTTTGATAACCTAAGTCTCATTTTTAAAGAACGAGAATCATGATCATGATCGTAAGATTTCATTGATTCCAAGTGAATCAAACGCCCCCTTAGTGTTTCAACATTTTTCCCTCTTCTTCGGAGAGTAATACTATTGCATCAGCATTGTTAGAGGTCTAATAATGTGCATAAACATATATTTTATGTTCTAAACTTAGCCAAGTGTGTTTTAACTTGCACAAACTTAACCAGACTTGCTCGAGCTGGCTCAACTCGTTCAACAAGTGAAATTTCACTAGTAATTCAACATTGATTCAATCAGCTTGTGAGTTGAAACCCAGCTACTTGACTCTCATGTAAAACCCTAGCAATAGGAGCAAGTTCATGAACATATGTTTTGAGTATTTTGACCATGCTTGGGCAAGTTCTAAGCATGCTTATCGAAGAGCTGAGACCTTCATATCACTTCAAATCCATATCAATAATCGCATTTGTATTGAACTTGCAAGAAGACATGAATAACAAGGATTGGCCCACAAAATGCCACTTGAACGGCTCTAGATGCTCCAATCACGTGACAGGAAATTTTTGTCAGATTTCGCCTGTAATTGGACGAAAGAAATGTTGACATTTGTCACAATGGGATTGACAATAGAAGTATGATTGGCAATTATAAACGAGCAGAGTTGAACCCGAGCTTGGCCAGCTCGAACTCGAGTTGAGCATCTTATAGCAAGCTCGAGCTTGACTCGACTACACAAAATCGAGCAAGAACTCGACTCGTTTATCACATTTAACTCGTTTAGCATTGACTCGTGTAAGCATTAACTTGTTTAATCGTGTAATCATTAACTCGAGTAAGTGAAAAAATTGTTTTTACCTTAAAAGTTAAAACCGTTGATTCGCTGAACCAGTTTTTACAATATTATATAGAGTACCGGCACGAGTCGAGTAGAGTATAAACGAGTCGAGTTCCTGAAACTCGAACTCGACTCGTTTATCATTTCAAGTATATTTGTAAGCTCGAACTTGACTCATCTATAAATGAGTCGAGCACGAGCCGAGTTTTTTCGAGCGAGTTCGAGTCAAGCCTGAGTTAGCTCGGCTCATTGTGCAGCCCTAAGTATAAATGGATGGGCAATTCAAATGGAGTTTGAATCTGATTGAGCAGTAAACGGATCCGTTCCAAGTTTTGACCAGCGATGCAGCCGGGTTGGACATGGCTGACATTCAGTCTGATCTTATCGGGTCAAGTCGAGTCTGATTTCCCAAGATCGAACATCAACGCCACTAGGTTAAGATCCACATCCACATAATCTCGGGTTTAGATTCCTATCAGATTTCACGGTCGATTCGGACCTGGGCCTGAAATTCCTGTTCTGAATACTGAATGCTGAAAACTAATCCAGTTACTATGTGCATCCTATTGCCCAACCTCATAGTGACACAACCCTCAGTTGGATTGAAATGGATAAACCAGTTCCAGTGGCAGTCGAACTCAAAGTTGGATTCTTGGGGAAGCAAGATGGGTGTTTCATCCTACCACCCAAGAAAAGATGTACATCCATGGTACCATGTTTGTTTTTGGTGTCGGGGGGTGTCATCTGCCACATGCTTCAACTTGTGCATGAATATCCTTCCCCCCCCCCCCCCCCCCCCCCCTCGCTCATTTCGCAGCGCAAGGTGGCTAATACCCTTGACAGTACTTGAATAGGAAACTGGTCGCCTATTAGCCCTGACTGAAGCCGTTGCACCAACCATCTTGGGAATGAATTCCAAAGTTTTACCAATAATCTTGTGAGGACATGTCAAAGACTCAAAGATGCTAAACACTATACATGCCGCTATGCCAATGGGGTGAGAACGTTCTAATAGCTGGTTTACATTGAACCTCGAGAGTGAGAAAGACGGGCTTTGGCTCTCATTTAGACGGTAGAAAGTGATTCAAATCGACAGATCAATCAACCTTGAGCTATTTCACCTCTACCCATAAAATTGTACATTACCCAAAGGCTAGAAATGAGCAAACTAATTCAAGAGTTCCGCTGATTGAACCAAGCTGATTGCTTGACGCTACTTTGTTGATGGAGGGAAGAAGAAGAACATGTCCTTAGAGATAGAAACTGTCGCGTGAATTCAGATGGAGTTCATCAGCCTGATCTCATGATTAACACAAGCTTGAGCTCCATTTTCCTAGCTCAGTGTGAGCTGCTGTCTTAAGCTGAGTTTGGGCAGCCTCCCCCGAACTTAATAGACCTCGAATAGGCACAGTATTGCTACAAAGGGCATAGCCTAGCTGGTTGAGTTAAGGACATGTGAAGTCTCTAGTTTGATTTGCATGTGTCCTACACCTCCAAAACTTAAGTGGTGGGAAATGGTGGCTAAGTTGATGGTTTGTCATTCTACTGATGAAAAAAACACATAGATGGTTTCCTGTTATTTAATACAAAACTTGCGATTGATGACAAGAACTCAGGCTACCAATGCATAATGAAGGATCATTTAATATCAGAGCTAACCCATAATTGGAAATAAGGGTAACATTTTTTTCTAATTAATTATGAGAATAAGCCATTGACAAGTTCATTAGTGCTCATTGCCTACTTTAGTCCATGTTACATCTATCAATGAACGTTCTTTATCTACGGTCTTTCTTTCAGCCCGAATTCATTCATTTTCAATTGAGTGATCAGTCTGGTCTTGTTCCGCTTGTAAGCCGCTCTTTTGTGCTGCTGGCGGCGTGGGCAGGTCGGTGCGCAAAGATTTGAAGCAGGGGCTGACGGACAAGAAGGATAGTACTCGCTCGGTTCGACTAGAGTCAGTCCCTTGATCCCGATTTCCTGAATGTTATGGAAAAGTCAGGACTAATTTCTTGAAAGGTGAGGATTCTAGAAACCTCCGTCGTTATGAGATAAGGAATCGTAGGTTAGGAATCGGGATGGGTTCCCAACTTTGAATGGCATGTACGCTGACCTTGACTTTGAAATTGGCTCGTGACGTGAACGGTTCACTTTGCGAGTGTTTTGTGGGCTTTGCGAATCTCACGAGGTCAACAAAATGGCATGAATGCATAATTAAGAAGCTAATATCAATTTGTTATGTTTCTTTGTAATGGGAGGAGATGAGGTCAGGCAGGCGAGCGCACTTGGACTTGTGTCTGAACTCAAGGCAGGGAGAAATCTCAAATCTCTAAGCGGTCAAAATCCAGTGTTTGCTTGTAATCCTAACATAAAGGCAATTTCAGGTCAGCCTTGGATCTGAGATTCGATACTACTATCAAATGCAACCTGAAGATCACTTTTTTCCTATCAAATCTGTGGAACTCCAGTTAAGAGAGTATGTCTGAGACAGGAACCGTTTCATCAGAACCGCGTGGAATGTGAATTACTTTCATGACTTGTTCATTCTTTAAGAAAAGAATCCCAATCTGTCTTGCAATCCATATATATCACAAGTTACCAAGACTTTGAAAGCTGCAGCACTCAAACATGGCTGTTCTGAGAAAGGTGCAACTCTCTTAGACCGTTAGACGGTGTTTGATACCCTGAATCTTAAGTCTAAAGTCTGATCCACTGTGAAATCCAACTTAAATGCATTGGGTTGAAGATGCAAAAACTACAAATGCAAACCATATAAACCTTCAAATAAAAGGTCTAAAATACTCGTTAAGAAAATGAAGATCTAAAATCCTTGGATCTAAGTGCCCAATATCAGAAACAAAAAGACCTCGATTCTGAGATCCGAAGCAACAATGAAGCATTCTCTTTTAAGCATCGTCTGTCGGCCTACCTCGAACCCCAACTCTCGAAGATCTTAAGAGTCTCTCAATTTCTTGCCTGTTGAAACTGTCAACAAAACTCAGCCGCTGCCATTAGCGGCGGAGAAACCACGGGCGTTCGGTCCTCCTTCCATTTTCACGAACCAAAGAATTTGAATGTCCAAGTTTTTTCTGGGAAATTGCTTATGGTTCTGCCTCTGTCGATCAAGTCACGGCCGAATATAGTTCTGCCAATCAGGGGCCGAACCAAGGTCCGAACAGTAATTCATAAATATTGCAAGAGGGCCGGTTGGTGCAGTCCCCAACAACCGTCCATGCCTAATTCCAAGGGAAGGTGCAAATATTTATTTAATGGAAAAAAGGTTTTATTAATGGAATATTAGATTATTTTCTCCTCACTTTTTGGCCTTTCTTTTGTTTTTTTTATTGCGACTTTTTCACCGCAATCTTATCTCTACATCTTTTTTTCTCTGTCTCTTGATTCTCACGGAAACGGAAATGCAAGTCTTAATCATGAGGCGGCCTCCCCGTCAACAACGTAAGGTAAGGGTCCCCTCCAACGCCGTTTTCCTCTCCGTTGACGATTCCCCTTGGCCGTTTTCCGTTGGACCGTAAATGTGTCGGGTGGTTTTTGGCAATGTAGTTAAAGGATGAAAATAACAAATATTTATGAAAATATAAGTCTTTTGTGCTTGCTTTTTTCTTTTTTTCTTTTTTTAGATAGAGCTGTACACAAGCCGACTTGAACGAGCTCGATCAGCTCGATTCGACTTACATATTGCTTGCCTTGAGCTCGGCTCGAGCTCGAGTCGAGCTGACTACAAGGTTAGTTCGAGCTACATTCAATGATAGATCGAGTCACAACACGTGCACGACTCATTTAAACTCTTTTATTAAAATTATAAAAAAGAGAAAGTATAACTTAAAATAAACGAGATTACTTCAGTTTAACCAAGTCGAGCTCATGTAACTCGATCCTGACTCGAGTATCAACGAATCGATATCGAATTGAATAAGATTCGAGTTTGAGTGGAATTGACTCATTGTATACTCAACGTTTAATTAAGGTCATCTATGAACTAATTTTTAAAATGTATGAAAATATATAAAAAGTTATAGAAATTTGATGTCTAAAATCGATTTTATAAGTTGAAAATCTAAAACACTTGATTTTTAAAACTTTATTAAACATAATTAATATATATGATCTTCGAGAATATTTATTGGAGTTGAAAAGAGGAGGATATGAGTTAAATTAAAACATGAACACTCAAAGAAAAATGATACTAAAACGATTGTGATGATTATTATTGATTGTGATGGAAGCACCAGAGGACTGGCATATCGAACCAAGATCTGGATCTGAACCACCAGATCGGTTGGCAGGGACCGTTGAAACCTGAGGGCTGAGGTTCAGTCATGACCTTGGACCCGATATTCTCGTTACTCCTCCATGGCGTTCCTCGTTTGGGGAACGAGGGGTTCCATCCATACATCCGTAAACAACGGGGCGAGGTTTTAGTCGCCAGCCCAGCATCGGTGTCTTAAGGGACGCGGTTTCATGGAGCGAGCCGGGAAAGAACTGAATCCCCTGATGCAAATGTCCATACTAACCTTGTCCAGGACAGTAGTTCCTACTCTCCCGCTTTTCTGGTCCAACGAGATTTTAAGTTAGGAACCTCAAACTACCATATCCATCCATTTCCTTTATATTTTGACCTGGATCTCATTACATGATGAATCTAAGCAAGATCCACCTTCCTCTTCCATCTCAATTCCTAACTAAATGTCCTCTTTTAATTAATTTTTGAAATCCGATTTGTTTATTCAGGTGTGAAGACAAAAAAAAAAAAAAAAAAAAGTCGATTTGTTAAAAAGTTGGGTTTTGTTCCAGACTCAATTTCAACCATCTTTCCTCCAAAACAACTTTTAACATCTTTCTGAACTGTATTGACATGAGTTCTTTTAAGACGCATTATATGTATTGAGCAGATCAAGAGATGCACCACAAGGATATGAAACATCATACAATTAAGTGGCACACCTAAAACGTATAAAATACTAAAAACTTAGAATAATTGCATCTAACCCACATGGTTTAGGGTGGTGAACCCATTGCTAAGCTAAGCACGAGGAGAGATCAAAACCGGTCCAACAATACTTTGGAACCTGGATGGAAAGCGGGAAGGACACGGTGGTCCTACAAAAGCGCGGACATTCGGTGGTCCGGTGGTGGGCATTTTCGTCTTTTTAGAGCAACGGCGAACGGGCGTTAAGACCGAAGAGATTACGGGCGCCCGAAGGCCACGTTGGTCATTTTTGGCGTCGTAACCAACATTTTGGTCTAAGAAAGAAAATCCCCAACGAATAAAAGGGAAAGACGGGAGCTGGTGGATTCCAGGTCACATTTCTCCTCCTTCTCCTCTCTCTCTTTCTCTCTCTCTTTCGTATATCAGGAGAGAGCGAAGCGGCGAGAGGAGACGTCGTGAGAGAGGAGAGAGAAGCCAACGAACCTGAACCGCTTGCAACGTAAGAGAGAAGGAGAAACCTCCGCCATGGCCGCCCTTGCCTTCCCAGGCGGCGGCACGGCGTCCTTCGCCGTCGCTTGGCTCGTCCTCGTTTCGCTCTCGTCCCTCTCCCTGGCTGCTGTGCCCTTCAACGTCTCGACGCTCGTCTTCGACGACGTCTACGCCCCGCTGTTCGGCGACCACAACATCCACCGCTCCGACGACGGGAAGTCCGTCCGCCTCCTCCTCGACCGATACACTGGTAAGCAGCCACCATCCGTCCGCTAACGGAATTCTGTTTGCGGCGATGATGACGGACGAAACAAGGAAAAAAGCGAAAACGAAGAATGTTTATCGTCTCGTCGTCGTAAAAATTTTTCTCGTTTTGCTTTTTTCTTTTCGTGGAAGGAAGGACGGGGGAGAGACTTCTGATCGTCGTGTATCTTGTTGTGTGCAGGGTCGGGTTTCATATCACAGGACTTGTACCATCACGGGCTCTTCAGCGCGTCGATCAAGCTGCCCTCGGAATACACCGCCGGCGTCGTTGTCGCCTTCTACGTAATGCCTGTTCCAACCTCCCTTTCTCTCTCTCTCTCTCTCTCTCTCTCTCTCTCTCTCTCTGATGCGATTCAACCTGAATTGAAGCAGTGGCTTCTTTTACGAAGCTTTGCAAGCTTAAGTTGATTGAGTTCCTAAATCTTTGGCGTTCTTCAAACATTTTGAAATTTTGTGTTTCGTCGGAAGAAGAATTTTCTTATTTCTTTGGAATTTGGATTCTTTCTCGTGTCTTTCTTCAAACGTTACGAAGCTTTGGAATTTTCTTACTCTGGATTTCTTCTTTATCGTGTATTATCTTGAAAATGATCTTAAGAATTGAACTTTTGGACGTCTTCCTGAAGAACGATACACCGAAATTCAGATTTCCGAATCCAAATTTCGGTGTTTCCTTTTCTTTGCGGTCGAGCCTCACTGGAGGTCAAGGTTCTCTCAGTTCCTTCCTTCTCCTACAAGCTTTTCTTCCTCTTCCTTTTCTTCCCGTTAGGCACAAGTTACTCTTCATCTCTTTGTCGTAATTTAAAATATTTCGAAAGAATTTTTTTTTTTTCCTTTTTCTTGAATTTTATCCCGGTTTCTTCGTTCAGGTTCGCATTTACGTCAATATCAATATCCTGCTTTGGACTTTTCTGTTTTCTCCACCTTTTTTTAGCAAAGAAAATCTTCATTTTTCTCGTTTGGGCGGTCAAGGTTATCTAGGTACTTTCTTCCACAGTTCTCTGTCTCTCCCTCAATTTAGGAGCTTCTCATAACCAAATTTAAACAACAATCCCCGGAATTTCTGCCGGCTTCTTTAAGCGATCGACCGGAATTCTCTAGGTCCCGTTGGTTTGTGTGGCTGGAAAAATCTCTGACCGTTGTTCGATCACCTGAAATAGTTTTTTCGTTTCCAAACATCGCTCTTCAGGGGGCACCAACGAAATTATTCGTGCAAATTTCTCCCATTTTCTCAAAAATAGAAGGCGCGAACCGACGCGTTCTTTTCCGGATTGGGCAAAAGGTCAGGTGCCACCCAAACGCGATCTGGCCATGCAATGAAAACCATAATGACTAAATTAACCTTGGATGACTGCATGTGTTTACGCCGGGTATTTTCCCCAGATGGTCTTGGACGTTTACGTCATTTCCCAAGGGGTCGGTCTCGGTCTCGCTGCGGGTAATACTCGATCCAATTTTATGGGGAAATCGTCCTCGTCTGATAGTGATACAAATGAAAACGTTACGGGTATATTCTTTCTGGATCAAACCCACCTTCAACTTATTGGATCTCTATGTGGATCTGCCTCACATCTCTCTAATTGCTCGGTCACGGCCTCCTTGACCAGGCAATAAGACATCATCAATCCGGGCTCGCACAAGCGCCTGGGTCCAAACTCGAGCCTTTTCAATGGGTTGCATTGAATACGAACGGCTGTTGCGTTCATGCACTAGGACTGTCGATTTACAAAGCTTTCTTTCTTAAATGAATTGACTGGAGCAGCTGATAAATACCAAATGGAGTTGATTTACGTTTCCTATTACGAAGCAGATTAATGATGCGAATTACTTGGGCTGATTATGGAGCCAATTTGGGTTTATTGTCATGAATGCAGACCTCAAACGGCGACGTCTTCGAGAAGACGCACGACGAGTTGGACTTCGAGTTCCTGGGCAACATTCGAGGCAAGGAGTGGAGGGTTCAGACCAATGTGTACGGGAACGGCAGCACATCCCGCGGAAGGGAAGAGCGGTACCTCTTATGGTTCGACCCCTCCAAAGAGTTCCACCAGTACAGCATCCTCTGGACCACCAAGACCATAATGTAAGTTCTCAGGCTCCCTCTCCCGTTTGTCCATGGTTCCCCATGGACGCGACGGTCCAGAGTCACGGGGTGTCCCGTGATTGTCCCCATGTCGACCAGTATAGTAGTATCTAATTGGTTCTGGAAGTTCGGGTCCGAAAGACATGGTGTCCGGTCTGAAAGGTCCACGACCCCGTCTATTTTAGGCCTGCACCGTTTCGGTTGGCTGACCGGTTCCGATGCCCACTCGTGGTGGCGCACAAATATCTCCTACTGAGGTCTGGTTCCCAGCGTAGGTGACTGATTGTGACCCAGCCAAACGCCGGCAAGTGAACCGGACTGAAACAGGAGTTTTTGTTTTTCCGGTTTGGGCTCATTTAGAGGTTGAATTCGAGTTTTCTTTGTTCAGCAAAATGCGACCAAGTTCTTCAAAATATACCAACATTTTATCTCGCCTTTGATGGACGCCGTGAGCTGGACCGTCTTCCTGTTGGATGGAGAACGACGCGTTCTCCACGGAAGATGGGCCCCAACTTACCTACCCTGGCGTTATTGGAACTTGACCGGAGTTTCTGGGGTTTCAGGTTTCTACCTGTTTCACTGCCACAGCGAAGAAATTTTGTGCCGAAAGCAATTATTTTACAACACTTTTCAGACGCTGAGGTCTGATGGATATACTACAGAGTCACCTCGCTTTGATAGTATTAGTTTTTTACCAATTTCTTTGACTCGACTTTTTGTACCGGTTAACTGCACCTTTTTCTTTCTCAGCTTGCTCTTTTACTTGTTCACCAGTGAAATTTGCTCATGGTTTTTGAATTTCTTATTCAACGATTTCTGCCAGATTGTCAGAAAAAAAAGGAACGGCACATTGAGTGCGTTTAGGAGACTTGAAAAATGAAGGGAATTAAGAAATCCCTAGTTTCCAATGCCTATTTCTCAACAAATAGTTCATGCATGGAGATCAAAATGAAGAATTTCACTTTCAATTTTCTCCTGGGATGACGCCGGATTTCCGGTGGGTACCTTGAGGAGATTCTCAATTGCAACTGTCCAAATGGCAAATGCAGCCAATGTGGAATTCGGTGATGCAAGCTGGTATCGATCCCACCAGCGTGTTGAAAGTTGAAACTCTTTCACTCGCATGCCAGTGGGCGTGATCGCCTTTTTTCTTATTCCATCTTTTGTTCTCTCCATATTTTTATTATTTTCCTTCTAACCAAATTCAACCGCAGACAAAGGAACTAAACCGCTTTTCTGCCTGTTTGGTTCCTCCCATACATCGAGGCCCCACTCTCCGCATAGTGATCTAGCGAATATTATTGGTTTCACTTTAGCAGGGTGCTGCCGGGATTGTCTTTATATGTTCCTTTGACTAGCAGTTGCTTGTTGAATTATAAAAATGAAATGTTGTCCTTGTTTATGTCCAAAAATGTGGCTTTGTTAATAACCAGTTTCGGCAATCTTTAGTTTGTTTAATGGCAAGTTTGTAGAGAGCAGTTTGAAAAAGATCTAATGGAATCCTATTTAATAATTTTCTTTTCTTTGTAAGAAGTCCTGCGCATTTGATGCGGCCTACGGTAGTTAATTGAACCTATTGCACATGAGTCCAGTTCTATTGGTCCAAAAAAGTCGAGTTTTCCTTTACAAAGAAGATAATGCCTGCCTTTAACCATTTTCTTATCCTACTAGTGGATTCTTCTTTCAACTGGATGATGTTGAAGGGTTCCCTTTTATAAAGTTTCATATTACCCTTGCCTTCCAATGCAAACTACAGCAGTGAATTATTGTTGTTATTATCTCTGTGGCTAAACTACTTGCTCATGCATTGGAGATAAGATTACACGCTCTGTTATTTGCATGTTTTTCAATGAATCATCCTCATAACACACTTGATAATTGTGTCCGCCACTCAACTCTGCTCCCTGAAACTTGCAGCTTCTACATAGACGACGTACCCATCAGAGAGGTTGTGAGGACTCCGGCGATGGGAGGGGACTACCCATCGAAGCCGATGGCGTTGTACGCCACCATCTGGGACGGGTCGACCTGGGCGACTTCCGGCGGCCGGTATAAGGCCAACTACAAGTACGCGCCCTTCGTCTCCGAGTTTTCCGACCTCATCCTCGAGGGCTGCTCTGTAGACCCAATCCAGCAGGTATCAGAGAGGTGCGATGAGCACGAATCAAGGCTCGCCACCGAGGAATACGCAGTCATGACACCACAGAAGAGGGCCGCAATGCAGAGGTTCCGGCAGAGGTACATGACTTACTCCCACTGCTATGACCGAGCTCGGTACCCGACCCCCATGCCGGAGTGCGTGTTCATCCCTGAGGAGAAGGAGAGGTTCAAGAACACCGGCCACTTGAAATTCAGTCCCGGCCACAAGCGCCACCACAAGCGGCGGAGCAGCACTCCGACAATGAAGTCCGACAAACAAGCTTATGTATAAGAAGTGATAACCAGGGAGGGGGAAACAGCCTTTTCTTCTTTGTTCTATAAAATTCACCCTCCCCACGAAAAAAGTGAGAGTATACGAACAATTTTATTGATTCTTTTGGGCACTTTTCTGCTTCTTTTCTTTTCAACCTACCTGTTAGAGACCCTATGACAACTCTTGATCCGTCCTTTCTCACCCCTCCGCCTCATAGTGCCGCCCCAACTTACTCTGGTGTATTGTTCCTTCTTGTACTATTTTCAATAGAGAAACGTACATTAATATGTTGTATCACATCTTCGGCTTCTCACCGGCGCATCACTACCGTCATCCGAACTTCAACTTTGTCAGAAAACTCTTGCAAGTTGTGCCTTTGTGTGTCGTAAGCACTAAAAATACTCCAAAATGAAATTTGGAACTTCGTTGGCGAATCTACGGTCATAGTTATGGTTCTTTTGCCACATAGACGAGAGAGAGAGAGAGAGAGAGAGAGAGAGAAGGGGAAGGAACTACAGAATTCATTTCGAAGAGGCTCATGAATTGTCACATCATTCATTTGAGAGAGATAGAGAGAGAAAGACTTCTTGGCAACTTTTCGATTTCATATACATAAGTTGGCAATTAGCTGGGATCATTTAAGGGGCGGCCTCATCTATTACTACTACTGAGCTGTCCATGGTCGCAGACATCTAGCTTTAGCTTGCATCCACATTTTAGACCAAACCCATTTGCAGAATGGTTCCAAATGGTCCAGACCTAGGCACTAAGGCGGTTTGACCATCCTGTTTTGCTAGTGCCAAACTCAATTTCAACTCCACTTGGGATGTATTCAGCTGTCCCTACATCCCAAATTCCTCACTTCAATGCACCCACACACCTGTAAAGAAACCAAAGGAGAAAAAAAAGAGTCCACAAATGGAGCCGCGTGACCAACTGGCTGTTGTTGCCTGTCAAGATCAGATCATGAAACTTGATTCGGTAAAGTTGTAAGAATTTTCTTGGCTTCCTTTTTGGAGGAGTTGCAAGTCTCCCTTAACTCATTTAATTAAAAAGCAAAAGAACATTAGTCTGTGCAGTTTCGTTCAACTTGACTTGGATTACGATTGCATGTGTTCAAAGAATGTCACAAAGGTGATCTCCTATTTGAAAATGGTTCACTGAAAAGCCTGACCCGTATATGTAAATTAGAACATTTAGGCTTGCTTTTAGAATTACCAAGGAACAGCTGCCTTTAAAATGAAAATTTTTTTCTCTGTCTTTCTTTCCTTCTGGAAGAATAGAAAGCCCTGGCTGACACTCTCTCTCTACCCCACTTAAGAAAAGCTTCTCTTTTCAAACTTGGGAAAGTGAATGGCAAGGTTGCTGGAAAATTCTGCTGACATTCTCTTATACCCAACTAAGAAAAGTTTTATTTTTCACACTTGAGAAAGTTAATGACAAGGATTGATCCCCTAGGGGAGGAGTGGCGCAGTGGAGTGAGATATATTATCAGAACTGGGCAAGAGTTGACTGAAGTTTTATTGCGCTTTTCTTGTATAAAAAATCAAGAAAATAAATCAATCTTGAGTTATCTCAACAAAATTTGGATTGCTTGTTATTAGTTAAAGGTGAGTTTAGAAGAAATGTGGTCTGATGTCTATGGGCAAATATCGTTCCATGCGGTAGAGGAAGTCATTGTGAGGGCTTCACCAGCAAGAATACAAAATTTTCACAAATCCTTCTTCTCAATCTACTACTGGGTCAGATACAGATACGTCTGATCACCAATCCGATTTTGATTCTGTTTAAATAGATTCGGTAAAGAAATTGTGCCAGAAAAAATGTGCCACCCATTTCAAGAAATTCAAGAATGTGGTTAATGTCCTCCATCGTGTTTGAATTGCGAATGGAAGGTCGATTCGAGAGAGAGTGTGTGTTAGACGTCAATCCAACCCCATAAAATTTCGTAATTCAAAACTACTACTCCCCTCCTACCAAAGGTTTCTTTCCTCCCTCTTGCAATGAATGCCAAAGAATCATACATCCACGCAGAGAAGCAGACGTCGCTCTTTTTCGTTTGCGATTCACGAAGAAACTCGGAAATTTGAAATTTAAGAGGAGAAGAAAGATGCTAACAAGATTTACAAGAAGTTATCGACTGCGTTACAGCGCCATGAATGAAATTGAAAGAAGGCGGAGCAAAAGAAGAAAGAAGCATCAACGAATCAGATCCAACGAGGCACCAATCTTCTGCATGCATCCGTGGTGATGTACGTAGCAGAAGAAACAACAAGAAGGTGCATCAAACTCGCTCTCCTTCCCTGCAGAAACCAAAGATCACGTTGGCCTGATCCTCCGGCAACTCGCCGCCGAACTTCTCCGTCATCGCCTTCAAGAACACACGCAGCGCCAGCAGACCGTCGGACGCCGCTCCGTAAGGAGGTCCAGTTTCTCTGCCCACCCCCATCGCCTTCGCCACTCGATCGAGCTTCCCTCGGGCTTTAGAGAGCCCCGGCGTTGCGGCCACCACGTGCATGACGTCGTAGAACGTGGGGAAGTACATCTTTACCTTCGCAAACAAGTCCTGGCGCTCCGGCGGCAGTTCAATGCCGGTGATCAGCTTGACGAGGCTGCCGAAGTCGAGGCCTCCCTTGAACACAACCCAGCAGTGGCGGCTTTTCCTGAGAGAGCCGGTGGCGAAGAGCCCGATGATAAAGTCGGCGGGGTTGATCCCCCTGTCATCGGTGACGTGCACCCTGAGGTTGAACTCCCACATGCACGGCTGCCCGGTTTCTTGGCACTTCGGCAGGTTGCCGGAGCCGTCGAAGAGGACGATTCCTATCTGCCTGACAGGAAAGACGTCGAGCACCAGTTGGAGGCGACCGTGGTTGGAGTCGTGGACGGCGGTGCATGACTTGGCTGGGATCTTGTCGCGGTACCGGAAATGCTTGGTGGAGATGGAGATGAAAGGGTAGGAGGGAAGGTGAGATCGGATGATGCTGTTCTCTTTCTGGCGGTTCTCCCTCCACACGCTCTTGATCAGCACTCCAGTGTCGTCCATGGCGGAGACGGAAGAAGCAGCACCACCACACCCCAAGAACCAGAGAGAGGGAGAGAGGAACTAGGTTCTACGATTATGGCCGGCTTGTTCGCTGTTTCCGATCTCGGGTTATGGCGTCAGTTGATAATATTTAGATATAGATAAAAGAAACAGGTATTTTCCAGACCGTGTTCCTCCCATGCAAATACCGGCCACATAGCTAAGGTAATAGACTCTGATTTTTTTTTTATGAATGGTTGAAAACAAGAAAAAAGAAAAGGAAAAAAAATCAATTAATAATAGATAACTTATGGTAGTTTTGGATGATACACTAAAAAAAAAAGTTTATGAAAACTAGTTTTTCAAAAATTAGTTTTTAAATCAATATCAGAAAACTGGTTTGTGTGTTCGGACAACAACAAGATCAAAACACATTTTTTTGTAAATAACCACTATGGCGCCCAAGTTATTGACTCTGTTTCGAAAAATAGGTTTTGTCGAAAATGAGTTTTGACGAAACCCATTTTTCATTATCTGGACATGTCTGAAATGAAATGCTGTTTGGAAAGCAAAAACAAAAAATGGTTTTGGCTATCATCCAAATGCCCCATGTATGTTTTTTTCTTTAGATAAAATCAATACACAAGATCATTCATGTCGGTTCCAACCCCACTGGATTGTCTCAGTATCTGATCAGAACCGAACTGTCTGCAGACGCAGTAAGGAGTTTGTGAGACTAATTGACAATTTCGTTCAAAAAGAAGTGAGTAAAGCATGGAATCTATTTACTGATCTATGGAACTTCTTAGGAATTAATGTAGGAGGCCTATCCTCTACCAGTTTATTTGCGGGGATCTATGGAACTTCTTACGTTTCAGTCCATGGATCATATATTCAATATTTAAATTGTAATGACATATCCATTACCAATTGATTAATATAAACTTGTATGCAGATAAATAAGGGTGTCAAAGGGCCGACACTGATCCAATAGGCAACCTCGATGTGCAAGGAATTTTTATAGCAGCCAGGATTACGCCTCTTCTCCAGTCAATATCACAATTTCCGAATATAGAGATATTTCAAGATAAAGCTTGTTGCGGCTGTTTGCTACCGACTGCCTTAACGACCCTGTCCTAGTTAACGAGTGTTCATTCTTGCATGTGGTGTTCATAACTCTTAATGAATGGGCTGTGGCGCTCATAACTCTCAATGCATGGGAGAGTCCTCTTCATTTAGATTTCTCACAGCACTTCTTTTTCATTTCAACGATTACAACCCTCGAAGAATGTTTGAATCATCTTGGTTTTTTCGCAATCTTTCTGTAAGCTACTTCTCCACTCGTACAGCATGACGTCCTGTCATTTGAGTATAATTTCAACCGGGAAAAAAAAATAGCATAGCAACTTTAGGAGGATATTAAGTCGTTATATAAAGCAGTATCATTATATAACATGTAGGTTCTTCAGTTTCTATTTAATACAAGAGAGGTTCGAATTTCCTATGCATCACATCAATCACGCCAATGTTGTTTTAAGCAACAACATGGACTCCTTCAATCAGAATTATGAAATATCTATGCGCTGGGCAACAGAGAGAGACAGACATCACTAAGGCGTGTGAGAGTATGAATCAGAACGTAATAAGATCATCTTTCTGTTCCTGCTTTTTCTGGCCATGACTCGAGGTTCCACCCTTACCAAATATCATCTCATCCAGGTCGTGCATTAGGTCATTGTCTTCACTCCTGCGTTCATGTGAACCAGCAGGTTTCCTGATCAGGGATTCCTCCTTTCCAGCTAGAACAGAATCTACAGGTTCAACAGATATGGGTATTGTGGCAGGCTCTGGGATGGCTGGAGGAGCAGAGGGCTTCTTCAGCTCTTCAAACTTGGATAAGACCTTTTGGATTTCATCATTCACATTCAAGGCCTCAAAGAGCAAGGCCTCATTGTCCCCAGCTGTCTCCACAATTCTTTGAACAGTGGTTTGAGATCTGCAGCATTGCTCCACCAGCGTAGTTGTCAAGTCATCCTGCACCAGCGATTATATGAAAGACACAAAATTAGGCTAAAAAATAGCCATAACAAGAAGTAGTATCCTCTTAAAGTTTTCAAATTAAGACCAACCCAACAAGCAATCTTGAGGTCAGTCTAATTGCATGAGAACGATCCCTACGTCAAACATACTGGTCCACAAAGGCACAACCCTTTTCTAGTAAACCAGATCATATCAAACTAAATAGCCGATTCATCAGAATCAAATTATTTGTAAAAGGTGCATAATCATCTCTCTCTCTCTCTCCCCCCTCCTCCCCAACGCACCTTTTATATATATATATGGTCAGCAATATTACATTCAGCGTGTAGGATAATGCTGTCACTTAGGGTCTTAACCTTGGTGCACTGCAAACCAACATGAAGTCCTTGTTGCAAGGTATGCATGTCCCTATGTATTTCCTACATGATGCCTTAGCATCAGTGCTTAGTACAACTTCAAATCCAACTGATAGAGCGGAACCCTTCCCTATCACCAGCATCTTTGCAATTATGACCATATAGCTTCAAAACACACCATGCAAAACTTTGAAAACTTTAGCAACAACAGTATACTTGTCCTAAAGAAAAAAAAAGAGAAAAACTTATCCTCAAACTGAAAAAATGAAAGGACAACAGAAATAGAATTCAATAAGGAACAGTAATATTCGATTGATATCTAATTCTTCAAAATTTTTCTCCCATTCTTGAACTTTTGAGTTCTATAAAGTTCTCGATTTGGTTCTCTTTGATTTTTCTTAGTTGATATAGAGAAGTACTTCCTCTATTTCAAATATTAATGATGCTCCTCCCAGGAAGGATCCTGCTCTTTTAGCTTTTAAATTTTCTATAGTATATTTCTGAACTTAACTCTGAGCCATATGTGTGCATTTCTCCCATTGTTTCTTGTATCATTTGTTGTCAAATGTCTTCCTTGTGTCCTTTCTGCTAAATTTAACCTTTTTCAGCACTTTCTACCTTTTCTGTCATGCTTGCATTGATGGAACTTTTATAAAAACTCCTAAGAAGAATTCAAGGCCGAACCGTAAGTTTCCAAGATGACACCAAAAGCCAGTAGGCTACCCTGTGGTTGAAAAGCCGATCAGGACATTTAAAGTCCTTCAGGTGATACCATATCAAATTTGGAAACAAAGTACTGTCATCCATGAGATTGCCATGTACAGTAACCAAATATGTGAAAAGTTACTGTTCACCTGGAGAGAAGTTAGAAACACCCAAATGCCAATAAAGAAGGTCCAGACATTCAATTTTTAACACCACTGCCACCAGAACTTTAAAAAAAAACCATAAAGATGACAAACTAAAAGCTGCTTATGTTTAAAAACCCCTCAAACAATAAATTCAATTTGGAGCTGGAGCTTTCACATGTTAAAGAATGAAATATGGCAGTCTGAAATCAGATGTAGTAGCCATTATCACTTCAATGACTGATTTGACCAAAAGAAAATCAAAAGAAGCAGTAGATCCTCAGCGGAAGTACTTTTACAGGCACACATGGCAGAACTTGCAAAATTGACAAAGCACAGAAAAGTTAATTTGTGATGGTATGCAAGGCCTACAAAAAATAACAATACAAATCAAAGATACAAAAACAAAAGATAAATAAAAAAATTTCAAACAGCCGATCAGCTTCCACAGGGACCAATCCAGGACTTGTTTAGCTACATAATTTTACTTTTAAAATATGCTACAGAAGCTACAACTTTCATGTCCTACTACTTATCATTGTATGACATAAAGAGAGTCATCAATGGATTGTTCAAGCAACTTTATATTTGAAATTGTCAATTAAGTGCATAAAACAAAATGCATCACATATCAGCTACTGGAGAAATATGTAGGTGTGTGGGCAAAATTATGAGTGTACACCAGATATTTATTAACTGATGCAGCATTACTTAATAAACTTAATGGGATGAACTCCAACTCAATGACCGCAAGTAATGTAATACCCCAAGTGTGGGGAACATACCCAAAGCTTCTACCTTAACTTTTCAAGAAGACCAGAGGCTTGAAGCTCCACCTAATGAAGGGAATGCAAGGAGAAACTCATTTCTCATCTGTTGAAGCTTGTTTCATCTAAAATAGAAATTTGACTTTAACTTATTTTTGCTTCATAGTAGATTATTTCAATTTTTACATTGTTTTATGAATCCTTATTTTCTCTCAATACACGCTGTTTTTCTACAAGCACATATGATACTCATATTATAATCATACACTTGATCTCTTGTCAACTTTATCTTTCATTTTATTCATTTTTCATGCTTTTATTTATTTAATTTTTTTGTGCTACATTTTCACTTATATTATTTTTTCTTATATAACTGTTCCCACTTACCATACTGCCTTCCATAACCATTTTATATACTAGAAATTATGGTGTGGCATAGGGCTTACGAATAATACTTAATTGAAGACTTTGAGAAATATTTTAAGGCGTGTACCCATCCTCCGTACAACCTAGTGTCATGGTTCAGAGGCCTTTAAGGCGTGAAATGGGCCTCCGGCAAGGACTGGGATCTATGATACCAACCACCTGAGTCAGTTTAGGCTGGGTCATTATACATATAATATACCAAACTAGAAGAGGCAAGAACCTTAAAACACAACACCATAAATAAATTATCCATAAATAGAATCTATATGAGGCCCACTCTTTAATTTTTACATTTCATGTTAAGCTTAAAAAAGTAAAAAGCCGTGGGACTTCAAATTCTTCCATTATTTAATGCAAAATCAAGTAAAATATGTAATAGCTCCCTGCCACTTCCTACCTTTGCTTGCTAGAATCGATACACTTGGCCAACTAGATTCTCTGGTGCTATGTACCTCAGCTGCTTATGTTCAATTTAAGATGACTTTGTAAACATTTTAAGAATGACAAACAAATAGAGAAAAAAAAAAAACTCCAGCAATATCATAAACCAAAAAATAGCATATATTAGGTCTAAGGACAGATCACAATCACCTTTAGCACATCCTGCTGAGGAGATGAAGATAAAACAGTAGAAAGAAGCTCAATGCTGTTACGTGCAATATCAAATGTTTCCTTTGTTTGTTCAGGAGACAAAATCTGAATAGGATGATCTTCATAAAACTGCTGTGGTGGATAGTTTGGGTTTGCACTTTCATCTTGAATAGAAACTGAACGTGGTGGGGTAAAGATTGGTGCCAGACTCTCATTGTCTCGTCCTGGGAAACGAATGCCCCTGGATTTTAAACTCTGAAACGAACACGAAGATTACGGAAAACAAGAGGATCAACCCCTATTCTGTGATAAGGGAAAACAAAGCCAACAAAGTAAGCAACAAAATTTTCTGCAGTTTCAGGAAAGAGAAGCACAGTCTGTACATTAATTTCATAGCAACATTTGAAATGTACAAAGTCACAGACTGCAAAGACAATAATGAAAACAGTAAATGAACTACTCTTAGTTTGTTGATTATTCACCTTGTAGGTCTCTTCGAATACAGGCAAGTAACGCAGTTGCTCAGTAGATTCACCCCACTGTTCGATCAAAGTCAAAGCTTTGTTTCGATTATTCACAATAGTCTGGGGATCATCAATCATCTTAACCATCTCATCAAGAATTCTCTCAGATGCCACCTCAGAGAATGCCTTCTCGCAGTTCTTAACGCAGGTCTCCAGCAACACGAGAGCCAAATACTGGACCCTGGGATTCTTCAACATGATCCTCTTCTTGATAGCTCGGATAACTTCCTGGCTATTAATCTTCTCGTTGTTCACCATATCGCAGATTTCCAGATTAGATGCCCAATCGGGCCCGTCCATGGTCTCCATTGTCGCCTCCTCAACAATTTTATCTACTTCGTTCTGCCCCTGTAGGAGCTCCTTCACCTTGAAGCTCATGGAGCTCATTCCTTCCGTCACTTTCCTCCCAACCTCAGCACCACTGATCTTCAATTTCTCACCCAAGGCACTCACTTTATCCATCAGGTTATCTCCCATCTTTCCAAAATCTCAGTTCTCGCACTAAATTGGGAAGCAAGAAAAGGAAAACAAACTTTCACCTGCAAAGCCCCAACAGGATTTACTAAATCCATTAAGCTGTCACAGAGTTTTCAAAAACACATTTAATCCAAATACGTCCACAAATGCAAACAGAAAAAATGCAACATGTCTAGGACCCCAGAACCTGCAATGAGCGCACAGAGAGACACCAATGTCTCCCATAAATCTGCTTAAAGGAACAACCTCCGAGAAAATATTTAAATAAATAAATAATCACACATATAAATTTCCAACAGAAAGAACAAGTAATCAAGTGAAAACAGAAGGAGCACAGATCACCAGAACTCCAACAGCCAAGAACCCAAACCCTTTTTGCAAAACCCCACAACCCAAAATACTTCGAACCCCATCGTTAGTACGCCAAGTAAACGACTTCCCACGTAATAATTCTCCTAGCAGCCTCAAAATCAAGAATCAAAATGATGTCTCACAACTTGAGGAACAATACCAATAGTCAGCAAAAAATCAAAAATTGCCCAATTTGTCAAAACAATCAGGAAAACCGAACAACTGAATCCTCTGAAACCCAAGTAAAAAAACGAGACACGTACCTCGATTTTCAATATGAATGTGATGAGGAATATCTGAGGAGCATGAAACAAAAGCAAATATGAAAGACGGAATAAGCGTTGGAAGATTCTTGGCAGTGGTAGTCCTGACGTTAGCTTTGTAGGACTTTTCTTTCATAACTTTCGCTGTTTTAATCGCGAAAGATCACAGCCGTCCGATCGTGCCCATAACGATCTTCCACCGTCCAAACCTTCCTCTCATCAACCGACGGGTTGTTAGAGGGTCGTCTCCTGAAGTCAACGTCGACAAGTTGCTTGGTAAACGGGTTTTTGTCTCTCCCGTAAGGTCCAAATGGATCGATTTAAGTTTCGTATCCGATCCACTGATGATCCAAAACTGGATGTGCTCAACTTGGTTCCCGAAATATTTTTCTTATTTGCTTCTCAAGTATGCCAGCCATTTTGAAGTTCTTTATTATAATGATACAGTTTCTCAAGAAACTTGAAAGTTATTAAATTGAAAATCATATAGAATATTACGCAAGTTGTGAAAGAACAAATTCGTCCCATTGTGCTCGACTTTGTCCTGATTTTCCAGTTTATTCGAAGAAAAAACTGCTCGCTAATCAAAACATAAGGTTAACTTTTCAATTAAAGGTCCTTTTCATGTGTTTTCTAAGCCATACTGTTCACTAATCAATTTCAGCTACCCGTCTTGAATCATAACTGGTCAAGAAAACGATGTTCAAATCCAATCCATATGATGGTTATTGTTTGCTTAAAATTTTTTTTACTACAGTTTACTGATAAAATGCACAAGTCCAGTAGTTCAAAGTAGAATTCAAGACAAAGTAAGTCGTATATTGGGTCGTTGGTGTCTGGTTTAACCAGAAAACAGGTCAGAATTTTTTATTTTCCGTATTCAAAGCCAACATGATTAAATTGAAGATTGGTCTCCAGTATCAGGCTTCAAGTGATCAAATAGTTGCATATTCAGACCAAGTTATCTTTGTACTTTTCATTGTTGACTAAATTATATAGTGTTATTCTCATTCAAGAGAATAATCAAGTATGCTAAACATATATGTTTGATTGGGTGAGTAAGATGAGTATTTCTGCCTATCAAGAAAAACGAAGCCTTATCTTTTCATATATTCTTTCAAGATGCTAAGCTTGTTTTTGGTGCCTTGTGGTGATGCGCCTGTTAATTCATGACCTTTCAATTTTTAGGTGGAAAAGATAGGCGTGAGAATGGAAAACAAGAAAAAAGAAAAAAATGGAAAGAGTAAGTGACAGAGTGAGAGAAAAGAGATATTAAATTTCAGTTTCAAAATAAAATTAGTTGATATATATATATATATATATGTATATATATATATATATATGAGAGAGAGAGAGAGATCCATGCTACTATGTACTACCTTTACCAACCAAAAAGAAAAAGAAGGAAAGAAATTGAATGTGACATGTGAAGCCGCTCTTTCTCCTTTTCCATGTATGAAGTTCATATCACCACATGCGAGGACGAGAAAAATCACAGCATGCGAAGCAATCGTACTCCAAGATGTAAAAGAGGCTAATCTTCTAGGCGTCGTCAATTCGGTTCAAACATCACCAGCATAAGCTCGATATTTACAACTAGGAAAGGAAAAAAAGAGAGAAAAGCTAACGTCTGTAAGCACTTCACGCTTAGCTGCTCACTGATTCATGCCAGCATCATGGCCTTAGTTGGTAGGACACCTAAAATGCATGCTAAGTGTCTCGTTCATCCAACACCACTCAGCGCCTGTGTGGTTCTGGACAATATTAAGCAGGTTTTAAGAGTTTTGAAAGCGTTTTAACTTCATCCATGGCTCCGAACCTCAGCCTGCTTCTGCTAATGGGCATCATAGTGGGTGTGTTTGCTGATGATGAACCACCACAAAGAGTTGATATCTCTGTGGCAATCACAGAAATGCAGGAAGCAAATTACTACACTTTTGTGACTCTGATTCAGATGCTGCAGGACAGTATTCCAGAAAATGCTACATTTCTGATGCCAAGTGACCGGATTCTGGCCAGGGTCCAGGTAAATGAGAATGCCATTTCTGAGTTTGTCAGGAGCCATATGATTCCATCTCCTCTTGTGTATGAACAGCTCAAACGTTTCCCATCGGGATCCTTGATCCCCACGTACTATCCAAGTCACATGCTCAGGATATCTACTCACAACAGAAGAATTTTGCTCAATAATGTCCAAATTGTCCGGCCGAACGTTTGCACTGCAGGCTCCTCCATCAGATGTCATGGAATCAATGGAGTGTTGGTGCATACAAGTGAAAGTGACAGACCCGCCACACCGAACCCACCTAGCACGGCTCCTTCTCCACCATCTCAGACTGCAACTCCAAACATATCACCAGTTCCACCAATGACTCCACCATCTGCAGAAGAAGATGGAGCCCCATCACCCACCATGGAGCCCCAATCGGTGGCCTCGAATCTGATGGTTGGACGAGAACATTTTGTCTCATTTATATCATGTGCGGCGGTTTTCCTCAGTGTGGTCTTTTAAAGTATCAGGCGTTGTAAGTTCCACTTAGTCACAATGTTTTTGTTAAGTGATTGTCTGCTAATCTTGAGAATTTTGGAGAATGCTGCACAGGTTTGGAGAATATTTGACATGTACCTCAGGTTAGTTTTGCTCAAGATGAAGCATTCTGCAACTGACAAGCTGAATTTCCCACAACCAGTTGTTAAATGTGTGGAAATCACATACAAACATCTCTTATCCTGTCACATGCATGCATCTATTTATATGCATGAGAGAGAGAGAATTCAGGTTATTAACACAATTACCTTGGTTATATTTCATCTCTTCCACAAGTTTTTCTTTTTATCATCTTGTTTTCTAAAGAAGCCTTGAAATACACGGTGCTTTCATGTACCAAGTTGATCAAGATGCTCGATCAGCTTCTGCTCTATAACTGCTGAAAAAGAAATGGCGCAAGAGGGCGACAGGAAACCCAAACAACTAATGGAAGCTAGTCCAAGATGGAGATAAGTATGCAATAAAATGATGTATGAAATAGCAAAAGATAAGTACGCAACAAAATGATGTATGAACCAGCAATAAATGAAGTTGCTGAATGGTAGGGTCCAATATGGATGCATTGCATGCTGCAGGATGCAATTTTACTGGAAAAGTTATATTACTCGAAAAGATAGAATGAATAGCAGATACTGACAGAATCACTAAATTTACATGAAAAACTCATGGAGTAGACAACAGTCTCAACTTTGGCTGCATTATCCAGTGTCATTCCATGCTTCAAGGCACCATTGGCTCAAAACATGATTAGTCAATCTAAAGTACCCACACCAACTTTTAATTTTATATCTAAGTTGCCGTCACACCATCCCAGAAATCACGGACGCACATTAGGCGGCAATTATGAACATCATCTCAAAGCACCATGTACGTAAATTTCAGGACACCGAACAACCCCTTAAAGAAAAAGGTGCTGAGCTAACACATTACCTGTGCTCCCAACACCCAGAAATGAGCTTGAGGACTCATGCCACATATGAATGGAAGAAACCAAGTGGAGGAATAGAAGAAGTACCAGATCCATAATAAGCCTACCAGTAAAATTGCAAAACATCAGGACCATTTTTGAGGTGATAGAGGCATGCATTTGACAAGATTTTAGCATATTAAACAAAAAAGATTTGAAGGACCTCTAACGTATATTACGTAACTACTACTCACACTATACATGCTTGGCTGCAATATTTCTATTGGGCTTGACATGAAGTTTATCTAATAGAGATAGAGAGTCGGTAGTAATCTACATGGTGCTCATAAAAGGAAGATGCCAAATCATCTAACAGCAATAAAAAGAAAAGGAAAGTGAAGAGCATTAATGATCGTCATCACTTTTCTAAAAGTTAGCTCCTCCTAGATGTCCCAGCTCAGCAGGCCCATCTTGCCTCAGATCTACAAGCTTCTCCAGCAATGGCATCTTCCTGCTGCCGTTCAGGTATAGCAGAAAAAAGGTGGTTTACATGTTTCTTGATGCCTGCAATGAGATGCAGATGGTGGTGATCGTCCAAGAGGATGTTTCTTCACATCTGGTGAAGACCCTGCTCAATTTCAATTACTCTTGTATTGTATCGTCGACTGCAAATCAGGGACTCCCCAAAACGATGTCCTAACTATGAGAAAGGATGAACTAGCAGATTAAAAATTTAGCAGCATTTTCAAACTACCGAAGGTATCCACTTATATTGAAATTTGTCTGCAAGTCTAAGTAGTAGCGTCCATCTAGTTGTAGAGAGAAAAATTAACACGTCGCTAATCGATTCAAATTGCACCTGAAGATCAAGAAATTGAAGAAGCAAAAAGTAGTTGAGAATCCCGTTGCATGGCCTGCCAAAGCATGATGCTTGATGCAAGGGATGAGAGAAAGAAGAAAGGTGGTTCGATCCTCTTCGATCGACATCCCGGCAGCAACTCGACTCATCGATGCGTCTATATATAACCTGTAAGAGTTACCATGTACACTTGTGACATGCATTCTCTTTCAGTCAATATCTTTACAGATGGTAATCCTCATTCAGATCGACCGATCCTTTCAGCTGGGGAGATAATCCTCTTCCTCCTCCTACCTTTTTGCAAACTTTTACAGGTAGTACAAATGAATAGAAATTAAAGTCGTTAATTCTCAGTACTTGTTCTACTTTCATCAGTGTATCTTTCTTTAATGAAGGCAAGTTGAGGCAAGCACATGCATGTGCTTACCCCTAAGGCTCCAACCACATGGCTTTCAATATATAAAAACCAAACACCGCCTATACCAACATTTTGGTCTGATCAGAGAAAAGGCAAATTAGCTAAAATAAAATGATCTTTCTGCATACGAAACGCCTCTCTCACCAACCGCACAATGACAATGAATTGATATTCGAAGTTCCAGTTTTCACAGAACAACCTTTTAGATTAGAACAAGTGTGACAAGAATAGTACTATAAGCAAATATTTCCAATAATAGCGCTAAGAACCGAGGTTGTCGCTTTCACCAGTTCAAAGAATTTTTATCCCAAAGTGAAGTGATGCTGGCCCGCGCGCAGATTGAAGAATCAAATACTTTTTGCTTCATTAAATTACTTAAAATAATTACTGATTTAGTTTTAAAATAAAAAATAAATAAAATTTGTCTTGGTGCATACTAATATTGGCAAGAGCCGAACCCACCACCCACCCGCAAGGTTGCTTGCACCAACTCAGTCTTACTTGTCCTGAATGATGAATCTTTCACAGGTTAATCAAATCCATGATTGGGATTTGAGATCCTGAGGATTTGAATTTAAATCAAACCCTCTCTTCCCTGATCTTAAATCCAATCTTTCTCCAATGCAAATGCAAAGAAGTAAAATGAAGATTTTAAGTGCGGATTTTAAATTTGACCTAAGATCATTAGTTTTTGATGAGCCATGAATTTTACCATGTTTCTTTTTTCGCATCAGCAAAAGCATGCCACATCAAATTCATGGATTTCAAATCAGCACCGAAATTCATGGACCCAGTAAGAGGTGATCACATCAGCACCGAAATTTTAGCAAGTGGGTCAGGTCTAAAAAGAAACCAATGCTGACCCAGTGGCTTAGATTAGATCCTTCTTAGCTTTATTAAAAGTGCTACCAACCCTGCCAGCTTAGCTCTTGATCTAAGTGGGTTTATCATTTCTCAATCATTCAGCCTTTCTCTCTCCTCAATCATCATTAGGACTGTCTTTTTAGCATCAACTTTAAAAATAACTTTCGACTTCTTTCAACATAATAAATTTATGTTTCGGGATTCAAAGTGCTTAACTAACCCAGTAAGATGGTAGCTGAAACAAGAAGAAGAAGAAGATATATATCAGACTTTCATTTTGGAAATTAATGTTCAAGACTTCGATAATTCCCTTCTTGGTTTAGGGCTGTAAGTGGGTCGGGTTTGGATCTTTCGAATCCAGTCTGAACTGGACCCGACATGATAATGCAATTCAATTTACTTCACTATCTACAGTGGGTTAACCATGTATGAAACCAACCCTTTGCCCCAATTCTGGTCATAGGCTTGTGACCAAGCTTGGTTTGATCCACCATAAGGGATTCCAAATAAGGATATCCACACACACACACATATATATATATATATATATATTGAATGAGTTTCGTTCACTCGAATTAAGTTTAATATAAAAATAATAAAAGATAATGATAAAGGTTAGGCCCTATTTGACGGGTATTATTGATAAGAGTGGCCGACCGGCCAGCCTAACCTACATAGTGTGTTAGGTAGACGGGCCATCAGGTCATTAATTGGCACAGTCTGGTCAACGGCTTGGTTTATCAACCTTGTGTGCTGGACTTGGCCGTAGCCGTAGCCGTAGCCGTAGTTCAAGTTGGCTCGTTAGCTTCAGCCCACTTATATGGACTTAGTTGTGCCACTAGGTCCGCCCGTGACTATATTCACGTATTCGTGGACCGAGCTCAGCAGGGCCAGCCTAAGGTTCGCTTGTTGAGAATATTAAAGACGTAGCTCATTAGTTATTGGACAGCTAACATTTAAAAATTTTATCATTAGAAAAACATATTAAACTGTTGTGGGATCATAAACTGTGACTGATGTCAAGTTAGTGACTATTTATTAACAACAAATTTTTTATTCAAACATAAATCAAGCTTGTAATTTAAAGTTCAGTTGTGAACTGGATACTAAATATGGATTTCAATTAATAACAAGATCCAAATCGCAAAAAACACATCACAACACAAAGTACAGAATTTATTTCACAACTGGTATAATATTTTGATGGCGAATTGTAATCTCAATTCCTACGCAATTGCTTTTTCACATCAAATTTCGATTCACAAACTTTTTTTCTTTCTTAATGATATCATCTTTAGGCCCAAAGAGAAGAAAGAAGGAAAGGAAGACCCAACTCATCTCCGGTCGTCGTCCACTTCCAGTTGTCGGAATAAAAAAAAATTGTTAGAAAAAAATAAAATATTAGGTTCGTTCATGAGATTACCCTAGAAAGGAGGTCCCTTGTAAGAAAAGAAAAGAAAGGGAACCACCCAATTTTTTTTTTTTTTTTTTTTGGTTGGACAAAAGTAAGAGGCTAAAGTCCAAAACAGGGCGCGGTGGCGCTTTGACCGTTGGAGGCGAAGGTGGGAGTGGGGAGAGAGAGAACCGAAATTTTCAGCAAGAGTAAGGTTGTTTCCGTCAAACAGAAAGCTCAAGCGGCGGCGTGGCCGGTGTGCGGGACGAGGGTGGCGGGGAGAAGCCGCCGTCGTCCGAGGGAGGCGGAGTCGTATGGCTCCGCCGCCGGTGGCAGCTCGCGGGAAGGAGGAGAAGAATAAAAGAGGGGAGAGCGGGGAGTTAAAGTCAATAGCAATTAAAATGATGTTGATGACGGCAACGTTCTAGCCTCTCTCTCCAACCCTATCTCCTTCTGTCATATAAGTCTGTAATGAAGAAAGCGATCTACAAGCCGAGACTCGAGAGTCGTCGGAATCGGATGGACCACACACCTTCTCTCTCTGTGTTTATCTCTCTCTTCCAGTCTGACTAGTCTGAAAGATCAACTTTTCTTTCGCAGCCAAGATTCTCTCTCTCTCTGTCTCTCTCTCTCTAACCACACCCTGGCCGTCATATATATATCAAAAAAGGCCAGTCTTACTTTCTCTACCTAAAAAACCATTCGACTTTTTCGCAGGCTCGTCGTCTCTCTGCTTCTCTCTGTCTCTCTCTCGACTCTCTCGCTCGCGTTGTCTTCCTTCCTTTCGGTGTCTTCCTTCTTTTTCTGTTCCAAGTGTAACACAAAAAAGCAGGAAACCGGGAGCTCGAAGGTCCCCTCCGAATAAAGAAGAAGAAGCAGCAAGTTGGTAGTCTCTTATATTGCTACTTTTCTCTTATGCTTCTCTCTCTTCTCGTTTCTTTCCTTCTTCTACTCCATCTTTTCAAACGCAAAAGGGTGAAACAGGAAGTAAATCCAGGATTTTTGTCCACGGTGGCATCTTCGCTCTGTATTGCCTGAACAAAGAAAACGGGGATCAGATCCCTCGTAGATTTTTTGTGTTTTTGGCATCTTTGCTTATGATGGGCTCTGAATGTCCGGAGTTTTCGCAGTTGTTTTTAATTTTTTGGTTTAGTGATGATGGGTTTAGTATCATAAATATCTTGTTCAGCTTATTGGTTCAAATATCTTGCAGGTTTTGGTGCTTTTCTTTTCCGTCTTGCCGCAGTGTTCTTCGAAGAGTTTTTAGGCAATTGTTGACAGGTAAAGGCTAGAAAAATCTCGCTCTAAGTTAGCCTTTTCCGATGGTTGAGATTCAAATCCATGCGACAGGCTCTGATTGTGAGCGATTGGATTTCGATTGAGATATTGAGTTCGGAACTTGTGAGCCAGTTCTAAGATTGCGGTGGCCGTTCGTTTAAACAAATGGCAGAAGCTGTTGATGAAAAGCAGTGGCAGGAGCTGCTAAAAACTATGCTTCCTCCGGGAGCTTCTCTCCCGGAAGAGGGCAAACTTGACTACTCAATTGCTCTTGAATACAGCGGACCACCCATACCTTATGAAATTCCTAGAGTTGAACCTGTAAATTCACCAATCCCGGTGGCAACCATGGTCAGTTCTTTGGCCAATGCGGACAATTTGGAAACCTTTTCCAGTCCTTATGTGGTAGAACCGATCTCTTTGCCCGTTCCTCGTACGAAAAATGCCACAGGTTCTTCTACTTATAATCCAAATCGAGTTGCAGGCGATGATTTTAATTTGAATGAGGGAGATAGATCAGGAGATTCTTCAGGCACCAGCCAGTTGGTTTTGCCTCACTCAGCTGCATATTCAAGCCCAAGGCAGTCGCAGAGCTCGGAATCTGCTGCATCGGCGTCGCAGAATAACGAGTCTCTGGGATGCTCACCTTCGGCTTCTCGATGCTTAGTTCGCAGTCACTCCACAAGCCCATCTAGGACGGCCATGAATGAGGGGAAGAGAGCTCCTGTTGTGACTTTCAATACTGTTGACAGATCTGGAAGGAAAGAAATGGGCACCAACAGATCATCTGAGAACCTTCAATTCCAGAATGCACGTTTGGGGATCGGTTCACAAAAGGAAAGGAAACGAGGAATCTGCAGTAGATGTGGTAGAGGCAGCAGGTTGTCTGACAGAGAGTCCTGCCTTGTTTGTGATGCTAAGTATTGCATCAACTGTGTTCTTAGGGCGATGGGTTCGATGCCCGAAGGACGCAAATGTGTTTCGTGTATAGGGGAACCCATTGATGAATCCAAGCGATTGACTCTAGGAAAGCGCTCAAAGATTTTGTCTCGCTTGCTTAGTCCATTGGAAGTTAGGCAAATTATGAAGGCAGAAAAGGAATGTGCTGCTAATCAGCTTCAGCCAGAGCAATTAATCGTAAATGGGCGACCACTAAGACAAGAAGAATTGGCTGAATTATTAGCGTGCCCATCTCCTCCACAGAAGTTGAAGCCTGGAAGATACTGGTATGACAAGGAGTCGGGGTTATGGGGAAAGGTGAACTCTCTCTCTCTCTCTCTCTCTTTCTCACTAACACGCGCACACACACATATATACCACATGGAGGGGTCCTGTATTGGGTTGGAATGGTATTATAACATGAAACTCACGTCTATCCTTTTCTCAATGGAAGGAAGGAGAGAAACCAGACAGGATTGTCAGTTCAAATTTGAACCTGGGGGGAAAGCTGAGTCCTGATGCAAGCAATGGCAACACAAAGGTTTTCATCAATGGTCGGGAAATAACAAAGACTGAGTTAAGGGTGCTAAAGGTAAACAAGTACTGATGAAAAAACTTTTAGCAATTTGATGTTATTTCAAATTGACATTCCCTTCAACGCCTGTCTGTTGGTTTCATGCCCAAAAGTGAGAAAGAGGCCCTCTTTCTCTTGTGTGGTGAACAAAGACCCAAGATGGGCAACTGGTGGGGGTTCCCACCAGCTGTGTAATGTTTTTTCTTACTACCTTAAGAGATGAAAAATCTTTCTTACTACTTCTAAAAATATTCTCAAGCCTTGACTGTGGAGAGAAGTTTGGTGATTGTCTACTTGTAATTCCGAGACTGGTTAAGTTAACTTCTCTTTATAATTTTTGGAGTACCATCTGGAAGCAGAACCATCCTCTTGCAATTTTTTTGTACATTTGAAATTTTTCATGGGCCATTTGATGTAATGTGCGAGATGACCAGCTCATTTTGGTGTTGATTCAATTGTATCTTCATGTATTTATACTTCTACATGACACATGTTAAACTACTTTCAACCTTGGGCTTCTAGTTTGACTGGCCTGTGTGTGACATTTGCAGGTGGCAAATGTACAATGCCCACCTGAAACTCATTTCTGGGTCTATGCTGATGGAAGCTATGAGGAGGAAGGTCAAAATAACATTAAAGGGAAAATATGGGAGAAGGTGCTACTTGATGATGCAACGTATTACTAAAATAAGTTCTATTGTGGTTGATCACGAGAAATATAATTCTTTCTGGACATTTTCTTTCTGCTGTTTGCTAGGCAGGCATCCATACGGTTGATGTGTTCCCTCTTTTCCCTTCCGGTACTCCCTGGAAACTCTCAAGAAACACATCATGATGCTAGCAACTACTCTAATAGATCTGTGCCAGAATATCTAGAACATAAAAGACTTCATAAGCTTCTGCTCCTTGGACTTCCTGGCTCAGGAACCAGCACCGTCTTCAAGCAGGTACTATTTTGTCTTTTTGTATTTTTGAGGATTTTATTTCTGGTCGAATTGACAATTCCCACAGGCTCAAACAGTGATCCTGTGCTTTTGCATTTGCAGTTTATTAAAAAAAAATCTTGATTCAAAAACATTACCATTGCGTTACTGCATGTCTGCTAGTTTGCCTTTTTGGCGTGAACACACATATATATACAGCCATTGGAAGTTTTGCTTATAGTTTATATTTTTATTTTGACTATGACTTCCTTAAAATAAAGAATGTAGCTTTCTCTGATTATGTTGTGATGGCTGATGCTGAAGATGGCTTTTCTTCACACATTTGGTGTTTGAACAGGCGAAATTTTTATATGGTAACAACTTCACTCCAGAAGAGCTGCAAAACATAAAGCTTATGATTCAAAGCAACTTGTACAGATACCTGAGTGTTTTGCTTGAGGGAAGAGAACGCTTTGAGGAAGAGGCTTTACTTGAGTTGGGATCTCCTCATCCTCATGATCAAAACAGTGGACCGGGTACTTGTCTTCATGGATTACTTCTGTTTCCTTTTAAATCTGTTTTACTTACATCCATGTTTTTGTCTGTGCAATTCGAAGCAGGTTTTTCCTGTATGGCATCTTTGTTGCGTTTTAGATCATTGTGTCTTTGCGATTATGAAATGTAAATTACTAGAAATGAAGCTAAAAATTGTGCTCTTATGAAATAATATATTGAACCACTAGAAATTGACCATAGTATATAATGACCTGCTGACAAACAAAAAATCAATGACTTGTGTTGAACTATGGGTATACAACAGCACCAGTCTCAATTACCTTAAGGCTATCCTCATTTTATACCCACCAGCACATGCTGAAATAGATTTTACTAAACTAGATGAGCGCTTACTCATTTTGCTGCTATTCAACATCCCGGAAGAAGGATTTTCCATCCAAGACACACAATGCTTTACTGAAAAATGGTTTTACAGTTCGCTCCTTTGATTCCATTTGATTTATTCCTGTATTTTCAAGGTTCTAAACTGATATTGCTAAGGTTAAATTGTGTGGTGGGAAAATGTCTTAGTTCATAATGCCGGGCGGCTTCTAATGAGAAATTTCCTGCTGCCGTGCGGATGCTATTTTTCTTTTCTTTGTGGAAGTTATTCAATAGTTTGCATGTGTGTCTTCATTTCTAGAGAATGTTATAGTTTTTCCTTGTGGCGTCACCAACATAGAAACTTGCTCATTTTGTAATGGAAAAATAGGAGGAGGGAGCAACGGTAGCCCACCCGAATGCATATATTCTATCATTCCAAGGCTGAAACACTTTTCTGACTGGCTCTTGGAGATCATTGCAATGGGAGATTTGGATGCTTTTTTCCCAGCGGCTACTCGGGAATATGCCCCGCTAGTGGAGGAGGTATGGAAGGATCCAGCAATCCAGGAAACGTACAAGAGAAGAGATGAACTCCATTTCCTTCCAGATGCTGCTGAATACTTCTTAGATCGGGTATATTTTCAACCCGATAGTTTCTCTTTTTCCATTTTCGGATAGTCATTCCCAAACCCCTCTCTCACAACTATTTGTCGCATGAGCAGTTGAACTTCTTTCACCTTTTGGCATCTTCATTCAAATCCCAAACTCCCATCACGTGGTTTTGTAATTTTTATAGTTGATTGTCAAAGGCCCATCTCTCATTCAGGGCCTGCACAGATTTGTGATTTTTTATCATTCTGTTGCTCCAAGCCATTATTTTTGGATGTTATTCTGCTAAAAGGAGGCACTGTAAATGCAACTGTGTGCATACTGTTGCACGTTCTGAACTATTTAACTTTTGGCAGGCTGTTGAGGTCTCAAGTAATGAGTATGAACCATCAGAGAGAGATATATTGTACGCTGAAGGAGTAACCCAGGGCAACGGGCTAGCCTTCATTGAATTCTCATTAGATGATCGAAGTCCCATGTCTGAACCTTACAATGAAAACAGTGAGAGCCAGCCTCTTACCCGGTAACATTTGCTACACCCCCCACGCGTTCTATACATTTTTCTCCTTTCATAATTGTAGCAGTTTTTCTGTGTTTGTGCATGTGCATGTTCATCTTTGTAGCTTGCTTTGTCATGTATCTTATATTTCCACACAAACCCATAATACGTTTTCTTCAATTGTCCTGTCTATGTCAGATTCCAACTAATCAGAATAAGCACGAGGGGACTGAAAGAAGGGTGCAAGTGGATGGAAATGTTTGAAGATGTTCGTCTTGTAACCTTTTGTGTCGCCCTGAGTGACTATGACCAGTTGTGGGCAGATACAGGCAGCAACACCCTTCAAAACAAGATGTTGCAGAGCAAAGCAATGTTTGAGACGCTGATCAAGCATCCATGCTTCTGCGATACCCCTTTTGTTCTGATCCTTAACAAGTATGATTTGTTCGAAGAGAAAATAAACAAGGTGCCTCTCGGTACATGTGCATGGTTCCAGGATTTCAGCCCTCTGAAAACTCAGCAGAACAAGCAAACTCTAGCAAGCCAGGCTTACTACTATGTGGCAATGAAGTTCAAAGATTTGTATGCTTCGCTCACCAACAGGAAGTTGTTTGTATGGCAAGCAAAGGCTCGAGAAAGGCAGACGATTGATGAAGCATTCAAATTTATAAGGGAGGTTGTGAAATGGGATGAGGAGAAAGATGAAAATTTCTATGGTGCAGCAGCAGATGAATCTTTTTACAGCACTGATTTGAGCTCGTCACCCTTCATCAGGCAGGAGTAACATCAAATGTAATTTATTCGTGAAAAAGTTCATTGTGCCATAAGTTGGTCGATTTTATAACGTACTGGCTTGAGCTTATCATCATTCATCATGTAGGATTGAGCAGATATAGAACTCGTCCTTGGAAGACAGGCGGGATATTGATTGTATTTGAAATGATAATAAGGGAGCAAAGCCTCTCTCTCTGTGGAATTGGCATAATGCAGCAAGCCTCTCTCTCTGTGGATTGGCAATCTTTTATTGACCATGTCTTAGCATGGCCGCTAGGTACTATGAGTGGATTGCAGTAAGCGCAATGATCATAGATGCTTGCCTGCTTCGTAACTTGAAAGCACGAGAGATTCGCGTTCCAGACTTACACACATGAGTGGATTGCAGTAACCGCAATGATCATGGATGCTTGCCTGCTTAGGAACTTGAAAGCACCAGAGATTCGCGTTCCAGACTTTACACACCCACTGTAAAAAATAGTTAGCATTTACCAAATCCAAAATTTTGGCTCTTTGTTACATTGCCTAGCAGATCATTCTCTTGGATGTCATGGTAGCCGATATCGATGCAGCGGGAGATACCCTGAAGAGCTGAAATACCCTTTCCTGCTGCCCTCGGAGTCCAGGGCTGCTTATCATCATTAAAAATACCAATCTGTATTGGCAGGAGTGGATCATGATTGACTTCGGAAATCCACTACTTCGTATTTTTCAGGTCACAAAACAGCGTACTGCTTCTAGTTACATGGTCAAGCAAATTCAAAGTAACCAACATGTTAAAAGTGTGTTTTAAAAGCCGGTAAGCATAAAGTTAACATGGTAATTTGGTGATTGCAATTCATGTAAGCTTAAGCATACGAATTAAAAAATTACAGCCCTCGAAAATACTAAGTAGGAAAGGTTTCCGTCCCTTCCACACGAAAAAAAAAAAATGAGCAAGAGGAACCGGGAAGGAAACAAAAAAAGGGAAGCAGAAAAGAAATAGTCGACCTGCACTAAGTTCCTTTCCTAGTTTAGATCTGAATATCAAGATCGTTACAAACAAGGAAAACAGACGCCTTGGTTCAAGCTGCCACCAGGTCAGGCGTTTCAGCTTCTACAGACAACAAAGCAGTGTGGACCTTGTCCAACCAACCATCTAGACGATCTCGAAGTGCCTTGATCTGTTGTATTCCTAGAACTCGCGGTTGCACCCAGGAGACATGCACGGTTCCTTCTACTTGGTCTATGATGCCTTCAATTAGATGAACCTGCCAAAAAATAAAGGAACATTATTACAGGCCAAGAAGACCAAGATGCACAAGAGATGACATCTACAAGTGAACTAGATACGTCCCATTATGAAAACTAGTTTTTGGTGTATAAGTGCTTATGCCTTAATGTGTCCATATGTGTGTGTGTGTGTGTCTGCCCTGGTGCACAACTAAGAAGTCCATATCAAGTGCTAAATTGAGGTGCGGTGCAGTTGCACCAATTTGAGCAATTAAACTCTAGAAATAATCTTTGCACGAGTCTATTTGGAAACCTTACTTTATGGATGTGATCTATGATCTAAATGGAAGATAAAAGCTTTTGGATCATTTGGATGTGTAAAGCTTACCGTGATTGAAAATTCAAACAATCACTTATTCTGAAATTATACAGGCTACAAATTTGTTTAAGCATAAAGTGATCCAAGGGTCAATTTTTAGGTTCCTAAGCATGAATATATTTTCCACCATAAGTATATAACCATTTTCAAGAAAGATTTTAAAACTTAACATGCCACATTCAACTTGTCAATTACTGCATCAATCCAGCTTTGGATCACAAAAGTGATTAATGAGTAAACTCTGATCACATGTGCCACAAATAACTAACCAAGATACCCTAAAAAACTTGCATATTTAGGTGTCAAAACATCAAACTAGGGTAACAAGATACTAAAAAATTAGCAACTTACAGATAGACTTTTCATAAGTAGATGTTCCACGTCTTCTATAGAAAGTCTCGTTCTTTGAGCAATGACACTCAAGGGGATGGTTCTATCTTCTGAAGGACGACTGCCAAGTAAAGAAATGAACGTCAATATATCTACCAAAAACACGAAAACTTCATAGACACACCAATCAGTTTGAGCTTCATTAACAATATGCAACCCTAGTCACATTTTTTAACTTGGATTTGCACAAGGGAAAATCTCACATTTAATTTTCAAATGTTGTCTTTCTTTCAGAAGAACTTATAAAGAGCAAACTTTTAACATAAAAATATGAAGGTACAAAAACTGACAGACTTCTTCAATATCCAAAAATATCAGTAACACCATAATATCATGACATGTCATCTTCTCAAAGTAAGAATTATTTTTCAATTTTCTTTTTCAGAATTATTTTTCAATTATCTTTTTTAAAACGATTAATGTGCAAATAATAACAAAATAAAGACATCCCCGAAATGAATGCAGGAACCTAGATAGGCAGATACAAACCTGAAAATAATCTCCATAAGACAAAGAATGTTAATCTTCTCAAGCAACTTCTTTTCATGTGCCACCAGGGCAGGCTGTGCATTAAGAGCAGCTGCATGAACACGACAAAGTTCTTGGTAACGAGCCAAATCACCAGCATTGAATGCCTGTAAGATGTAGTAAAGCCATTCCACGTTTGTTCCAAGAAGACTTTTTATCTGAATAAAATGATTAAAAAAGCTAAGACATTGCACAAAATACTTTGAAGACACGATATTAAATGACTCTTCAACGAATTGCACTCATAGTTGGAAACCTTCAGTGCAGTTAAATTAGTAAATATGGATTAAAGCATGCAGAATGGAATTTCAGGATGATTGGGTGATTTGGGTCGCCGATCTGGTACATTAACACATGTTCCTATCCATACCAATCAACACACTTAGACAAATCTACTCAGGTCCAGTGGTCCAAGTACATCATCGGTTGTGCTGGTGTGCACAATTTGTCCAGCAAATAATAGCATTAACTAGACAGGAAAAGAGCTCACAAGGAAGATTCAGGTTCAACCAGGTTAAGAAACTACATCCAAGCCCCAGACTAACTGACACACAATGAACAACTGGTGCACAATCGTTTTTGTTCAACGGGGAATAGGAAGCTGTCAAACTACATCCAATGAGTGGGAAATTGCAGGATATTTTCTAGCGGGAAACCCCAATAAGAGAACTCGAAAATACCCACTGTCACAAAGATTCAGCAACTGAATGAGAAGTACCTTATGATGGTAATTGTCTATATATACATAAATACAGGTTAACGACACAGATATAGCTATACAATTCCAGCGTTTTGAGTGTGAATATAAAAAGTCAGCAGGAGTAGTTGGCAGCAGACTTCTACAACTTTAACTATGCTAAGGATGAAGATCACCAGACTTATCAACACTCATGATATTACTACAATTATAATATTAAGAAAATGGAGACCACCTAGAACCTAAAAAGACGACCTAAACTTCACAAGAATTAAGGACAAAAGCAAAAAGAGTATGAAACACAACAGAAAAAATACTCAGGAAAACAACTTATCTCGGCTAAATGTAGCATATCTTTAAAAAAGAACAAAAAAATGCAAAGGATTAGTTATCACAAGATAAAGTTGGAGAAACTGCAGACTCGTACAAATAATATACATGAATTCAATGCAAGTGAATGTGTCACAATCTACTCAACCAAGATCTTGAGGTAACTAGAATCTTCAAAAATATCCAAAGATATGTCAAAAGAAAAATTAAGGTAGACGCAAGATAATTCAAGGCAACAGAAAAGAACTTTAAAATTTAAATAATTTATTTGATCTTACAATGGGATGTGCAAGAAGCTCCCCGAAGTTGTAAATGTTGTCACCCAGCAATGCAGCCAGAGAGAGATCAAATGCCAAGTCCTGTAAGATAAAAATTGTTGAGAACATACGTCAAAACATAATGCTACCTTAAATCTCAAGGGGGACCCTGCTTCAAAGATTAAGTACTGTCATTCCATAAGAAATGGCCTAATTTAGTAACCAAAGAGGTTCACCACCTGAAGAATATAGCCAAAATAAAGAAACAATTTAAACAAAAGCAACAATTATTTACACCCTAAATTTCCACAAAAATATTCCACACAGATTTCATAACTGCTGCATGAGAAACATTATTCACTTGCATGAGTTGGAGGCTCTAACAATTTTCTGACATGATGGAAGGAAGCCGACCAACTCCTAACATGCTGCCCACATCATGTTTGTAAAGGCACCGAAAGCTACAGACAATATTTAGATAAAAGACAGTTGCACGATTATGCAGATGGGTCTTGGTAGAAAAGAATGCAAGACTACCATTGTTGTACATCTGCATAATCAGATAAGCACCAAAGGACTTTGGGCATCAAAGAACGACAATTGCCATGTTGCCACAACAATGAATAAGTTTATCATATTCCCTGATACCCAAAAATGCAACATTTGCTAAATGAATCAAGACTGTGAAACAAGTCAAGCTTTATCAACTCTATAACACTTTCCATCAGTGTGCACATTTGTGTCTTACAAGCTAGTTGTCCAATGGATGGAAGGACGAAGGTCATGACTACTAACCAACAAAATGGACACGCTGAAAAACATATGTCAATGTTTAGGATTTTAAATGGTCAATCAGTAAGAGGTAAGCAGAAAGCTAGACAATACCGCAACAAATTGTTGGTACAAAAACTAACAGCTTCGAACAAGGGCCAATATCTAGGATTACACCTCAATGAACATGACCCTCACCTAGTTCCATATGGGAGAGTTGGTAAAGCATCTCCTTGGATGACAATATGCATCTAGAACTATGGCTAACCAACCAAACAGTTCAGGTGAACTGAACAGTATGTGCAGTGAGGTAAATACTCAATTACCAGAAGCCACATAACTTACCAATGGACCGAGCCATTGGTACGAAATATTCCAGAGATCAGAAAGTTAAAACCCTTAAATAGAACAAACAATTATTGCCAAAATATAATGTATAGATTGACTGAAATAATTATTAGTCTAAGCAATGGACAATTTTAACAGAATGCACGTGCATGTGTGTGTGTGTGTGAGTGAGAGAGAGAGAGACTGAGACAGAGAGATACCAGTTTGAATGGTTCTGACAGTGTTTCCACTGTGGTGTATGCTAAATAAAGAAGAGCACTTTTATAGAACTCAGCAAACTCTTGGCGAGATTTGTGGTACTGCGATGAAATCCAATAAAAGCTTGCATAAACTGAAGGATCGATATCAGTCATGCTGTCCAAAGTGCTCTTCCCTTCGTCAAGAAGTTTCTTACATTCCTTCTGATCTCCTTGTTCAAGCTTAAATGCAGCTATCTGCATCCTCACATACAAAATTGGTTCCTCTATCCTCATTTCTCTAGTACTACGAAGCTTCTCAATCACTGTCTGAAGGTAGCTAATTGCAGCTTCTTTCTCAGAATACTGACGTGAAACTATTACAGCAAAATGTGCAAGTTTAAGCAGATTAATTTTCATCTCAAAGTCAGTTATGAAATTCTCATACAGCTGTATAAGGCGATCACCAGCCTGCAAAAAATGACAGGACATAATCTATAAGTCTAACACAAGCTGTGTCACTTTCATAAATAACCAACAGAACAAAAGTAGTGCAAAAGAATGGAGAAGAGATAGAATGTTAAATATACATACATATACACAACTGAATAAATGAATCTCTAAAAGCAATCAAGTTTCTTCACATTGATTTGTTTCTTTGTGTGTGTGTGTGTGTGTGGGTGGGGGGTTGACTAAGACACATGCATAGTCATATGTATGGACCACTGTCACATATATCGTTTTCGGGTATTAAATGGCGATGTTTTCTCAAGTATCATACGGCACAGTTGGAAACGAAAGATCCTAAATAACATGTGAAATGTGAAAATAAAAATCTGCCAATTGAAAATGCAAAAAAAAAAACACAAAAAAAAATAAAAAAACAAAGGAACAAAAAATGTGAAAGAACTTGGTTTTTCGTGACACTGGTATGGACTGCCTTTGAATCGTTAAAAGAAACCAAATTTCTTCACTTCATAAAAAAAAGGAGAAAAGAACTATGAAATATGATTATTCACATGTCAGCACCAATTTCACATTTCTTTTTATAAAGAGAGGGGTGGACCTTGAAGGAAGGTTTTGGATAATTTGACAGCTGATCATCAACCCAGCACTCAGAAAGGTCTGGGATGATTTCACAGCCAAGCATTAAGCAATCCAAAAGAAAGGAAAAAATAACCACCAATATGCTATATTAATTGCAAAAATTGACAACAAAATGAAGCATTTTTTTAGTGGAAAGCATATTATCGACTTATAACAACAACAGAATCAAAATGCATGGCAAGTTAGCAACACTTATATATTAAATATTGCATAACATGATAAGAACCATGATTGACAGCTTGTTCTCCATTCCTCCTGCACTGCAGCATATTAAATATTGCATAACATGATTGACAGCTTGTTCTTCATTCCTCCTAAACTGCAGCATCCTGTCTCACTATTCATTTTAGGCATATATCACATATTATCACTGATTTTTATCAGTGAAAAATTATACCACATAGGAAATATACTTTTGCAGTTTTTCCCTGTTCTCTCCATCAGTTCTCAATGCCTAGCAACTATGCATATCACTTGCTCCAAATTAGCTCACCATTGGTACTAATACTGCCAAATAGAACATTTCCTTGCAGCATTCGGATTAGCAGTACTAGAAAATGGAAGCATCGGACATGATAAAAAATGTTGAGCACATCCCCCATTCCATGAGTAGACACAGTGCAGCTTTAATGCAACTAAACGGTATGAAAGACAGAAAGAAGACGTTCAAGCTTTCAAACTTGTCCCATCGTTGAAAGTCAAGGGTCATGTCGACTTGCTTTTGACTGTGAAAAGGAGACCTCGCTTCTGCTCCCCATAGGCAAGATAGAGGGAGTGAAGTCATGCTCTTAGCTACCTTCCTTTGCCTATTGCTGATGCTTGCTTTGCTTTTCTTTGTTAACTGAGAAAACTGACACTGACTGCATGCAACAGATCATATCCTAATTAGGTCCGAGATCCTAATTATACGCTGCCCCATTTGTCACAATCATGAAAGGATCTGATGTTGGTGCGGTCATACACAAAACTGCCATTTACTCAAACCTGCCATTGACCTAAAGGTGAGCTCAATGAGCTCATAACCATAAGCCTCCAACTTCCTTTTCCGCATCAAAAAACTTCCCAAAATCTTGAGCCAAAAATCAAATATGGTGTCAGACCAACAACATCACATCTCTCGCAAAGCAAAAAAAGATCAAAGGCACGCTTGCTTCCAGATGTTCTCGGAAAGATCACACAGCCAACAACCCAGTCGATAAAGCATATTGACGTCCTTCATATTTCAACCGTTCTTCCCGAAGGAAACGTATCCTTGAAATATCTCTAAGTACTTCAAAAACATTAGTCAAGATCTTCTACAGAGGTAGCTGAAGTGGACAACTAATTCATACATCGCAAAACAACTATTGCCTTGAACGAGAAAAGAAGCTAGACAACACCAACCGCATTCAAAACCAGCATCCACTTCAACCACCAAACTCGCAGACCGCGTTATACCCGAAATACTCAACAGAAGCCAGTTTTCGCGGACCAAAAAACGCACTATCATGTTCTTATACGGTTCAGTTAAATCCTAACTATCACCCTCGGACACGATTTCTTTAACGTCTGATCAAAATGATCACCATTAAACGATCGCAACCTACCGTCTGTTAATGAAATTACCGACAAACTCCACATCGAAACCCTAAACGCCCAGTTCCAGAAAATACTGCCTATCAAGACAACGCAGAAAGACAAACTCGGATCTTATACGAGAAACAAAAAAGCAAAAAACCTAATTGCGCAGCCAAACCTACTCCCAGTGATGAAAATAACAACTGCAAAAGGAGATGGGAAGCGGGGGTTTCAGTTCACCTGGAGAACCGCTAGGGCGACGAACTGCTCGAGCTTGACTGTCAGCTGGTGCCACAGCTTCTTCCGGTACAGATCGGCGAGGGAGTTGTACCATTCGGCAAGCTCCGGCTGGTCGGAGCTCGCCGTCTCCAGGTACTTTAGCGCCGCCATCGATTGGGGTCTTTCCAGCAAAATGCCCCTTCAACGTCAGGCGTTCCTGATTATTGTAGTATCTCCAAGAACCGGAAAAGATCGATCTGCAGACCCCCTCTCTCTCTCTCCCTCGCTGTTGCTTCCGGCTGCGGGAAAGGACAGGTCGGGAGGGAGGGGCTTTTTGTATTTCCCTTCTTTTCCTTTCGCCTTTTATCAGCAAGCCAATTTGACTAGATCGCCCTCGGTCTCATTTTCCATAATTCCGTATAACACCCAGTCTGGTTTGAGAAATTTCTGTTTACTCCAAACGCCGCCTTAACTTGCAAATGGATCGGGCATGGCATTATCGGATATTTGATCTTTACTGACATATCCGTTTCTGTTTGGAAATTTTGATTTTACAATAGTATCTAGATGTGATGTAAGTCATGTTTTGGATCTGGATCCGATTCATAGATTGTCCCTTCCTTTATCTCTTTGATTGGATCTATTTGGCTCGTATGTCGTAGTTCCAGATCCCATTCTACTTCGTTCATTCTGATTTACCAGTTCCGGAACCGGACTCGAATCTACCAGTTCCATCTTGTGTTTGAGCTGAGATTATCTGTCATATATGAGTAGATTATAAAGGAAATACATTCTTTTATCAACCCGCTAGTTGTATATGTAAATGTGAAAAGCCATTAGTTTGCTTATTCGATGTAAACGGAAAAGAGAAAGCTAGCGGATATTTGGATTGGCTACTGGGCTTACATTTATCTGATTCATTTTGGATTTTTTCTCTCACTATTAAATCTTTATGTTTTATAAAATGGAAATTAATAAATGTAACAATTTGTTCCCAGTCCACGTAACCCGATTCTAAAAATTTAAAAACAATTAAAAGTTAAACCTGCTAAGCTATAAATATAAAAAGCAGGTCAGACTAAGTCCTGGATAAAAGAATCTGAAAGAGTGAAAATTTTTTCTTACTATGTTATAAAGACTGACAACAATCTTAAATTGTTTGACGTAATTTCCTTAATCAACAAGAAACTATCATATTTAACAATTCATTTACTTTCCTTTCCTTTCATTTTTATTCAGACAAGTGTTTATAATAATTATTTTATGTTCCTTTCATTCCTTCAAGTTAATTTTTATCCATATATTTTCTTTACCTTTACATCCTTTACCACCAGTCACTTCCCTCCATCCAAATATAGTTTGAGGCGAAGAAAAGCATGTGATAAAAATCCAATTGGCTCGATTGCATTCAGGTTTAATTTATATATTCAGGCTCGTTTGGCAAATAGTAATATACTATTGTGTTTGATAGCCTTGGATTTTAAATCTAAGCAGCCAAAAAAGTGTCGATCGTTAGTTTAAACAATCTGAGGATTTCAGTAGCAAGAATTTTAAGTTCATGTTACATGTTAATTTGGTGTCTCAATATGATACTTTAAATCCCAGATTTTGATCCTCGGATATGAGATTCTCAATTTTCTCAGATCACCTCAGATCTTAAATCCGAATCTATAAAGTATCTTCCCACAATGTGTTATTATTATCAAATCTTTATAGTCAGTAAAGAGTTGTGGCCACGGGATTGAGATCCACGGCAATCTTATTCCCCGGATCTCAAGTCCCCGGTAAACAAACTTTACCTAGAAATACAATGGTTGGGTGAGATTACAAAAACTTATCATATTGAAATTCATTTATATCGATTGTTAAGGATCCGGATATGCTAGAAACATAATCTTCGAGCAAATTGGATTCAACAACGTTCGCACTCCTATAGTGATTGATCAATACTACTAAAACTTTCCATCATGTTTCTAATGTTTATATAATTACATAAGATTCACTAACAAAAAACTTCTAGATAATGGTCATCTAGAAGCATGTTTATATATATATATATACATATATATATATACATCAAACCTGAACCGTTTGATATGCAATCAGGTCACCCAAATCTTCCCTCTTCTCTCTCTCTCCCCTATCTTCCTCCCACAACCACGGTGGCTCCCCCTGCCGATGACGGTTTGCCGTCAAGTGGTGCCACCCAGCAGGGTACCAATGAGTCCACCAGAAAACTGCTAGGGCTCCACTTTTCTTCCCCCCATCATCGAGTTGAGAGTTTGGGGCAGGTTTGATGAGGTACGTTTGATTTGCATTTCAGTGTTGGAAGGGAACGCTAACAATAGAGAGTAGACAAGCAAGTGAAGAACATAAGAATGATGGCTACTAATCATATAACCTCACATTAAGTCTTCCGAGCCATATAGAATGAAACAAGATATGCATGACATCAAACCTCTTGGGAGGGTCATTGATCACAAAGTGCTTCTGAACCTTCATAACATTTGCTTGCAACTTCAAGTATGAATGTTCAGGAATGTTAATCAAAATCTCGTTAAGTTCGGGTATCTTTTGAACTGGAATTTGAACTGACAATCTAAAACATCATTGAAGGGGAGCACATAGCCATCTAAAATCGGCACCGGCACACAACCAGCTAGTATGGATTCAGTGAGCCCGGGAATGGCGACTTCATACCCACTTGGGTAGAGGAAGTACTTGGTGTTCATCATGTGCTCCTTGTAGCTTTGGCCTCTTGGCAGGCATTGAAAGATTTGAATTTGGGGGTCCTTGCCATCCCACTGTTCGAAGAGGAACTTTTTCACGGAGCCAGGGTTGCCTCTTGCAAAAAATGCTAACACCCTTTTTGAGGAAGGTGGAGTTGCGGTTCTGACGGCTCTTGGGAGACAAAACCTGAAGTAGAATTCTAGGAGTGGCACATCTTTTCTTGGATTGAAGCCTTCTAAGATGTTGGCACTGCACAACACCCTGATCAAACTTTACAGTGACATACGGTGCCTAAACATGACCAGAAAGAGCCCAATTCATATTGATATCGACTTGGTAAATCAAGATATATAAAATGTATTCAAGATAATAAGTTCAACATGCACCCCTATATATATATATATATATATATATATATACACACACAATGCCTTCCCTAGCCTGCTCTAGAAAAATATAGGACAGCTCATTTTTGATGTTAGGAAACCATAATACGCATTGGGAAAAGTGATTTTAGGATGGATTCACTGAGATCAACATTAATTAATGAATGGATTTTAGTAGCCCGGTTAGCTAGAGACTATGCTCGTGCTGGTGAGTCTGTGAGGGCGCAAATCTAGGTTATCCGGGTCTTGGATTTATGGAGGGATGAGGTCTTGTGTTGTTCTCTTGATCCCACAACCTTAAGCGAATCTTGGTTAAAAATGTATTGCTTCAAGAGTGCAATTAAATGGCATTATAACGTAGTGCATAGTTGGTCGAGTTAAGGGCATGTGTAAGGTAGGTTTATAGTGTGATTTTCATTTGTGTCATAAATGATGTGACATAGATCTAAGTTGAATGGGGCACCATTATCATCGTTGTATTCACCTTTTTGTACTACCTACGTCACCGCTCATTAAGCTGATTATGTCCAATTCAAAAATAACGATTCAATAGCTATTGGCTGCATATGTTGTTTATTCGTTGAGCATTGCTGGAGTGCTGCAATATCATTTACCGTCCTTTTAAAAAGTTCCGATGACTTCCAAAATCTAGAGAATTTTAAGAATTTTAACCTAGGTAAAATTGCCAGGCTCCGAATACATTCTAGTGCTACCTTCTTTAGGCATTAAGTGATCGAGTCATTGAGGTTCTAAAAAACTTCAGAGATATAAACATAGAAAATTAAATTTCTGGGTTTATAAAGAAACACGCTTCTGGGAAAAAAAAAATGTATATGGAGGTTAGTCTCTCTCTCGTAGTACTAAGTGTCTTGCTGGTAGTATCTGCTTCTATTTGCGTCTACAGGGTCAGTCTGCAGATGGAACTTTAGATATGGTAGTGCGATGGGTGCATGATATGAAACAGAGTTGAAAAAAATACATGACTTGGTTAGAAAAATTAATAAATATGAAACGAATTACATATTCATAATGTTTCTTTACATTTTCTGTTGCATTTAACGATGGTCGCTTGAGCTAGTTGGTGGTATTCAAGCTCTCTGAGGAGGAAGCAGTTGAACTTTGGTATTGCGAAGACAGAAGTTGGACAAGCGTGCCTCTTCATATGTGATTCCATCAGATCAGCAGCAGACGGTGAAATACTTGAAGTTACCACTACTTCATGTAAACTTTTTCTTTGTTATTATTTATTAACAAAGAATATCACAATCACATATGATTGTGATATAATGAGCGAAGGTAGCAAGTCTTCATTTTTTCATGCAATAAATGAGAGGAGGTTCAAATCCACATTTTTTACAAGTTCAAATCCGAAAATATAAAGCTTGCGTTGGCCTCGTATGGTATCGGCAAAGGGCCGACATAATAATATGCATGGGCTGAGGCGCTCCCCATGAGAAACAGTATTAACGACATTGATACTGTCGCGCTTGCTCATCTTCCTTCTCCAGAACCGTCACACGCAACTTTCACGCATGCACACTTCACTCCCCAACTCCACCTCTTACTACAAACAACAAGCATCTTTAATATAGTGTTTGCGTAACCTATGATTTTTTCTTTTTGCATAAATAGAATGCATTAAACTTTTATACAAAAAGAAAAAACCATAGGTTACGCAAACACTATATTAAAGATGCTTGTTGCTTGTAGTTGGTGGTGGAGTTGGGGAGTGACGTGGACCGCAACGTTAAGCTTTGTGTCATGGCTTGGCAGGGCAAGTACTTCCCCAGTTAAGATGAATTTGAGAAAATAATGTTACATAAATATATGAAAAAAAGAGAAAATATATTTAATTTTTAAATTAAAGGGATATTCATATCTAACAAACTAAAAAACAATTGATGTTTTTTTACTGGCTAAACAGGTGGTCATACTCCAAGACATTTGGTATGGTTAAGCTTTATAATCAATGATGTTTTTTTGTCATTTAATATTAAAAATATATTTTACATTAAAATATATATTTTATAAGTTAAAAACATTTTTTTTATTATAACCAATACCAGCCGACCCATGCCCACCCCTAAATGCAACCGTGGTAGGACAGTGCGGCCTAACCTAAAGAAGCACATACTCGCTGTGTGGTTACAATGGATACAAGGGCCATTTCTGGATCCGATTCGACCCGATTCCACAAATAATTGGATTAGCCAAGACCGGTGCAATTCAGCTACTTAAAACATTGATCATCCCAAACATCGAGTGTACATTGTGTGTTTACACTGTAAAATATGGTGTTTGCGGTTTGTTCTTTGTACATAAATAGAATGAATTAAAGAGGGCGATCATTCAGGTAGTAGCCTGGGTGTCGAGCCGCCGGCCTGGCTCGGCCCGTTTATATTAAAAAATTATTGTTAATTTTTTTTAATAATATATATTTATATATTTATTTTTAATTAAAAATTATTTTTTAATTAAAATTTATTTTTAAATTTTAAATGGACCCAACACGAGACCTGGACTATCAGCCTAGCCTGGGCCAAGCTCACCGACCCGATGCCCACCTGTTAAGTAAAAAGTGACTTAAATTTCACCAAACAGGTAGCAGACAACTACTCATTTTTCAATGTTTCAAGAAGAATAATTATCATATTCAAAGAAATTATCCAGCCAAATACTCCAACCATACGAAAAAAAAGTAGAGCAACCTACTACTTTTACATCGACCACAGGTATAGAATGAGCAACTCTTGTGGTATCTAGAAGGACTCTTTCAAAACACTTTTTTTTTTTATTTGGACATGAATCATGAAAGTTAGTGCTTTTGAGATCTAGAAGGACTCTTTCAAAAGATGATTAGAAAAAGTGTGTTGCGCTTTTTTACGTTCCATACCCTTTTCGTACAAAATGTAGACATGAATCTCGGTCATGAAAACAATAAAACTCTACCTAAAGTGGCGTTGCGATGCAGAAATAAGATCTTAAGAGTCAATAACATTCTTTTAAGCTTATAAAACTTACTTTTGTATTGATTTCCATCGTGTAAAACATAAAGATTAAAAAAGTTTGAGTTAAAATAATAAGGGGTCGTTATGTATATATATGCTTTGTTAATTTTTTTTGTCTTTCATATTGATACAAACTTAGACCCATTTGTACAGGATCTGTATTTTTACTTAAATAGTTTTTTGTTCAAGTTACCAAACAAGAACAACATTCATCTAAATCCAAACTGTTCTAGTGATAGTAAAGGTGAGATTAGAAGCACGCAGGCAGAGAAATTATGACTAGATGCATACATGTGTGTGTGTGTGTGTGAGAGAGAGAGAGAGAGAGAGAGTACTGAATTTAATTTATTAATGTACTTATTTTATTAGGAGATGATACATAGCATCATAAGTAGGATTTGGTTAATGGGCACCAACATGGTTATAAGTGGGAAACAACGACTACTGGTTTGCTTAGGCAGTCTGGATAAGCTCATCAATGAGAGAGTAGACACGGTTCATGGACTCAAACTGCAAGACACCAAAGCCATCTTCATAGTCGTACATGCACTGGGAGACCCTCGCAATGTTGAGAGTCACGTTCGTGAAGGAACGAGAGAAGACAGCCTGTTGTTGCTGCTGTTGAGCTGAGAGCAGCTCCCTGTTCAGTCTCTTCCATGCATCTCTTAGCAAGTCCCTTATGTGCTCTTGTGCTTGCACCTCAGCTAAACGATAAGGTTAAAAGATTACGATTTTAGAGATATTTAAGGAAAGAATCCCTACAAGATCAATCAAAATTAATGATAAAGGAAAAAAAAAAATCTTTTCACAAAAATCAGATTTAGTTTTTCATGTTTATCGATAAGGTTGAAAGGCAATCATTCTAGAGAAATTCAAGGAAAGAATCCTAGCAAGATCAATCAAAATTAATAATAAAGGAAAAAAAATCTTTCCATAAAAATCAGATTTAATTTTCCATGTTTATCATTGCCAAGATTATCAGAACTTCAACTATTTAAGCTCATTCTATGGATTGCGCAACGGCTCATGGTGGCCTTCCATGGTGAAAAACCATGCACATTTAATGAAAAGAATCTTTTCGCTGCTGGTTTTTATTTGTTTTGCTTCTTTTTTATTTTTCGAGCATATTGTTGATCCTTATGGTTATCTTTGAAGTAATGTCTTGTTTGGATTTGTTTCTTTATCTTTCTTCATCTTATTTTGATTGTTTTCACACTATGAGAAATAATGCTAGAGCGATACTATTGTTTTTGTTTGGCTATGAGATTTCCAATATGAGTCGGATGCAGCTCTATTCTTCTTGAGGGCTTTCCCTTTTTTTTTTCTTTTGAGGACATTGGGAAGAGCACGAAAGACTATACCACAAGAGTTGCTCATTCTATATCTTTATCGATACGAGGCACTTGATTTCCTGTGGTCAATATAAAAGTAGGAGGTTACTCTATTTTTTGTTCCGTATGGTTGGAGTATTTGGCTGGATAATTTCTTTGAATATGATAATTATTCTTCTTGAAACATCTGAAAAATGAGTAGTTGTCTGCCACCTGTTTGCATGTTGGTCAGTCTGCAGATGGAACTTTAGATATGGTAGTGCGATGGGTGCATGATATGAAACAGAGTTGAAAAAAATACCGGACTTGGTTAGAAAAATTAATAAATATGAAACAAATTACATGCTCATAATGTTTCTTTACATTTTCTGTTGCATTTAACGATGGTCACTTGAGCTTAGTTGGTGGTGTTCAAGCTCTCTGAGGAGGAAGCAGTTGAACTTTGGTATTGCGAAGACAGAAGTTGGACAAGCGTGCCTCTTCATATGTGATTCCATCTGGTTAGCAGCAGATGGTTTATATGGTGAAATACTTCAAGTTACCACTTCATGTAAACTTTTTCTTTGTTATTAACAAAGAATATCACAATCACATATGATTGTGATATAGTGAGCGGAGGTAGCAAATCTTAATTTTTTCATGCAATAAATGAGAGGAGGTTCAAATCCACATTTTTTACAAGTTCAAATCAGAAAATATAAAGCCTGCGTTGGCCTCGTATGGTATCGGCAAAGGGCCAACATAATAACATGCATGGGCTGATGGCTGATGCGCTCCCCTTGAGAACCAGTATTAGCGACATTGAGTTCTATGCTTAGCGATCGTAGATCGCTTGATTTGAATTTTATGATTTAAACATTCTTTTTCCATGATTTTCTTTTCACTCAAGAAAGTCTGATTTTTCTGGGTTCACCAATCCACCGGAACCGATCTGTCGGCAATTTAAGTTGAGAGAGAAAGGGAGTTTGGATACACACCATTAGCGGCCCCACCGCCCTCTCATCTTTAAGTGCTCCCCTTTCTTTTCTTTCCTTTCTACAAACTGATGAAACTCATCGGGTTGGGCCCCATGGCTACCTAATTCGGATCCATGTCCGCTCGGTTCGGGTCCTAACAGTAATAGGGCTTCGGTATAACCCCAGTGCACTGCTGCCTCTTTTGGGATGGTCAATGTTTTAAGTAGCTGAATCGGGCCGGTCTTGGCGAATCCAATTGTTTGTGGAATCGGGTCGAATCAGATCCAGAAAAGGCCCTCGTATCCATTGTAGCCACATAGCGAGTATGTGCTTCCTTAGGTTAGGCCGAACTGTCTTACCAAGGTTGCATTTATTTTAGGGGTAGGCATGGGTCGGCTGATGGAATCCACCAAAGACAGCTGAGGGACTTCTCGGGGTACAATCTGTCATATGTTTTACATTGTTGCTGATTAGAAAAGAACGGGATCTCATTTTGTCCTTAACTTTCTCTCCATCTCCCATGCCTCAGCATCTCCCTCCTGCAAAAGAACGAGATCTCCTTTTGTCCTTTAACTTTCTCTCCATCTCCTATGCCTCAGCATTTCCCTCCTAGTGGTGATTGGAGGCATAGGAGATGGGGAGAAAGTTAAGGACAAAAGGAGATCTCGTTCTTTTCTAATCAGCAACAATGTAAAACATAAGACAATTATACGCCGAGAACACCCTCAGCTGTCTTTGATGGATTGTCTGCACCATGTTGAAGTCGAGCACCAAAGGCAGCTGAAGGAGTTCTCTGGATACAATCTGTCATATGTTTTACATTGTTGGTGATTAGAAAAGAACGAGATCTCCTTTTGTCCTTAACTTTCTCTCCATCTCTCTCATATGTTTTACATTGTTGGTGATTAGAAAAGAACGAGATCTCCTTTTGTCCTTAACTTTCTCTCCATCTCTCATGCCTCAGCATCTCCTTCTGCTGGTGATTGGAGGCATGGGAGATGGAGAGAAAGTTAAGGACAAAAGGAGATCTCGTTTTTTTCTAATCAGCAACAATGTAAAACATAAGACAGATTATACCCCGAGAACTCCCTCAGCTGTCTTTGGTGGATTGTCTGCACCATGTTGAAGTCCAGCCTAGCCAACTCATGTTGCACTTGGCATCTGCACTCTGTCCTCTCGAATGTCTCTATATTCTCATCAACCTCCGCCCAGCAAACCCTTCTCTAAAATGAAATCTGCAGGGCACCCTGTACCTGTCGACACATCCTCTGGTCCATCCTCTCAACATTGCGAGGGTCTTCCAATGCATTTGGCGTTGGTGTATTGGAGATCACTTTTAATGTTGTAATAAATATCGTTCTTGGGAAAGTATTCGTTGGGTATGTCATGGCAATCGGAAAATATTTCAAGGACCAGGCACCTTCCATGAGTCATATAGTCCTTGGCATGTCATGTGGAGCCTTGTTCTTCAACAAAATTAAAACCTCTTCAGTGGCCATTGTTTTCCATAAGTTCTTGTTAACCCAAACCCAGACAGAGCAAATAGCAAGGTAAACAGCGGGGAGCATCACGTTTGTTCCACTTTCACTACTCAACTAGCTTTACGGCTGTCTAACACGTGGACAGGTAAATTATAGAGTTCCACCTGAAAAGAAGGAAGAGAGACCTCTGCAATCTGTCCAACAAATTCCCGTTCCGTATCAATATTTTGCACAGTTTATGACAATTTTCAACCTCAAGCCAATAAGAAAACCAACACGCTAAGTATTCACCAAACAGGTGGCAGACAACTACTCATTTTTCAGATGTTTCAAGAAGAATAATTATCATATTCAAAGAAATTATCCAGCCAAATACATACTCCAATACAAATACATACTCCAATATGGAAGAAAAATAGAGCAACCTCTTACTTTTATATTGATCAAAGGAAATCAAGTGCCTCGTATCGATAAAGATATAGAATGAGCAACTCTTGTGGTATAGTCTTTCGTGCTCTTCCCAATGTCCTAAAAAAAAAAAAAGGAAAAGCCCTCAAGGAGAATAGAGCTGCATTCGAGAACATTAGGTAACAGACCGCCTTCTCTCATTCTTCCAACAAACCAAGAAGAACCTTGCCACCGCCACTGCAACAGCCTCTCCTACCTTAAATCACTACCGGAAACTGGCCGATTTTTAGCTGACATTGGATAGTAATTAAACAAATACAAAAGAGGAAAAAAGGAAAAAACAGTTTGAACTTGCCCTTCTAGGGCTAGGTTGGTGAACCAAAGGATCTAGACAAAAGTATTGACCATTTCAAATTAAGTCTTGGCATCTGGCCGGGCCATAGCTCGGCCCTGCAGCCCAAACTTGGCCCGACACCCTAAACCTGAGCTTGGCCCTGACCCAGCCTAGTAATATATATATATATATATATACATATATACATATATATATATATATATAATACTTAAATATAATTAATCATAATAAAATATATATCATTATAAAAATAAAAATAGGGCATAGTGCCTATCTAAATCAGACTAAACCTAGGAAGCAGATTAATCCAGGGTTTTGCTAAAGTTGGATCCTTATATATAATACATGTATTTATTCTGCTCTTTTCTTTTGCTGCTTCTAGTCTTAAGCTGTTAAACAATTCTGACTCATCATAAAAATTAAAATGTTTGTGCGGTTAATGGAGATTTTTGAAGGATAAAAACAATGCAGATAGTGATATAAGATTGAGGTCACAAAGAGCAATAGATAAATCTAGCAACACAGCATTGGACATGTCAAAAATATGTTTGACTGTTCATCAAGTATGATGTTACTTTTGGTGCCATGTCCTGCCTACACAGGATACAGTTGGCAAGTGACAATAAGATATGGATCAAAATTGACTTATACAGTGTTTCCAAAATGTGATTCTTTAGGTTCTTTTAGGTCGATCCATTTTGTTTACCTTATATCTGCTATTCTAATATATTGCAAAGTTAAGAACCAGGATAGTTTGAGCTCCTGATTGTACAAATTTACTATCATGAAAAAACCAAGGTCTCTAGACAGGAACCTGCTTTTGCTGAACTCATACTTGTAAGAAAAAGTTTTTCCAATTTGTATGCAGGCATGGAACCACAATTTTTTCCGGGAATCTATATGAAGCCTGGAGGAGGAGGAGTACCTACTGGGATTCTTCTGGAATTGATTGAAAGAGATTTTGGCTCATTTGATGCATTTGTGCGAGAATTTAAGGCTGCAGCAACTACACAGTTTGGTTCTGGTTGGCCTTGGTTGTCCTGTAAGTACCATATATCGTTGCCGTTCTATGTGTATCTTGTATTATTGTTGACAGAGTTGCACAAAATTTACTGCCTGTAGGATAGCTTACTGCCAGTATCTTCCTTCTTCTTCCAGATAAGGCAAACAGACTTGCAGTGGGGAATGCAGTGAATCCTCTCCCTACAGAGAAAGATAACAAGCTAGTGATTTCAAAAAGTCCCAATGCAGTGAACCACCTTGTTTGCGATTACTGGGTACTCTGAGCTTGTTTTACATCCTTTCTTTGAAGATGTGATATCCTGTGGAAGGTTTTGGACCCATAACTTGAAGGACGCGAGCAGATAAGATGGCCTGATTCTAGTGAAGCGATACACACGCAAGGGCGACAACTTAAAGCTATGAGCTCAAGGACTGAAGGCATCCCTCCTCATATTCGACGTCAGCAACACTATCAATGGTGAAGGTGCATTTCAGCGTTAACAGGATAACCAAAAAGCTTCCAAAAAAGATCGTACACTAATGACAATTTCAGATCAGAAGCAGAAAATCAGGAATAACTCATTACAAACCTGTTTTGGTACATTCCACACAAAGGGGACATTGCACCTCTCGTTTATCGAACCCAGTGCATACGGAAGCATCATGAAACCCTTTAGTGTCCAACACGTCAGTGAAATCCAAGGCGTGCACATCTGGCGGCTTTTCACGTTAACAAGCTGCTCATTTCAGGTATTAGTTCTCTATTATTTGCTATCAACGAACTAAAAAGAAAGATAGCATATGACTAATTGATCAAGTTGAATATCATAAAAACCGTATCCATCTGACGAAACAAGCACTTAGGAATGTGCAAGGGGTGGGAAAAAGACAAAGACATAATTCTTTTTTCTCTTTTTTTCATGGGAGCATTGTTACATCAAAAAATTACAATGCATTGTTCAGATATTCACATATTCAGATTCAACAATGAACAAAGAAAAGTTATATCCAAATCGAAGTCCAATTTCACTATCCAAATATGATCCTAATCTGATTTTTGCATTCATGTCCGAATCCAAATTTTGAACCGAGACTAGCTCTTTTCAAAATATAAGAGCATTGAATATGTGATAGTTATTTAAAACTAAATCATATTCAAATCTGAATCCGAATTCGAATCCAATAGGGTATTCATATATATCCAAATCTAAATCTGAATACAATTGGATGTCATTTCTTATGTCCAAATTTCATCCAACATCTTAATCGGATATTAAATTCTTTTTTCTACATCATATTTTTTTGAGAACATTTTGATATGATATCCAATCCAAAGAGGATATATTAACATTGGTATCTAGTTGACCGTGTACCATGAGATCACCCAAATCCCAAAGCTAGCCTGTACATTAGAGCAGAAGAAATAGGGGAGGCCTTAGGTTCTTCAGTTGGCTTCCACTAAATAGTTTCCAAATTAAGATTTCTCCACGGTGGTTCCCCCTGCTGATGACGGCAGGTTCGCCGAGGCTCCGTCAAGTGGTGCCACCCAGCAGGGTACCAGTGGGTCCACCAGAAAACTGCTAGGGCTCCACTTTTCTTCCACCCTTCATCGAGTTGAGAGTTTGGGGCAAGTAAACAGATTAGTTATTTTACCTCTAACAGCTTTTCCGAATATTCGAGGATCTAGAGTTGCTGCTTTGGGTCAACGGTAGCATACAAATCCTAACTTTCTTTAGTTTATTTTCACAATGACTTTGAATAATGGGTGAAGAAGTAAAGAAAAACTGAAGGAAAGTTGTGGAGATTTTTACTTACCTAGTCATGGGAGGCGACTACACCATTTGTGGTGTTCCAATATGGGTACTTGTTTGCTATCACTTGGATGTAGTCACCGATGACTGCCCACATTCAGTGAAGATCCGCAATGCCAGCCTTGGATGCGACAAACCTTCTCATTCTTTGAACACTGAAATGGAGGAAGTAGAGCAAGGCCTGCTCTGGGTCACTGGTGATAAAGGGCAGCCTCTGCTTGTCCATCTCTTGGATGAAATGGCCCTTAATCGAAAACACTCCCATGCTAGACCCGTCATGGAAAATGCACAGTTTCCCTTCCCTCTAAATCCATATCTTTAGCCTCTTCTCCATCTCTATGTAGCTCCTGTTTAAACCAGTCATGGTTGGTCATCAACTAGATCTATGACTCTAATAACTACCATTTTCACATATGATCAGTAACAGGATTCAAATGAAATCTACAAATTATACACTCGTTGCTAAAAGATTCTTGAAGTGATCAAGGCCTGATCAACTCTTAGGAAGCTTGATCACTAGTTCTTTTTACTTTTTGTAAAAGAAGGCAAATACAAAGTTGATTTACTGATGCGATGCGTATGAATTGTGGTAGATGGCCCCCTCAGCACAAAGCTCTAGCGAATCCAAGAAGTGTAGTTTCTCGCCATAACAGCCCTTCTAATGGCCACCCTCGACCTGGCAAGATCCTCCTCCAACTTCTCCCACCTCCTTGTCTCAACACCGCTGCCTCTCTTCTTCCTCTGCAGCCAGAGAGGACAGTTACAGTTAGAAAAACTGGCTGGCCATTTCAATTGATCTGTGAAAGAAGATAAAGAGAGATATTAATTAGTTGAGTTTGAATTCATACGGTAATCACCGAAGCATTCGAAATGATTCTAAGTGTGTCGTTGGGCGTTGCGGGGCAGACTCGATGGGAGGCACAAGCATCGGTTCTTGGGCAAAGTCGGTGGGAGGGACATGCATGGGTGCAGGAGCAGAATCAGTGGGAGCAGGGGCAGACATGGTTACAAGGAAGAGATGAAAGAAGGAGAGTCTGGAGGAACTTGTTCCACTGCCATTGTAGGAACGAAGAAGGCCACAGAGAGTACGAGCACCAGCAAGAAAAGAAAGGCTGACAAGGCTCCTCTCGTATTGCTGCATGGGGCTCCGTCAGAGCAACCGACAGTGGCCTGCTACCACGGTTGGTCTGAAAAACTCTTCGCGCCAGCACGCGTGGGCGGTGCGTTTCAAACCGCTTCTTGTTTCCGCCACCATTGATCACCGCAAGAGATCCTCGTCGCCGGTAAGAATCTTTGAGAGTTCCTTCACGGTGGAATTTGAAAGGTTTAAATAACCACTAATCTCTGTTTGTCTTTCATTTTTCACATTTTCTTAAATTAATTACTTTGTGAACCATATGGATTTATTTGGGGTGAACGTGAGGAACATCCTACTGCCCCAAGCATGCCCTCCATTCTCTGGGTTTTTGGGGTCATGAAATGCGTCGGTGCTAGTTATACAACGATGCACCTTTCAACCAACCATATAGATTCATCTATTTAGTTTGATTTGATAAAAAAATTGAGATTTAGTTACTAAGCGTATTGGTATTCGGACTGCGATTTAATCGCCTAACCCAAATTTAGGTTTGACACGGTCCTTTAATTTTTGAAAAATAAGATTTTACTATTTAACATTTCCAAAAATTTTAATTTCACCCTTGATAAATTTTGGTAATTATATACCATCCTTCAAAAAATCTTAAAAGGATTGTAAAAGTGTCAACCAAGTAAATGGCGTCTTTTAATTGACCCAGTAAATTCAGTCAATTAAAATTTATATTAATTCTTTTAAAACAAGATGTTAAAAAATATTTAACCAGAAGGTGAGGTATATCGATCACGTGGTTGCTGTGAGATATTTTAATTGTGCAACATTCGGTCAACGTTAAAAGCACATAAAAAGTTAAAATAACACAAAACTTGCCTCGATTTATCAACCAGGAACAACTTTTTTGTCAAGCAGTATTGTTTGGCTAGGCTCATATTGCCCTATTTTTGGATTTTATGAGTTTTACAACTAAATTAATGTATTTAAATATTGATTTTAAGGCCAAGGTTATTGCTAAAATTAGTTGGGTACATGGAAAATTTTATTAAAATAACATTTATATCAACAAATTGTATGTTGACTGATTTTTATTGGCCTCTTTAATTATACAATATAGGATTACTAATTCTTTTTTAACTATTCAAATTAGTTATTTTTATTAATATTAAAATTAGTTAGGTAACTACATAAGCAATTTGTATGTCCTATATTACTAGGTTAGGGATAAAAATCAGGCTGCTTAAATGGAATGATTAAAGTACTTTTTCTTTTTAGCGATTTCTTTTTAGCGATGTAAACTTATTTACTGCTATGGTCTCATGAATAAATTGATGAGAAATAGACATTAAGTTAATTATTAAATGACTAATATAACGTCCAAATTTTAACCATGGAAAAATCTTCGTTGTTTGTAAAAACAACTAAAAATAAAACATGTTTTATATCAAATTGTTTTTTATAAACATATTATGATGGTTTTATTTTAGTAAAAAAATAGAGGATCTGGTTTTTATCTTTAACCTAGCAGCCTGTAATCTACCAATTTCCCGTTTGTTTTATATTGGATCTATAAATTTGTGATATATTGGATCTATAAATTTGTGAAAAGATGTTTTAGGTGCATTTAGATTGCAGATATGTTAATTTCTCGTGCTTATTTTAAATTATAAAACAGTTGCAATTTTTTACTATCTTCTCAGTCAATTTAACAAAAAAAAACATTTTAAGAATTATATTTATATGGGACTTCCCAAGATGGTGAAAAAAAATCTGGTGAAAAGGAACAACAAGGACGTGTTCGTGGGTCAGGTGGTGATGAGCCCGATGGCGACGGCCCTTGTAGAATTGGGCTCCGTCGAAGGCCTTAGGGTCTTCTATAGTTTGATCCTCGCCATTAAAAGCCCCTTTGTCGATGAGATCCACCAAAGCGGCTGTACTTGCACCTCCACTATCTTTGTCTCATTGTGTTAACGATAAGGTTGAAAGACAACTGTTTTAGAGATATTTAAGGAAAGAATCCCCGCAAGATCAATCAAAATTAATGACAAAGGAAAAAGAAAATCTTTCCACAAAAATCAGATTTAGTTTCACATGTTTATCGTTGTCAAAATTATAGTGTTAACAATAAGGTTGAAAGACAACCGTTTTAGAGAAAATCAAGGAAAGAATCCCAGAAAAATCAATCAAAATTAATGATAAAAGAAAAAGAAAATCTTTCCACAAAAATCGGATTTAATTTTCCATGTTTATCGTTGCAAAGATTATAGGAACTTCAACTATTTAAACTCATTTTATGCATTGTATAACCAAAGCTCATAGTGGCCTTCCATGGTGAAAAACCATGCACGTTTAGTGAAAAAAATCTTTTCATTGTTGTTTTTATTTCTTTTGTTTCTTCTTTATTTTTTAACTTGGTATTAGAGCAAGATGCTTGATGAAGAACATCGAAGCCCATAGGTGGCCTGCAGACGACCAAATACATCATTGTCTTCTTCACCAACTCAATTTTGTGAAGAAAATCTTGAGGAATCAAACTTGGGTTTTCTAAATCGCTGCCAAAGCACGATCTACCTTCACAAAAAACTTCATGAAGCAAATTTTGGGCTCGACGAATCACTGTCAAAGAAATGGCATGATAACATTTTACAAAGTTCTGCAGCAAACTTGGACTTTTAGATTCATCGTCCAGTTTAAGAAATGATGTTAACGATAAGATTGAAAGACAACCATTCTAGAGAGATTCAAGGAAAGAATCCCAACAAAATCAATCAAAATTAATGATAAAGGAAAAAGAAAATTTTTCCACAAAAATCAGATTTAGTTTTCTATGTTTATTGTTGCTAAGATTATAAGAACTTCAACTCTTTAAGATTGTTCTATGCATTATGTAACCAAGGTTCATGGTGGTCTTTCATAGTGAAAAATCTTGCATGTTTAGTGAAAAGACAATAAATCCACCTTTACAATCCACCATTTGACTGTTGGGAAATTGCATTTATTGAACGTCACAGACTTGCTATTCACAAGTCGTGACCATGCGTCCTGTTGATCCATATTCCTGGACGATGAGTAGATAATGATTATCGAAGAGTTAAGAAATAAAAAATGCAGTTGGAAAACCAAATGCCTCTTCATACAAAAACATAACAAGTACAGTACTGATTTCCTAGAAACCTCAATTGGATTTCTCTAGGAAATAAGAAAGAGAAACAGATAGCTACCTTGTAAAAGATTAGTCTATTAGGTTTATTGATGATAAAGAGACTGTAGATAGCAGCCATGAGCTTAACTTGAAAACGAATGGAAAGTCAATCAACTTATCAAGTCAACGATGTAAGAATTTTCATGCATGCCAAGGATTAAATAAAGAAGAAATGTCAAAGCACATAGTAGAAGCAAGTCTAACCACTCAATTTTTTCTATATCCAGCATAACTGGAGATGACATGTTGAAAGCTCTATGGATATTCAAAACACTCAAGTATGTGTTATCTTTGCATGTCACTCTTATGATATGCAGAGAACAAAAGAACAAATGGTAGTTCCATTTTTTGAACCACCTTCATATCACATTAACAAAGTGTCAAGTATTGTTGACATCGGCCTGGATCAGGCTCTAGCCATCCTACAAGCCTATGCCATGGCCGAACCCGAGGCCTGTTCATCAAGATTTGAACCCAAGTCCAGCTAGACTCGATTCAATTTTAATGAAGAAAATAAAATATTCGTGTTTAATATAGAAATATAGTATTTGTAAATAAAAATGAATAAAAAATATAAATATAATTTCATATTATATATGTTATTAGGGCCTAGGCTCAGCCAACCATACTCTACCTCAAGAAGTTCAATTCATATACTTATCTTTAATATAATATGGTATTCATGGATCGTGCGCATTTGTTCTTTCATGCCTCTAAATTTAGAGTTGAAACTCTTATCTGCTAAAATCCACTTTGTTTGCATTGTTTAGTTTCAATATCCTTTCGATTTGACAGCAAATATGGTCATTTAAATATCTTTAGTTGTCTAAATTTTCAATGCATTCTCCATTATGACTTGTAATGAAAGGCTAGCAATCAAATAAATCAATACAAACCACTGCAGTTGTTATTCACATTTTTGCTAAATTAGAATCCAGAGTTTGTTCAAATGGAGACACTGCAATATCCAGCAGTTGTAAAGCAAACAGTAAAGCCAGTACAGTACTGATTTCGTAGAAACCTCAATTGGATTTCTCTAGGAAATAAGAAAGAGAAACAGATAGCTACCTTGTAAAAGATTAGTCTATTAGGTTTATTGATGATAAAGAGACTGTAGATAGCAGCCATGAGCTTAACTTGAAAACGAATGGAAAGTCAATCAACTTATCAAGTCAACGATGTAAGAATTTTCATGCATGCCAAGGATTAAATAAAGAAGAAATGTCAAAGCACATAGTAGAAGCAAGTCTAACCACTCAATTTTTTCTATATCCAGCATAACTGGAGATGACATGTTGAAAGTTCTATGGATATTCAAAACACTCAAGTATGTATTATCTTTGCATGTCACTCTTATGATATGTAGAGAACAAAAGAACAAATGGTAGTTCCATTTTTTGAACCACCTTCATATCACATTAACAAAGTGTCAAGTATTGTTGACATCGGCCTGGATCAGGCTCTAGCCATCCTACAAGCCTATGCCATGGCCGAACCCGAGGCCTGTTCATCAAGATCTGAACCCAAGTCCAGCTAGACTCGATTCAATTTTAGTGAAGAAAATAAAATATTCATGTTTAATATAGAAATACAGTATTTGTAAATAAAAATGAATAAAAAATATAAATATAATTTCATATTATATATGTTATTAGGGCCTAGGCTCAGCCAACCATACTCTACCTCAAGAAGTTCAATTCATATACTTATCTTTAATATAATATGGTATTCATGGATCGTGCGCATTTGTTCTTTCATGCCTCTAAATTTAGAGTTGAAACTCTTATCTGCTAAAATCCACTTTGTTTGCATTGTTTAGTTTCAATATCCTTTCGATTTGACAGCAAATATGGTCATTTAAATATCTTTAGTTGTCTAAATTTTCAATGCATTCTCCATTATGACTTGTAATGAAAGGCTAGCAATCAAATAAATCAATACAAACCACTGCAGTTGTTATTCACATTTTTGCTAAATTAGAATCCAGAGTTTGTTCAAATGGAGACACTGCAATATCCAGCAGTTGTAAAGCAAACAGTAAAGCCCAGTACCAGTAAGCATTCTCATGGCATTCTGCGATAAAAAAATGTAATCATGATGTAATAGAAAATGGTGATTTTCATGGGCACTACTCCTATATACTATAAACTCCTATATACTATAAACTGTAGATGTGCAGTACTCTAATTGACGAGTGTCTCGTTTTTTATCCAAGTCTCACACCATAAATGCAATGGCTAGCTGTTTTGATTTCAACCCAGTGATGACTAGAACTCTCTCGCTCAGCAACTTGTATTTGGGTCAATCTAGATGGAACTTTACCGAAAAAAAAAACTTGCGAGAAGGTCTCGTGTCCTCGATGCTGCATTCTAAAATTTTTTACCGAAGTAACCCTGAGTCTCGTGAATCATCGATCCCCTCGTCGACTCGGTCGCAGTGGGCCCAGCGGTATGCTCGCGTCTCGGTTTAAGTCTTCCACTCAGTAATGGATTAATCAAGGAAAATTGATTATATAAATACCTCTAGCCCTTTTTCTACTGTTTTGATCGGCAACAGAGAAACCCATCTCCACCCCCCCCACCCAAAAAAAAACGAACAAGAAAAAAAGAAGGGAGAGGAAAATAAGTTAGCTTCGGCTCTGAGAATTGTTCTGGCGATCTCTTTCTCATTGGATTTTGCTTTTCTCATTCCTAGCTGCAGATTTGTTTTGGAAGGAATTGATCGGATCGTTTCTGTCGACGATATGTTAGTTTTGTTTTGATTCTTTTATTGCTCCTCGAGATTGGGGTTTTGGATGGTGGATTACGGTCTCTGAATTCCTTTCTGTCCTGCGTATTTGTTCAGTTGGAAAATGCGCAGTTGATCGACGTTGATCGACGAGCTGGTTGAGGTGCGTGAGCTGCCAAGTACAGCTTGACTTGGCTAGGCTGGACATGGTGCAAACAATCCACCAAAGATGGAAAATAAACCCTAAAGAAGTCGCAATCCCAAGACAAATCAATAAAAGAAGATCGCGCACCTCAACCAGCTCGTCGATCACCTCCGCATTCTCCAACTGAACAAATCCGCAGCACAGAAAGGAAATCAGAGACCGTAATCCACCGTCCAAAACCCCGCTCTCCAGCAGATATAAAAGAATCGAAACAAAACTAACATATCGTCGACAGAAGCGATCCGATCGATTCCTTCAAAAAAAAATCTTCAACGAGGAATGAGAAAAGCGAAATCCAATGAGAAAGAGATCGGCTGAACAATTCTCAGAGCCGAAGCTAACTTATTTTCCTCTCTCTTCTTTTTTTCTTGTTCTTTTTTTATGGGGGGGGAACGGGTTTCTCTTCTACCGATCAAAACGGTAGAAAAAGGGCTAGAGGTATTTATATAATCAATTTTCCTGGATTAATCGATTACTAATTGGAAGACTTAAGCCGAGACGCTTGTGTACCGGTGGGCCCACTGAGACCGAGTCAACGAGGGGATCGATGACTCGCGAGACTCGGGGCTATTTCGGTAAAAAATTTTAGAATGCAGCATCGAGGACACGAGACCTTGTCGCGGGATTTTTTTTTTTGGGTAAAGTTCCATGACCCAGATACAAGCTGCTGAGCGAGAGAGTTCTAGTCATCATCTGGCATACAATGCGGCCTCAGAACCCATTTCAGGGATTGGATCTTTACACGTCTTTGCCAACTCTAGTTGGTTGGGTCGCAGAGTTGGATGGACCCGGAATGGAAGACTGTATAATGAATATGGATTTGACTAATAATCAGATAAATTCGGTTCATTGACTTTCAAAGGCCATATCAGGCTAATTCAAGATCTAAATCTGAGATGCAAAGTTTGGATCTTATTTTCAGTTTGGATCCAGGTAATGTCCAGTGAAGCAGAGGTATTTGTTCTGAAATGTATGTTATGATATTGGAGCCAACAAAATAAAGATTTGAGTGTGTCATACTTGTCCGAGCTCTTCTATATAAGGCATCAATCTGGTCTTATCCAATACCAAAATCAACCTAATTAACTGAGTCATGTTTCGCGGCCTAGTAGACTTAGGGCCATACTTCAACTTAGTCATGTTTGCCACCATTTGCAACCTAAGTAACACATTTGTGCATGACATCGAACACGAGATTGGAACCTTAGATCCCTTCAAAGTGTAAGCCGCTTTGCCACCCGGTTGCGCTACACCCGTTGAGGCGATTAAAGTATTAAACTAATTATTTAACTTTTAATGTTCAGAAAAAAACAGTCTTACATGCATACATTCATAGATACCATTTTATAAACATATGTGGACATCAAGCCTGGGCCCAGATCTGTTTTCTCTCTCTCTCTCTCGTCTTCTCAAACTTGTTTTGTCAAATCCGATAGCTTGACCAACCAAGCTTCAATATCTCAAATGGCAGACGTTGAAGCACTAACCTAATGATCATCGCATCAACAAGCTAAGTCCTTGTTGAGAAAGAAGGAAAGCTTCATCACTTGGGTCCCCTGTAAAACGAAGATAGATATGCCTTGCTGGGAGGCACCCCTTTCTGGTGTCACCATGGATCACAATAATAGAGAGGAAGAGAGAGAGAGGAATGGAGTTGGGGGTCCTTTTCTGCGAATACTTAGGGTGGGGAGTATGTGAAAGTGGGAAGGAAGAGGCAAGCAAGAAAGTGAAGCAGCACCACCATTTTCTTCCTTCTCCACTAGCCGCTATACACCAGGCATTACGCATCATTTCCAAGGAAAAGAGACAGAGAGAGAGAGAGAAAGAAAGATAGATCTGGGGAAAGCGCAGGTGCACGCGACTGACTAATTACGTGTTCAATATTGAGTTACTACTCAAAAATGAGTCTTAGGAGAAAAGAATGCAAACGATGGGAAATTAAAGATCTTTGATTACAAGCTTAATTCAGCGATTGTAGAAGGAGTTTAGTCAGAGTGATCAACGGAGTTAATATGCAAACCCAGCTCGTTAGTTCATTGACACAAATGGTCGAGCCTTCGACAAGATCAAAGAAGCAATAGCATCATGTTGAGATCTAATTTAACCTTGAAAGTCTTTAAGTCCAACCTCCCTTGGCTAGGAAACAGGATAAATATTAGTGCGCACTAGTTTCCCAGAAATGTACTTTCTTCCAGCTCATGATCGGTTTGGCTCGACTCCGCTCCTTTTCCGGCCAACTAGGCGATAAAATTATCAATGTGGACATCAGCAATGGACAGCGGAGCAAAAGTGGATGTAAAGGGAATTATTCCTCAATCTCATTGCTCTTGTTGTACCGCACATGTAGCTTAGCTCTCTCTCTCTCTCTCTCTTTCTCTTTATATATATATAATGCCATGATCATTACCTGCTGATGAAAGAACGATCATAGGAGTGCAAAAGTGAATTAAGTGCAAGGAAATTTTTGTCTTCCGGTCACTCGCTGCTTCATCATAAAAGAATCCTTTTGTTCACACCTGCAACTTGCAAACAATTCAATCTACCGTGGTCGGCTTAGAAAAGCCAAATAGGAAGAGAACCACTTAATTTCGAGTTATGATGCTGAAGCATTTCTATTAGTTCCTGAAGCGAGATGTTCCAAGGCGCTCCATCCCTTCGTTCTGTGTTTTTTGCTTCTCAGGTTGCCCTTGACTCAAAGCTGCGTTGAAAGGTGTGATTTGGAAGATCCTTAGTAAAATGAATCTTAAATCCACATTACATGTAAAAATCAGATTTGACGGGGTGGGTCCGACCTCAAAGCTGCAGATCAGATCACTCATATATCAAATCCGCTGTAAAACAAACACACCTCAATCTAGGTTTATAAATCCAATGTTTGATTACAGTGGGCTGTAGATTTCATATCAGTCTCAGATTTCACACCCTCCGAGACTTGACTGGAATATCAGACTCTTCATCTTCAACTTGAAGTGTTCTTTATTGTTACCATGCACAGCATGCGCCGGACTCCTGCCACTTGGTTTAGACACTCATCATCAGTTACTTTGACGACAGTTGATAGAATTATTTGACAGAGAAAAGTAAAAGTGTAAAAGAAACATGCATTCAAATTGGAAATTAACGCATTTCTGAGCCGCCTTCAGCTGCTCTACTTTACGTTAAGATCCTATGGAACATTCTTACTTCCCCAGAAATTACATTTAAGTAATAAGCATGGCAATGTTCCAATCTGGACTCATTACAAGAAGCACAACGGCAAACACAGAATTGCAGCTTTAAGTATACAGACTGATATATACCACATAGCAGAAAACCTGCGAAGATTTTTTGATGTCATCTTCTGTGGGAATTACACTTCTTCAGAAGTTTCACGTTTCTGTTTATCAGGAACACCTACTGGTAGTCGTACAGGCATAGATGCAGGAGAAGCATACTTGATAACTGCAATTTCAGGTGGGCCTTGTGTTTCTTCATCCTTGAGGACAGACACATCTGATTGCCTCCGTGAGTTTCCAGCAATCCTTTCTTTCCACATTTTCCCGTCCTGCCATGCCAAGTTGTCAACCATAATGCTGAATTATGAAATATTAGCTGTGACAGAAAATAAATAAATAACAGGGGAATGGTTGAGGCAATGTGCAATAATCTTGGCCAAGTACCTAAGAAATACCTGACCACTCAGAAATCAGCATACACTTACTGATGCCCCCATTCCATTTCGGGTTTTGTTACCAACTGTTTTTTTTCAGATAATAATTGTACTTTTGCTAAGGATATTTGATCAACCGACTTGTGGAACAGACTTCCTATTACGTTTAGCATGCAATAAATGTCATTATGCTTATAAATTGGAAAAAAACAATCTCCAGTTAATGGCGCCCAAAATATTTGAAGCATTAAATGGTATTTAGCATAACAACAAAAAACAGGAAGGGATGGCTGTCACATTTGGTCTAGCTCCTCAATCTCGTACAAGATTAGTTTTCCTAGAAAAGAAAATTTGGCCTGGAGAAGAGACATTGATTGCCAATTATGGACACAAAAAATATGCTTATCCCTTTCAAGATCCTCAATTTTGATGGAAGTGCTTACAGATTATCATAGCTCTGAAGATGAGCTCCAGTAGGTATGCCGTAATCAGGGAGAAAAAGCTGGTGTGCTTTCTACAAGTACTCCGTTTTGTGCTTTCTACAAGTACTCCGTTTTAAAAACTCCAGCAGATTATTGTGGCAATCAGTTGAAAAACAAAAAAAGGGTTATTTGCCGAAAACAGAAAAACAGAAAACATTGTCACCTGTAAGTGAAAAGAGAATCAATATCAAGTACCGGATATCAAATCATGCTGGCAGAAATACTGGCTGACAGCCCACAGCTAACTTTTAGATCACAAACAGCAAAAAGGAAATTGCATCAAAGTGCTGTGAAATGGATACCTATAGAAAGGATTCTATAATCAAATCATAATCAAGACCATTATTAATTAGTAATATACGTTTGAATATTTCTTATATACATGTTTTGGACTAGTAACAGCCTGCATGTATTTTTCAAAATGGGATGTAAACTGATCAATTTGAGAATATTGCAATTGAAGGTAATATGAGAAACTGCAACAATGTTACAGAGAAGGGAAGCTAATTTGACAAGTTTGACTTCCTGCAAATGGCTTATCAAGCAAACTGTTTCTATGGCAAAAGAAGAAAGTTAATAAAGAAGGCTGCAAACAATCTCTGCAATCAGGAACAGTAACTTTGTGTTTAACTAATGAATCTTTTCTTAGCTATCGGCCACAAAGTGAATAACAAGGCATGCCCCTTGCCGGACATAGGTGTGACAACACGTACAATGCATGCTTCCAGATTTACAGATTAAGGTCGCTGAGCATATTAATTTGCAAGTTATCATGATGGGTTACATACTGGAAGTTGAACAAGATGAGGACATAGCAATATTTGCTGAAATTTGCATATCTGGTGCACATTCACGCAATGACAAATAAGGAAAGCAAATTCTCAGGAGAACCACCACACAGAATGTTGGGACATGGATTTTAGAGGGGTCTGATTCTGTTATATTTTCTCACTATTGGCTTCATATAAGTAACATGAACTTATGATATTTTCCCTCATAGTGGTTCAAAATGAATAGACATCTTTAAGAGATTTTTCCATGGATTTCATCAGACTGGAAATTTTACTACAGGAATTTTTCAATAAGACAATTCAGGTACAATCAACCATCTATGTTCTGGTCTGAGTTCCCCCATGTTGCATGTTGCGTACAAAACTTACGAGGCTATCTTCCCTACGAGGCTATCTTCCCAGGTGGCAAAAATTTTACGTGCCCCATGAAGTATAAGTTTTCATGCATGCACAAAGACGTTATGAAAATAATAAAAAGTCACAAGTGAGAACGGTAAAGGAATCAATTACAAGTGTAAATACATGGCAAAAAGAGGTTCATGGAGATGCACAACATGCATTCTGGACCACTCACTATTGACTAACAAGTAAATAAATGGAAAAAAGAGATTCATGGACATGCACAACATGCATTCTAGACCACTTATTGACTAATAAAAATTGCCAATCTCATTTTGACATCAGGAAGATCTTCAGATACTACTCTGCAGATCATATGTTATGTATCATTGCTATAGGTGATGCGTTATTACTCTATCTTTTATTGTCTATGCTTATGATGTGAAATCATGCATGTGCATGAACTAACTACCAAAGAAAAAGAGAAGCCCGTGGCAGTGAAAAATGACCATAAGTTCGTTTGACACAGCGTGCATTGCTTACATTTGATATTGATGGCTCTGGAGCTGGACATGTCACTGGGTGATCACTATCAGGTGGTTCAGTGGGATGTTCAATTGGCTTAAAATCACCTACTGTTTCAACTTCATGGGGTATGACCAAAGCAACATCAGAATTGATCTCGGAGTCTGGGAGCACAGTCTCTACCTCGTCCTGAACCAATAACAATAGAAACAATATTCATGTCAGATTATTCGCTAGCTAACAAGACATACACAGACGACATTGTATACAACAGTAAAACTCTGCCAGAGAGGACTATATTCGGCAGATTAGCTCTGCTAACAATCTTAATTGCTAAAAAAAATATCAATACTTAATTTCATTTATTAATTTTAATGCTAAAGAAGAGAAGACAATATAAAAGACAAAAGTCAAGCAGGTGCTTGAAATAAATGGCAGAGCTTAATCATTTTCCAAGTAACAAGATGGGGATGCCTCAAACCCTCACTTTTAGGACATACAAGAAGATGATGAGTAAAAAGAAAGTTGAAAAGGAGAAAGGATAGAAGCTTTATGGGAAAAAATTGCAGGAGAGCATATCAAGGACAAGACAAACTTCTAATTTTTTAAATGAAAGGTTCTGCAGATGGATATTAACGATCAGAATCTAAGACTTCAAAGTGTGGTTTGATGCATGCTCTTCTCTTGTAGTTGACATAATATCAGACTTCAAAATTTCTTGACAGCAAACATGCCAGAGCATTCTAAATGTAAAAGGACAAAGAGAGAGAGGGAGAGAGAGGAAAAAACATGAAGGCTTTACAGAAAGAGGAACGTCATGGGATTTCCTCTAATTTTCTTTTCCCCCTCGACAGGTAGGAACAAGGAACTTTTGTCTCAGTAGGCATTCTTTTGACGACCAAGACACTGTATGTTTCCTGTACTACAACAGTAGAGTAATTTCAGCTTTCTCTCGACGCATGTGAAAGTTGAAAGATTACTACAGCAAATTGTCATGAGATTATAAGAAGGAGGCATTACTGGCATGGTTAACCGACATAAATGATAGAACAGATTATAGAGAACTGGTTTTCTTCTCATTCTTGCTAAAGACTCGATTTAAACTAACATTTTCCGTTTGACGTAATGCACATATGGAAAGCATCTGAGCGCGCGTTAACTAACGGACGAAAATTAGAATGGCATTTACACAAGAACCAGGCACCTTCCATGAGTCATATAGTCCTTGGCATGCCATGTGAAGCCTTGTTCTTCAACAAAATTAAAACCTCTTGAGTGGCCATTGTTTTCCATAAATTCTCGTTAACCCAAACCCAGAGTAAATAGCAAGGTAAACAGAGGGGAGCATCATGTTTGTTCCACTTTCACTACTCAACTAGCTTTACGGCGGTCTAACACATGGACAGGTAAATTATAGAGTTCCACCTGAAAAGAAGGAAGAGAGACCTCTGGAATCTGTCCAACAAATTCCGCGTTCCATATCAATATTTTGCACAGTTTATGACAATTTTTTCAACCTCAAGCCGTGTCCCAGCATTGAGAAACTGACAATTATCTTCCAGGCTATGCTAAAAGCCAACACCAGATGTTTCCACAGACTCTTAACAAAAGTACAGAAAAGCATAACAGGATTGATTTCCATTAAGATCATAAGGCATTAAATCACAACCATGGAGTACTAAAAAAACCCAAAACCCACGGCGGAGCATACAATAACCGATGTAGCAAGTCCACCTCACGAAAGACAACCTTCGTGCTTAACAGCTCAACGGATAAAATGAAATCCCGCCATCTCCGACTAGAAAACGAAAATAATGACCTACCATAGAAGATCTAGTCCTTCGGTGGCTTCCTCTTCCCGAAGAAAACCTGGAGAAGATTCCCACCATTTCTTCTACAGACCAAGACGGATTTCTCCTTCTCTCCTCAAATTTAGTTGGCAGTCAAGATTAAACAAAGCACTGCGGGTCTCTTCTCTCTCTTTGTATTATCGACCGATCGAATACTGCTTGAGAAGAACGCCTTCCCATTTCCGCATTTATAGTGAAGGTCTTGAAAGGAAGCTGAAAAGGCCACGATCCCATCATCCTGTTCCATCGTGGGCACATGAGGAAAAGGAGGCTGGTAATGAGCAAGGATGTTGAAAGGCCTGAGAGAGTTGTGAACTCATTGGCAATTCAAGGTTTCTGTAAAAAATCGAGTGCTTTCCAGTTTCTACCTCGATGGTGGGGATCTTTTCTCGAGAATTCTTAGCGCATAACACTGCAAATGGCATGGGGAGCCCGTATACATACATACTGTGGCCCATGCGGTGACAGCACCCACATGGCTCAATTTGGTCTTTGGGCCCCATAGTGAAGGAGCTCACTTTAACAGCATTATAACGGCTAGCTGAACCAGTGGGTCGCCATGGCTTTGGTTTCTGTCATTTAAAGAAATTAAACACATGAAAGCAACGGTGAAATTTCACCTGGCACTGGGAGCAATGAGCAGCTACTTGTGCATTCTATCAGATAGCGCTGCTAAGACACTCTAAAATCTCCTCAGCTAATAATGGAAATTTGACGGTCGTGGTCGTTCTTGATGATTTCACAGGGCGCGTTTGATTTTAGCCCCACTCCTCGCTTTCAAAGTGGTTAAGACGGGGCCGTCATTATGGATAACAAAGTAATGGAATGAAAATTATGCCATTTTAGTTGTGCCTTCTAATCTACAACCTCACTGCCTTCACCTCCAAAACTAAAAAAGATCGACTTCAATATCAATCCGTTTTAGACATCTAAATTGCGAATTTTACAACAGTCAAGGACTTTACAATCTCAATTTTCTAAATTTTTTCCAGTTATAGAATCTTAATTAAGCATGCCAAATAACAGAAAGGTATGCTGAACATGATGATGATGCCAGTAGAACCGAAAACTTGGCGTGCACAAAAACTTTGGTTGTCATAATGAAGTGCTTAAATGGGTGCATCTTAATAATGCGATTTAGCATATAACAGTATGCAGTTTTCTTATTCTTCTTCATTTTGAGGGCAAACTGTTATCATTCCATTTGGGGTTAAAAATGCTAAAAAGTTTAAACAGCATGAAAATGGTATCCATCGATTCCGTAATAAAAGTGGAACAACTGTTTCTGCTGCAAGTGACGGCAAATTGAAGTTGACGTGTTGCAAATTTCATAATGATAACAAAAATAAAGTTAACCCATTCTGTTTAGCAATTATACAAGTGAACCCCATATTTTAAATTTTATAGACAAGAGGACCGTATTGCCAGAATCTCGCCTGTTCGATGCAATTTTTTCTGTTTTTCCGATTAAGTGTTGGGTTTTTCAAAATAGTTCTAGCAGATTATGCCAATACAAGCACCTAGTGACTTGAATGTATTGATATTTGATATAATCATGACAACAGCCGGACGGTGCTTCAGTGAAATTTCCATTTAGTGCCAACTAATCAACGTGTTTGCTCTTCATCTGATGAATTTTTTAGCATCTTTTAGTAGAGGCAACATCTTAACAAGTCTGTACGTGCAACTAAAAATTGCAGGTCAATGTGCCCGTCTTCTTCAAATTAATTGCTGGAGTTGAAATTCATTAAGTCTATTATTGCAAGGAATGGAACAATACACACATACACACACACACACACATATATATATATACATATATAAGATGATGCAAATGGTTAAAAATAAGAAAATGTTCTTAAAAAACAATTGATACAGAGCATTAGTGACTGCTTATAATACAACAATAATTTCGCTCTATCCATCAAACCAACTCTGGCAGCCCGAATTACAAGGAAGATCTATTTTTTCTGCTTTACTTTTGTGTTGGCACAATTCAGTTGTTTTTGCAAGGAAAGTTCCATTGATGAATTGACATTATTTCTTGTTTGTAGTTAGGCCTTTTTAAGGGTGAGCTGCCTTACCATCGGTTGCATTAAGCTCGTTGAAGTTTCCAATTTGTACTTGATAAACTTATTTTGCTGCCCAACGACATAAAAGAAAAATACTCAAAATTAGGGAACCGAATTTCCTATGTATAAGTTGCTTATTGTGTAAAATAATTCCCTCTATTATTCATCTGTTGAGTCCTCATATGTAATGTTATGCAGAACTAGAAGATTCGATGTGGGACCAACATAGTCACACCCTTAACACCTGCAGATCTCCAATGAATGGGAGGTCCTCGAAACTTGATTTTTTGTCAACCGGATCACGTGGACTCACGTGAGATGTCTTCCATTAATTTTGCAGAAATAAGTGGAGAATTTATTAATTTTATCAGTCATATTCAGTTGGAGCAGTACTGAAATTATTTATTTTGATTAAATTTTAAATGGTTGAATTATAGACAACAAATGGAAACATGTAGCGATGTTTGCTTTATCTCTCTCAACAAACATAAAATATACATACATAGTGTGTGTGTTTGATCTATCATAATGGACGGTTAAGAAAATAATAAAGAGAAAAAGGTGATGGACATTTTTGTTATCTATTATCACTTCTCACTTTTTTTTTGTATGTTTTTCTCTCAACTATTCAGATGTACAACTTAATTAGATAATTTGGTGACCCTAAATAACCCCATATTTTAACGGAAATGGTGCAATAGTTTGGGGTGGAGATTGGTAGGTAGTTAGTCTCCATTTCTTTCGAACGTCAGGACTTACATATATATATATGTATATATAGCATATCGTCTTTGACAAGATTGGTGCAATAATTTGGGGGTGGAGGCTGATAGGCAGCTAGTCTCTATTTCGAACGTCAGGACTTCAACTTCTTGCATTTATGCACTCTCGAATACCAAAAACATGTTACATATTCTAAGGAGACAAGGGGTTAGATGAGAGGTTCAACTCTTTGCTAGGAGTAGATCTCCCCCATTCACTTGAAATATATATAAAGATCTTTGAAAATACCCACTCCTCTTTCTTGTAAACTTGAATTTGGAAAAAAAGGTAAGACAAATTACAAATATAGACAAAATAAATTTACACACATATAAGCATATACTAGAATGTTAGACTTTGACAAGAATTATCTAGTATGATAATTCCAATGAAATCATAGGGTAGCATTTAAGTTGCAAATATCAAAGCTACTTTGTTTTTTAAGGGTCCAATGAGCCCTTAAAATGAGGAAAGGGAAGGAGAAAAACATAAATGAATGAGTTTCCTAAACTCATTTGTCTCTTTAGAAGGGCATTTTAAATTATTTAAAAAACAACTTGGCTTTTATATTTTGCAATATATATACATATATTAAAAAACAACTTGTTTTTTTTCTCTCTCCCTATATATATGAGTGATGAACAATAACAACTTTAGTTAAATAGAGTCACCTAATCATTTTAGATTGGAAGCAATCAAATGGCCCCTTTGTTTGTTTTAGGTAAAACTGTTTTACTTTGGATTACATGGAAAAAAATACAATATATCAGCACAATTCACTCGATGTTGTTGGTCAAGTCAGTTTTGAAACCAAATTGATCATCACCAATATTAGGAGAGAAGCAAAATTGATGTTTGGATTTGAAGCAATAGCAAAGGTAGACTTCAGTATCATAAATACTAAGAAAAGTTAGCTTACAATGAAACTTATAAACATCCGAATGCATTTCAAAGTTACATGTAAAAGATGTGTGGATTTCTAAATAAGAGAAATTTTGCATGGAATTAAAATTTTATCTTGATATGAAAACTAATATGTGTATGTAGATCTCATCCGGATCCAATGAGTCCGATTGGTCCATTAAAACCAGTGATCAAAGAAACCATAAACCAGATCTATTCCGGATCATGGCCCGATCCATCTCACGCCAGGCCGCAAAACCCTAGCACGAAAGCCTTCCTGTTAAAACCCTGGGAGGGGGCTTCATTCCTCCCTTGTTCCGGGGCCTCCTTTCTGGTTCGCTTCTAAAATGGGAAGGAAACGGCAACAGCACGAAGACGGCGACCCAGAAACCCTAGGAACCGCTGAGGGGAAGGAGATGGAGTCTGCGAAGGCGAAGAAGAAGGAGAAGGGACAGAGGAAGGCCGAGAACGGCGGAGGATTGGAGATGGACGGAGAAGTAGGTCGCCTTCCGGACGCTGAACCGCAATCGATTGGGACGTTTCAAGAGAATGGCCATGGGTCCAAGAAGAAGAGGAAGAAACGGGATAAATCTTTGAAGGAGAACTGTTTGCACGGAGTGGAGGAAGCCGGTGAGGGATGTTCTGATAGGGAGGGGGAAGCTGTGCGGGTTTCCGAAAACGGTGGCTCAGGGAAGGTTCGACCTGGGAAGAAAAAGCAGAAGAAGTTGGCGAAAGAAGGGGCTACGGTGGAGTTTGAATCGAATGGAGTGGTGAAGGCCGAGGAAACGGATAAGTGGAATGAAGGCGATTATGCGGACGTGAGGAGGATGAAGAAGAAGAAAGGGAAAGAAGAGAATGGAACAGTGGAGTCGGCATTAGTTGGAAAACCAGATGAGAATTTGACGAAGCTGGAGAAAAAATGCAATGGAGTGGTAAAAGCGCAAAACAATTATGAGAGTGGAACTAAGGGCAACGGCGTTGAAAAAACTGGAGTGGAGAAGGGAGATGAGCGGGACTTTAAGGAGAAGGTAGTGACTGTTTCTGGGAACGACGTCGAATTGCCGAAGTATACGGCGTTTAAGTCATTTGTGGACTCGGGATTGCCTCGCGAGGTTCTTCATTGTTGCATGACATTCAGCAAGCCTTCGCCCATCCAGTCAAGGGCGTGGCCTTTTCTCTTGGACGGCCGGGATTTCATTGGAATCGCAGCAACTGGTTCAGGTTGTTTTTATTCACTTTTTTCCACGTCCGTTATGCTTGCCATTTGGATAATTAAAATCAAACTGAAGTCATTACCCGTGCAACTTCCAGAATAGGCATATTACGTGGAGCCAGTCCTACATCACTTTCAAATTCTTTTCAGTGCTCTTTACAAATGAGCTCAACATTCATCTAATTTCATGTACAACGTTGGTTCACACGGAGCCATGTTTTTACTTCTACTCGTATTGTCTAGTTCAGCTTACTGTGTGCAATCATTGCAGGTAAAACCTTAGCATTTGGTGTTCCAGCTTTGATGCATATTCTGCAGAAGGTCAACAGCAAGCAAGGCCGGAAAAGGTTGCCTCTTTGTCTTGTCCTTTCACCTACAAGGGAGCTTGCTCAACAAGTATGTCGTCCCTCCTCTTCTTTCTTCCCTTATGGTTTATGCTCATGATCGTTTTGGCTATCTTGTATCTTGATTTCACGAGAGGATTCCACACACACAAACTTTTGTGGACCTGTGTGCAATATGTAGCTTTTATAAATTTGTTGGAAATTTTGTGGTGGCCAGTAGTGTCTTTCCATCAATTTTTAATTGTCCAGAAAATCTGATATGGTTTCATTGGGTTTGCTTTCTATTACTGCAAGATGATGGTTAAAAGTTAAAACTTCAACTACTAGACTAGATTGCTGACATATTATCAATCCAGTTGTTATTTTCACCTTGCTTGGACCTTATTTCCATTAATTGTGTTTTTCCTTCTGTTTGGTGCATTACAGATTGCTGATGTCCTATCAGATTCTGGAAGACCATGTGGCTTGAAGACAGTTTGTTTGTATGGCGGAACTTCTAAAGAAAAGCAAATATCTTCCTTGAAGTCTGGCATTGTAAGTCATTTGCTCCACCTATTTTGTTATGCTTTAAATGCATGGTCATACTAAGATTGGGATGGGTTCGTACTTGGTAAGCTTATCTAGAGTTTGGCACAATGAGCATGAAAATGATGGATTAGCATTGGCTAAAGGTAGTTCAAAATTTCAAATTGAGCTTGATTAGGCCTGACCTAAAAAGAAAATGAGTTAGGTAATGGCATAATGGAAACAGACTCTGTTATTTGTGTCGTTCTGCTTGTGTTTATAAGCTTATGCTGCACTGGCCATGTCATCTGTGTTCAGTTCTAAAAACTACTGAATTGATGAGTTCATATGGATAAATATTGAAATTTTTATATGGTTACCTTTTTTTTCTACGTTAGTTGTATTTGACCATTTTCTAAATTGACAACTTTCTTATCTTCAGTTTGAAATCATGCCTTTTGTTAGGAAGTGTTTTTCTTGGTTTCTCTTAATCATATGTAGCATTTTATTTTTTCCCCCCACATGTACAAGGGTTATGGCAGAGACTGCTCTCCAGCAGCATGCATTTTTTTTGTTTATTTACTGAATCTCGGTCATAATTTTAGGATATTGTTGTTGGGACTCCAGGAAGATTAAAAGATTTGATTGAAATGGGCATTTGCTGCCTCAAGGAGGTCTCTTTTGTAGTGAGTACACCACCTTCTGAGCTCTTCATTTTTTTTTATGCTTTTAGTTAAAGTTCAGACTATTTCAATCATTTCTGCATGTGTTCTTTTTTTTTTTTAAAGTTTCAGATTTACCATTTCAATGTGCAGGGACAGTCCTTGTAGATATCTGCTTTTCTGGAGTGTAGTTGAGAAGAAATGGTTGAATGAATAGGTTTAGTTTGTGTTTCTTTCCATGTGTTCTACTTTTGTTAGGATTCAGTTCTGTACGTTTTCAGCATAAGGAGAAACTTTTTTATTCTTGAAGTAACTCATATGCTAGCAAAGGAGTTATTTTTGAAGATTTACTGTCAATGGTGAGTCCAAATTCCATGGCATAGGAGTTACTCAATGGTAACTTTTTTGCCAATGTCCAAAAAAATTGAAATGGTTTTCCTTTGGCAGCGAATTTTTTTGATGTTTAGATTTTTATGGTAAAGCCTTATAGTATGTCAAGAGGAATGGTTATCAAAAGTTCATAGAAGGTGCAATGATGTTTTTCTCGTTAATCTGAGCTTCAGATAATCTGAAGACAACAAAATATATCCATTCATTGCAAAACAACTGCTGAGCACCTTCTCTCTCCTTCACAGACACACACAATAGGTCGCTGTTTCGGTTTCTTTTCTAGCAGACTCCTTGTATAGGTCATCAATGATCACACATGCTGAAGCTCTCTCACCTAGGCTTGAACTCGGGTCATGTGAGCCCTAATGACATCCCATAAAGTTATAAACTGCTATTTTGTCATCCCTTTTTCCTTCTTAGAGCTTTCTTACTACTGACAAAAAGAAATTCGGAAGTTTGTAGAGGGTGCAATGATGTTTTTCTCGTTAACCTGAGATTCAGATACTCTGAAGACACCAGCATATCCATTCATTTCAAAACAGCTGCTGAGCACTCTCTCTTTCTTTCTTTCCTTCTTTCTCTCTCTCTCTCTCTCTCTCTCTTTCTGACAGAGGCCTTTGGTTTTCGTGCATTGCTTTGGTGAAAACATTGGCCACACAGTAACTATGGTGCCAATTTTTTGTATGGTATGAATCCTGAATTTTGAGAATGGTCTCTACTTGGTTTTTGACTGCAGATAATTACTTTTTTCTTTTCTAATTGGTGTTTACTTTAAAGATCTTCGTAGTTCGTAATATTCTATATCTCTCTTCTGCTTGATTTTGTTGTCAACTTCCTTTGAACCATGTTTAACTTTTGCTGCTAAAAGATTCTTTCCCAGTTTGAACCATGTTTAACTTTTGCTGCTAAAAGATTCTTTCCCAGAATATTCATTAGTGAGGTTTTGAGTCTTGACTAGGCATTCAGACCTGCCAAGCCTGAATCCTTTATAGGTTTGACCTCTGCTGACGCAATGAACGGGGGCAATCTTCCTATGCATTTAAAGAGGCTGGATGGAGCTGAAAGTACATGACTCAAGTTTGAGCGGAGCTGGGCCATCTCAAACTCAGCTCAATTCTTAATGGGGACAACTTGAGTTTGACTTGAATTAACTTGAGCTTGAGGAGGCTCAAACTCGGTTCAGTTAAATTCGAGCTGAGATTTGGCTTGAGCTTAACCAAGCCGTTTATTAAAAAAATTTATTTTTTAACGTCAATGGAGACAACCAGATATGAACCTGGCCCTTGTTAGCCACCGGGAAACCATTGTAATACTTGCTTTTTTGTGATGATATTATGAATCACCTTCTACATATTCACTTTCTGTGCCTGCCTAGCTTGAGCTTAACTTGTTTACTTAAACGAGTCCATAGCTCAAACTCTACTGATTAATAAACGAATTGAGCTTGAGTTACTCGACTCAATGAACTGCCCTAGCTGAAAGCAGTAACTTGGACCTCAGTTAGAAACTTAAAACATCCTGTACCATTGATGGGTGTGAAGTATTCACAGAAAATGCATTCTTTTTGAAAAAAAAAACGCGAAAAAATGCGATAAATTAACTGGCCATTTTAAACTAAAAAAACATTTAAAATGAAAAATATGTTTTTTTATTTTTATTTTTTTCATTTTTTTTTCACTTTTTTCATTTTTTCACTTTTTGATGCCGAAGGGTATTTATAAGTTCTTATTGAGCATTTCCCTCATTTTGAATTCTTTAGTGTAATGTTATGTCCAAGCAAATTTCTTGAATCAAACTTATAAATATGCACATAATCATGGACATGCTTTTTCTTTCCAGGAAACTAACTCCTTGCTGTGTGTGAGCAGTTGTGATAAACTGGTGGTTGACGTGTCTGAAGTTATTCACTTCCTGTAGGTTCTAGATGAAGCAGATCGAATGCTTGATATGGGATTCGAACCTGAAGTGCGTGCTATTGTGAGCCAGACAAATTCCAGTATGTGCTACTACTATGACTGATAGATTGTGCTTGTTTATTGCATTATGGTTCATCTTTCAAATGTTGAACCTCTACAAGTATTTTTTGAGTTGTTTCCCATTTTTGACTTTGTTGTCAATCTAGGGACTAGTTGGCCGAGTAGTAGACCTGGTTGGTGTCCAGCAGACTGATCTAGTCTAGCATGGTTCATGACCAGATGAATGATTAGTATGTTTATGTGTCTTTTCTTTTTCGTTGGTACCTCTCCATCTCCGTCCTCTCTCTCTCTCTCTCTCTCTCTCTCTCTCTCTCTCTACACACACACACATACATAAAGTTACCAGACTAACTAGCTAATTATGTCTTTTTGTCTTCATTATTAATCTTTCCCTCTCTCTTTTTCTATAAATATATTTATTATTTGGACTACCAGTCTTGACTAGTCCCTTTTAGACCTTGATGAACCTGTGCTGCCTTCTTACTTTGACAGTTAGATCTTTAATGTAGCTTGTGAATACTATCATTTTTTGCAGAACGGCAGACCGTTATGTTTAGTGCCACATGGCCTCTTGCTGTTCACCAGTTAGCCCAAGAATTTATGGACCCAAACCCCGTGAAGGTGTAGTTTTGATACTGTCGATATTGAATCACCTGAGTGCTCACCTCACTCCCCTTCTTTTCCTCATTCTGGACTGCATAAATGCTAAGAAAATCTGCTATTTCCAGGTTGTTGTGGGTTCTGAGGATTTGGCTGCAAACCATGATGTGATGCAAATAGTGGAGGTATATTGTGATGATAAATTGGGTTTGCTATTCAGCTAATTCCTAAACTTTGTTAGTACATCTTAATTTATTATCAAACAGGTTTTGGACGATCGATCACGTGATGCACGTTTAGTTGCCTTGCTTGAAAAGTATCACCAGTCCCAGAGGTATTTGTTGTCATATGTAGATGTCAAAAACATATGCTTCTTTGAATGAATTATACTGGTTCTAGCATGATGCCAGAAAATTTATCGGAGTTTGTTAGATGATCTAGCTTGGAGGCTCTGTCCCGTCTTCATCTTGGTATGACTTTAGAAACAAAACCTTAATAGATATAGGAGATCAAGAGAATTTTATACTACAGTGTGCCTGATGTTGCAGGATGACCTTAACAATCCATGGCTAAAAGTACCTTGCTTTGCTGTGAAAAACATCATGAACTGCTTCTGCACCATAAACCATCACTACTGCTTATTTGATGGCTGTTTTTTAGTGACAGACTAACTCTCTACAAAATTATATCTGGTCTACCAAGATGGATTTATTTATTCTTTCAGAAAGATTTTTTTTTTCCTGAGCTTTTACTATATAAGGCATGTGAATGGAGTTGTTCATGCTTCAGAACGCTGAATTATTTGCTGAGAGAGTTTGTGTACATTGTTTCACCATTTGCCTGTCCATTTTTATAATCATCTCTAGTATTTCCCATTAGATCATTTAAACAAATCGTTGTCCAATCTCGAAAATCCTTAGCTATGGGACTATTGTTTGCTGATATTAGGTTCTTGACAGGAACAGGGTTTTGGTATTTGTGCTGTACAAGAAGGAAGCTTCTCGAGTTGAAATCATGCTTCAGAAAAGGTGCCATTTATGTAGTGTTTTATTCTATGTTTTGTTCATTTTATACCATTTTGAAGAACATGATATGCTGTTTTATCTTAGATAACTACTTAATAGCTGGATATTTTATTTAATATTGTTACATTGTATTTTGACGGTGCTAACTATTGTAACTGGGGTATGGTTGATCTGTAGGGGTTGGAAAGTAGTCTCTGTGCACGGTGACAAAGCTCAGGCTCAACGAACAAACGCACTCTCTCTCTTCAAGGAGGGAAAATGCCCTCTAATGGTGAGAACTTATTATATAAGTAATGTTTATTTTTATGAAGGTTTCTGTTGTCATTCCTTGTATATAAAAGCAAAATGATGTCCAAGTGCCATGGATGCTACTACACCACTTATGTCCAAGTACCTGTGTCGATATGGGCAGCTATGGAACAATGGTGCTTGGACATAAGTGGGATGTGGCGGATCAGTTTATGCAGGCCCAAATTTAGTCAGTAATTTTAGTGAAAAATCAAATCCTTAAATATATTTTTGAGTCTACAAAATTTGGATATAGTTTTGTGTACATACTGCATAGGCACACACGAGCATGTACACATGTATACGTATGTAGTAGATACGTACAAAATTTTTCAAGTTCCCTTCCTAGGATTAGTGAGTGCTAGGGTGGAGATAATGGTCAGCTTGTCTGTACTTTTGCAAACTGTCTTGGTGTTAACCAACTTTTGTGCACCTGGTTTTATGCAGATTGCTACTGATGTGGCTTCTAGAGGGTTAGATATTCCAAATGTTGAGGTTGTAATAAACTACAGCTTTCCTCTTACCACGGAGGACTATGTCCACAGGATAGGTAGGACAGGGCGAGCTGGAAAGAAGGGTGTTGCGCACACTTTCTTTACGCAGGAAAATAAGGTATGAAGCTGCTACCATGGTGTTTTGCGGGTAGTAGGTGGAGCGAGCGAGTTTAATATCATTGTTTCTCCAAGTAGGGTCTCTGAAATGCATTTTTCGAGACTACCATTACTGTTTCCTCCATTGCAATTATTCTTGAAATTGTCCACAATATGGAAAAAATGTGACGCTGCTCTCCCTCCTTGCAGGGGCTTGCTGGTGAGCTTGTCAATGTACTAAGAGAAGCTGGGCAAGTTATACCACAAGCGCTGCTGAAGTTTGGCACACACGTCAAAAAAAAGGTACTCATTGAGAGAGTTTTGCTTGACCGGAGTGGGCTGCAACCGTGTTCTGTTGGTCGTTGTAATTCGTTCGTTGGGTTTCTTGCAGGAATCGAAGTTATATGGTGCACACTTCAAGGAGGTTGCGGCTGATGCCCCCAAAGCTACTAAAATCACATTCAATGATTCCGATGAGGACTCATGAGCCGCGATAGCTTCTCGATAGGTCGAGTTTAGATGATATCACGGGGAAATGCAATTGTACTGTCGGCTTCCCGATTTGGTCTCCTTGGCTTGAACAGTTTTCATATCTGCCTCGGACTGCCTGCCTAAGTCTATGTAAAATGAGTCATTGATTGCGTTTGATTATTTGTGCGGAAGCAGGAACAGTGTCTCTTACCAAGAAGGGTCTTCTCCGTAGCATGGTCACTTGCTGTTAAGAGGGCAAGGGAGAAATTTTGTAGTGGTTTAATTTGGTCAAGTTATACGAGTCCTGAATTCATAATATTCATTAAACAAAGTTTGAGTGCATCAATGCCATTTCTGAGTACGAATGTTGGTTGCCTCGATCCGATGATCTTCTTGTGGGAGAAAATTTGGTTCTCGTAAAATCGTTTTCCAATCGGCTGATCGCATCTTTGATTAGTCACGTTGTCAATTGGCTGAGTTACTTTTACCCGCCAGTATTGATGCAGTTGGTTGCGACTGACAAACGAATATGCAGTATTAATGAGCTGCTCAAGGCCGTTATCCTCCATCATTTTTCTGTAAAATGTAAGCACACCTGTACGAGTCAAACCTCAGCTTGAAAGTCGGTTTATTAAAAGATTGGTTTGGCTGAACATTTTCGCATTTCGTTTCTTCTTCCTGTAAACCCATGATGAAAATTGAGACCTTATCCTGCTGTTTTTTGGGCGGAAATTTACATGTCCTAGGATTGTGCACCAGAAATAAGAGTTCGGGTATATCCTCTGTAGTTTAGAAAGGCATCACGGTCCCTCGTGAACAAAAGGAAGATTTGCCAAATGGGGAGTCCTCGAAAGACGATTTTACTAAATGGGTTCCCATTTCCACAAAAAAAAAGCTGATATTTGTGGCCCATAATAATCTTTCTTGTGATAGCTTGTGAGGTCTTCATAATTCAGTGAGCATTAGATGACCTCACCGTCTGTCTGAGAGTGCTTACTAGAGTTGTTGCCAAACACGTCGGGTGGTGTCCCGGACGGTGAATCGTGATTGATGGGCAAAAAATGGGTTCTGGGAAAAAAATTGGCAAATCAAATATGCATGAGAACCGTTGGATAGGAACTAGGTCCAACGGTTTTCTCGAGTACTGTCACAGACCCACAATGTTCCTCCCTCTTGAGAACTGTCTTGTTTCTCTGCTTCTGGGCCTCTGGCCCCGCTTCTTCTTCCCTCGTTCTTCCGAAGTGAAAGGGTCAGGTCAGGGTCACTGAATTCCTGCACATGGCTTGATGGAGACACTACTAAATTCTTCCTTCCTTCCACCTTACTCTCCTCCTGGACAGCACCCACTTCCTTACTTCTTCCCTCCGCTCCCCAAATCCCTAAAACCCTTAAAACCCAGAAACGACAGGAACACGAGTCTCTTTGCTTCGGTACCCAGTGTCTCTGCAAACTGGACTCTGAGTGATGGAAATTCGAGGAAAACCTTTAGAAGAAACCTCCGGAAGAAGCCTCTATCGGACGATGACGCCCGGCGTATAATAAAGGAGCGGGCAAGATACCTAAGCGTGCTGCGGAGGAACCAGGGGTCCCAAGCACAGGCACCTAAATGGATCAGGAGGACGCCGGAGCAGATGGCTCAGCTGTTAAAGGACGACAGGGACGGCCACATCTACGGGAAGCACGTCGTCGCGGCAATCAAGACGGTGCGAGGATTGTCGACGAGGCCGGAGGGGTCGTACGACATGAGGCAAGTTATGAGCTCGTTCATCACGAAGCTGACGTTCAGGGAGATGTGCATCGTCTTGAAGGAGCAGAGAGGTTGGAGGCAGGCGAGGGATTTCTTTTGGTGGATGAAATTGCAGGTGGGTGGTGAGTCTCTCTCTCTCTCTCTCTTTTTCACACACACGTGTTTTCTCCATGGGCTTGTATTGGTATATTTATCTGCTCTCCTAGCCAAGTTTTCCTTTTTTTGAAATTAAAAATAGTGCGGTTTGGCAGACCTCTACCTGCATATTAATTTGTAACAGATGCTACACATCACGGGAAAATGAGGATGCCATTCTGGTGGTTTTCCTCCCATTTCCTTTGACTGTACAAAGGAGACAAAGCATACAAGTTTTATAGAATTTCCACCAGTAGGGCTAATAGAACTGGCTCCTCGCCTACTTGTATTCTGATAAAACCCAAGAAAATCTTCACCGTGAGGTTTAGTGAGTTGATGACACTCATCTATCTGTTTCCATGTACTTGTGGGCTTTTCCTATCGCGCCTATTTTTTCTTGGAAATGTAAGAACGGCCTGTTAATGGTTAGAGCCGATCGAAGGTGGATATTTACCAATGGGTTTGAAAACCATTGGTTAAGAATCTGGACACCTAGGAGGTAAGGGGGATAGTAAACGAAAGCAGTCAAAAGGGATACGAGTTTGTTCATATTTTTATAAGGATGGAAGACAGGTATTTAAAATTCTCCAAAATTTTATTGGCGCAGTATTGCATATTTTAGAGGTTCCTACCTATGTACTCAAGTTGGGTTGCTGCTGTTTTAATTCTCTTTGCTTACACTGAAATTCATAGGTTTCTAACCGATGAAGTTGGCTCATGAGTATGTGCACAAGTAATTACTTACTAATGTCTGTCCTCTGAATGTCTTGAAATATCTACTTCTAATTTGATGTATTGCGTGTTGCACTCACAGCTCTGTTATAGACCTAGTGTTATTGCCTACACTCTCCTTTTACGGGTCTATGGACAAGCAGGGAAGATTAGTCTTGCTGAGGACACTTTTTTGGAGATGATAGAAGTTGGTTGTGAACCAGATGAAGTTGCTTGTGGCACTATGCTTTGTACATATGCTAGATGGGGCCGCCATAAAGCTATGCTGTCATTTTATTCTGCTGTTTGTGAACGGGGCATTCTTCCATCCATTGCAGTATTAAATTTTATGATCTCTTCTCTGCAGAAAAAATCATTGCATGAGGAAGTTCTAAGAATGTGGGAGCAAATAATAGAATTAGCAGTCACTCCCAATCATTTCACATATACAATTGCAATAAATTCATATGCAAGAAAAGGGCTACTGGAGGAAGCTTTATGTACACTAAGGAGAATGAAAAATTCGGGACTTGTTCCTGAGGAATTAACGTACAGTCTTCTTATAAGCTTGTGTTTGAAACTAAATCAACAAGCTAATGCTGTAGAGCTGTATGAAGATATGAAATCCCAAGGTGTTACTCCTAGTAACTACATGTATGCTTCAATGTTGTCTCTTTACCAAAAGGAAGGTGAATATACAAAAGCTCTTGCACTCTTCTCAGAGATGGCAAGAAATAAGATTGCTGCTGATGAAGTCATCTATGGCATTATGATCAGGATATATGGAAAACTTGGACTTTACATGGAAGCAGAAAGTACTTTTAAAGAGGTTGAGCAGTTGGGACTTCTTAATGAGGAAAAAACATATGTAGCAATGGTTCAAGTCCGCCTCAATGCAGGTAAATATGATATGGCCTTAAGCCTTTTGGAGCAGATGCAATCTAGAAACATTCCCTTTTCCATGTTTGCATACAGCACCCTTCTTCATTGTCATGTTTGTAAGGAAGATGTGGCGGCTGCTGAAAGTACGTTCCAGGTTATGTCCAAGATGGGTACACCTGATTCTTCTGCTTGTAATGACTTGCTTAGTTTGTATGTAAAATTGGGTTTACTCAAAAAGGCTAAGGCTTTCATACTTAATCTGAAAAACAAAAAGATAAAGTTTGATATGCCCTTGTACAGGACTGTCATCAAAGTATATGGTAAAGAAGGGTTGGTAAATCAAGCTGAGGAACTCGTGAATGAGATGCAAAGTTACGGACTAGAATTGGATGATTTCACAAAAACTTCTTTGGTTCGCATGTATGGAGAATCTGGGAAAATGATTGAAGCAGAAAATACTTTTAAGGCCTTGGAAAAACCTGATGCTGTGGCTCTCAGTTTAATGCTTCAGCTGCACTTGGGAAATGGTGATGATATTAAAATCAATGGCTTCCTGACATCTCTCTTGGAGACTTCTGGTGGCCTGGAAGCTGCAAGCCATCTGATACGAAAATTTGTTAAATCAGGCAAGTTCTTGGGCTTTCTGTTCATGAGAAGCGTACATGTTGGTTAAACTTGTGTACTTGTTCAGCCAACTATGCTTTCCTAGCCATTGACAGGGATCCTTTGTGGTGTGCAGGTGAGATAAATAAGGCTGAAAAACTCCATTTTCTTGTGGTTGAGCTAGGTGAAAAGCCTGGAGATACAAGTATTGCTTCTTTGATCAGTTTTTATGGTAGGCAGCATCAACTCAGACAAGCAAAGAAAGTGTTCAATTCTGTAACAGGTTCCTCTGCAGTTGGAAGACCTGTATATAGTTCTATGGTTGATGCCTATGCCAGATGTGGTAACCTGGAAGAAGCAAATCGTCTTTATGAAGAAATGGTTGCTCAAGGTCTTGGTCAGGATGCTGTGACTATCAGTGTTATGGTGAACGCTTTTACTAATCATGGTATGGTTACAAGTTACAACCTACAAATACAATCTAGCAGAAAAACCAAAATTCTCTAAAAATTTCTTAAATTACATAAAAGCTAAGCTCAAGTGGCACATTTTGGTCTTGTGTAATTACCAACTTCTTTGAGAACTCATTTGTCCTTTCTATTCAATTGTTGGTTCATCTCTCCTCTACATTTCAAGTGGTGCCTGAGGATCAATTTTTTTCTTTTGATTCTTCTTTGTATATGATAAAATGCACATTTGCATGTAGATACACAAATGTACATGTATCTCTGTGTAGAATGGAAAATGTGATATATGTTAGAAAAGTTTCAAAATCGTCTGTAATCTTGTCATTTTGTCTTTGGATTATTTCCACCTGGTCTTTAACTTATTAGATGACAATGTTGCGAATACATGTGGAGAACCATTTTGGAATCTAAGTTTCCTTGTTTCTTTGGATATCAGTCTGGACTTTTGTTCTATCTAGGAAAAACCCTACTAATGCTATTTCTTCTTAGAATTACTGTTAGTATCGTTACTTGTCCAATCTGTTCATTCATATTCTATTTTCTCTATTTCTTTGCTGAAGCTTCTTTTTTCCATTGACAGGAAGGTTTCAAGATGCAGAGATGATGATTCATAGAAGCTTCGAAGAAAATGTGGAACTTGACACTATTGCATACAATACATTTATTAAGGCAATGCTTGAATCAGGCACGTGATATCTTGCTAGTTATGTGCTCATCTGTAGCAGATATCCAGCAATATTTGCTTTTTAGGCAACCCATTAGACAGAAAACCTAAAATCATGAGGTTTGTCTCCTGTGCAGGTAAACTGTTATTGGCAGCCAACATATATGATCGCATGGCTTCATCTGGTGTTCCTACTTCACTTCAGACGTATAGCACAATGATAAGGCAATATTTGTGTTCATCTTTGGAAAAGCTTATTTGCTTTCCGAGAAGTTCTCTTTAATATCTCTTCAAGTATTTGTCCATGAACTTCTTGTTAACTTTAAAACCCTTCTGATGCAGTGTCTATGGCAAAGCTGGAAATCTTGATAAAGCTTCTGAAATGTTTAATACAGTGCTTAGTGCTGATATTAAAGTTGATGAGAAGGCATATACAAACATGATTACTTGTTATGGGAAAGCTGGTATTATATGGTTCAGACTTCCAATAAAGCTTTTTCTGATTGTTCAGTACTTTTTCAGTGCAGTGCTAGATTCAGCACAATGATAATGACAAAAAAAAAGTTCAAGCAAACTTTTGTTAATGTCTTCTTTTATGGTGCCTAGCTTCTAAAATTGACAATGTTTGGCATCTTCTATTCACTTAAATAATCTTTCAGAATTGTTCCAACCAATAGGTCATCTATACGTACATAGAAAATCTTGATCTCTTTTTTTCTGTTCCTTTTTCTAAAGACTAAAGTATTATGAACCATCACTAGTATTTTTGTTTAAAAATACTGAACAATGTCTACATTCTACTTGAAATTGGCTAGAAATTAATCAAATTATTCATGGATAAAGCTGGTTGCTTTCATTGATGTATAACCAGCTCTTAGAATTTATATCAGCATAACCTTGTTATCAGAATTTTCTGCTTTGCCCTGCTTTTATTGTTCATCTATTTGGAGTTTAATGTAGCTTAGTTGGTTCTCACTTTAGCAGTGCTTTTACATTTCTATGGGTCTTATCTTGCATTACTAATGAGGTCTGTATCTGTAGGTAGAACAAGTGAGGCATTTGCTTTATTCAATGGGATGAAGAAAGAAGGAATAAGACCTGGAAAGGTATTATGCTACCAGGTTCTGGTTTACTGTTGCTGCTTTTTCAGAAGAATCCGTGTGTCCCTTAGGAAGTTAGTTTTTGTACTTCTATTGTAGAACCTGATATTTTCATATCTGTCAAGCAAGTCCATTTTCGAGGCAAGTAAATGTTCATGACAAAAGCATCCAAGTAACTTCACTAGGATTAGCACCCAATTACTAGTGAATGCTTTTCCTGAATTGTCATCAAGGCAGTGTTCCAGCACTATCTCCTTTCATGACTGCCCCTATACAAAAGATTTTGGAGCCATCTAACAAAGTAATTTTCATTTCGGCAGATCAGCTACGATACCATGATCAATGCCTTTGCTGTTGCGGGCCTTTATGAACAAGCTCAGCAACTTTTTCAGACCATGCAAAGTGAGGGATATTGTCCAGACACCTTTACACATCTTGCACTTACTCGAGCATACTTGGAAGGTAAAAAGTACTTGGAAGCAGAGGAAATTATCCATGTGATGCGTAACAAAGGACTGCGTCCCACCTGTGCATATTTCAATGAGATTATTACTGCCTATTCCAAAGCTGGACTGGTTACCGATGCTGAAAGAGTCTATGTACGGATCAGTGAAACTGGTATAGCACCTGATATCTCATGTTACAGGACAATGCTTAGGACATATATGGAGAACGGGTGCTTGGATGAAGGAATTTCATTTTTCAGGAGCATTTATCGGACTGTGAAGCCTGATATTTTCATTCTAAGTGCAGCAGTTCATCTCTATGAGCATGCAGGAATGAAACATGAGGCTGAGGATGTTCTTGAGTTCCTGAACATGCATGGCCTGGCGTTTCAGAAGAATCTGAGGGTTGGGAGAAAGGTTGTCCAACATTAGTCATGCATGCAAAACACAGCCTAGACTTTCCTGGGCGTGGGCAAGTTCTTGTTCAGGTGCTGCCCAGTGATTCACTCCAAGGTTGCTACATTGCAGGAGTATGATTCTGTACAATGCTGTGATTGTGGTAACCATGTTCTACGCTTTATGTCAAAGGACACGATTGTGCAATTACATGGACCAACATTTGAATGGTGGGCCATACAAGACCAGGAGATAATACAGTTCAGCTGCTGGTGATGGAAAAGAACATGAAAGGCGCTAATTGTAATTTAGTTGTCAGATTAAAAGATAATTAAGCAGAACTCCTGTTTAGGCCATCCTAGAGTTGCTTGGATGGTGGGCTAAGCCTTGAATTAAACTCTCTCTCTCTCTCTCCCTCCACTCACATACACAATATTCTTTTTGTTGTAATTGTGAATAAAGGTTATCAGGGTAATGATATTTTGTTCTCCTCAGTTCAGATGGCGTCCTTTAATCGGAGGGACCTCGGTTTAAATCTCTCTTTCATAGGTTAAACGTTTGCAGATCCTCCCCCGGTACAGCAATGCACCCGCGATGGTTTCTTGTTTTTTGGCTTGTCATGGAGTTTTTTGTGCTTGTACTTTTCCTATTGAATTTTTTGAAAAGAGAGATCCTGCATAATTACATGATGATATAATGATATAATCGATACAGCAATGCACCCGCGATGGTTTCCTGTTTTTGGCTTGTCATGGAGTTTTTATTTTGTGCTTCTTGTACTTTTTCTATTGAATTTTTGGAAATAAAGATCCTGCATAATATCATTATGATATTATGTTTCCGCATATGTTCATGTTTGAGAATTGGAAATATAACTTGCAGTTGAAAGAATTGATTTGAATCCTAATGACCATTGTTGGTTCTTTTGCTGGCACTGGCAGCTACTTTTCGTAGCATGATACGATCTCCGAAGTGGTGTAACTAATGGTATGTAAATGGGTCGAACTTAGATCAAGTGTATGTTTAATTGGGTGTGGCCCAATCCGTGTCGGACTTGGACTAGTAATATTCGATTTCTGGAATAGTATTTAGCACTGTAGCTCAATATTAGGAGTCATTAGATTAAATAAGATTAATTAAAAATGTTGTATTTCTCCTTAATACTGCTGGATGCTTGACAAACTCAACTTAAAAGGAAACGACCTATAAATAATCTAAATTTACAATAAAGTTTGCCAAAAAGTAATAAATAAATGTTGACGCCATAAACGAAGCACTCAACAACAAATTAACGCACAATTTTATGAGAAAAACAAGTAGTGACGAAAAAAGAAAAAATACAATTGAAGACAGTCGATTGGAAAATGCGCTGAAGTATGTAGTAAAATATTAAATGCAGTAGTGGATACTCTGTGGGCGAGCAGGAAAGAGAGAGAGAGAGATGTGAAGAGTAAATATGTGGGAGAGCAGGAAGAGGGGGAGAGAGAAAGAGTTCTGCGGGGTATGACTAAAATTGTTACATTTACATTGGCTTAGCTTTAAATACAGAAGCATATAATGTACAAAATTTCCTCGCACCAACAAGATTTGCTCATGAGACGCTCCTATAGGATGGCAAAATCTGTGTGTCAGAGGCCCCAACGGTGTCAAAAATACCTCATTCGATCTTATGGTCATGCTTCCAAAAGAATAGAAAGAAATAAAACATACAATCATGAAATGCTTCCTAGCAGAGGCGATGTTCTTGATTTTAGTACGCGAGCTAGGTCGATTAGGTCAGCTTGATTCACATCTTTTCTCCTGGAACCTTCACGTTTCTGAGAGTTTTCAGCTCCAGCTCCCGCAATGATCCTGTGCGCTATGTCAACCAACACTCTGAACATGCTTCTGCTACTTGCAAATGCTTCTAAGACAACAGAAGAGTGAATGGGGTGTGACACCAGCCGGCACAGAAGTATCAAGGCCTCGCGAATAAGTGATGTCCTGCATTAAAACGTGGCAATCGTGTTCAGCTACAAACTTGATCATGACATGTAATTTTTATATCCGCCATGTATATTCCTTAATATATAGCCCTGTCTGGCCACTACCAACTCAACATAGTCCACACGGAAGAATACTTTTTAAGTACAAAGTACACAGGAGAAAAGGACGAGACATTCAAAGACAGCGTGCAACAAAGTCCACAAGATACAATTATACAAGGCATCTGAGGGTTCCTTGATAATTCACACATCTCCAATTTACTAATATTCAAACCTCCTAAAACCCAACAATTTTTTGCATGTGTTGCTAGATAGAAAACGCATAGCAGGGTCAGATACGTCAAAATTACCTTTCTTTGCAGAGGTCCTGTGAAGCAGAAGACTCTGCCTCTTGTGCATCCAACTCTGACGTCAACACTTTCACAAGTAGCTCCAGAAGGTTTATCCTTCGAAATGCCCCTGAATTTAGGATCTTCATGGCAGCTTCACCTGAAGCCATTACAAATGCCAACACATGGATCCCATGTCTACGCAACACAAGCTCCTGGAAGGATATTCCATCTTCACGGTCAACAAAAATGGAAGCATGATCGCTGACAGATATTGTGCTCAAGAAACAGCAAGGAAGTGAAGTACGTCGGCATGTCCCAGAGGTCGCATGATGGATAACAGAAATCCAAAACAAAAACGTATATACCTGTACACCTTCCCCAGTGCATGACACACATTCAGCTAACCCTTCCAAAATACGACTGCAGCAAGCTGGCAACGGTGGAGCATCTAAAGTATCACCAGCAGGCGATGCACTATTTGTCTCATCTTTACAACCACCACAAAAGAGCATCATTGCTTCTTCACCTTCAAAGGACATGCCGTAGAATATGTCAGGAAAATGACAGAAAGCCAATAAATTTCAGAAAATAAAAAAATGGAAATACGATGGAATACTAGCTTCCCATAAATGGAAAACACAAACTACCTGCACCTGTAAGCTTGAGCCTTATTATGCTCTAACCTGTGACTAGTTTTTTGCAACATTGTCAAATGTGTAACTAATCACTTGTGCATACTGGTCGGGTCCAAAGCTAGTTAAATAACATAACTTTTAATGTAGAAAGTCACAAATTTGATTTTTAATATAACAATTCATGAAATTTTAAAAATCACAAAAATACAAAATCACAAGAAAAAATTAGGAAACGAACACTCCCTGTGAAAAAACATGAATTGGATAAACATACAAAATAACAAATAGATGTTACAAAGTATATAAACTTTATTAAAAAAAATAACACAAGGATGTGCAAACATTCAGTTCCATGACAGCTATGAATAACACAAGGATGAAGTCATAGTTTCCAAGGAATCTTCCAATTGGTCACCGCATAGATGGAGAGGGGGAGAAGGTGTTGTATATACGTTCAAATGTGCAAGTGGCTAATAGAATAGAATGTAAAAGCCATGAAATATGATAGTTGATGAAAACCATCATTAGCTATCAAATCAAGATTGCCACTTGGCTGCCAGTCAAAAGCAACCTAACAAGTGATGCTTCTTACATGCTTTTGACGCAGCAGTCTGAGCTCTCGTATATCCTAGTTATCATGCTCTCTCTCTCTCTCTCTATATATATATATACATATATATATATACATATATATATATATATATATATATATATAACCATCCACCGCCTGACTGTCTGATGTTCCTAACCATTTCTTCTGAAAATCTAACCACACTGACGATGTAGAGCACCCTAAAATATATGAAACAAAAAAAGTGAAAAATCTGATGTCTAGATCAGATTTTATGAGTTGAGAAAGCTAAGACATTTAGTTTGAAAACTTTTACGAAATTTGATTTACAAATCATACTTTCATGGGTGTACTTTGAATCTCTAGCTTTTGACATGTTGCATCCATCTCGAGGGTTGACCACATAGATTAACGTGGAATCCACAAGTTATAGGAGTAAAAACGTGGAAATCTGATGTCCTGGTGGGATTTTATGAGCCGATAAAGCTAAGACCTTAGATTAAAACCGTGAAAAAGAAATATTTACAAATTGGATTTTCATTTTCTTAACATAATCTTTTATATTACAGATCATATGAAAAAGTTCGGAAAATGGGTGGAATCGCTGGATGGCCCAAAAAATAGATAAATATAGAGAGGAGAATCCAAAGGCACACACATGTATAGGGTCTTCAGAGTTCAGATCATGTCAGCAATTATGACATCTAGCATGCTAGCTTTGAAGCTTTTTCAGATAAATAAAAAGGCAACAAAACGTTGGAACAAAAAAAATCATGAAGTTTGATGTGTAGATAAGGATTTATAATAATTTTATTCGTAGATAAGATCTTAATTGTAAAACCTTATAAAGTTCAATGTATACATCAAATTTTCTTATTTTCTTTTTCTTGAATTCTACACTTTTCTACATATAAAACCCATTCATACGGTTGGATTCATAAAAAGCCAGACTCGTCCAAAATATTTCACTAATTAACTAACAAAAACAGTCCAAGCAGTGACACATCAGTCACGACAACCTTCACCCAGCATGGTCGAAGGGTATAGGGACATGGCCATACATATAAGTATGTATATATCTGTATATGCATATATGTACATATATAATAAGATTTTAAGCAAAGAGACATAAATTGTTTACATTTATAAATTATATATTACTGAATAAAAAATGCTAAAATAGATAAAAAAACAAACAAAACAATACAAAAATATACCCAAAAAATTACAAAAATTAAGTCTGCATGTCCAAGCAATGTCTGGTACCAGCACCAGTGTTGTGTCGCGCCAATACAGATACTTCTACCTTTTAAAAATGTCCCTTACATAGTTTGCAACCCTTTCATTTCACAGTTGGAGAATATCAATGCATTCTGAATGCAGCAAAAGAAGCTGGTTGGTTTCTAAAGTAAAGTCAGGACCACCGATCACCAGTAACCTTTCACGGGAAGAGAGACCATCTTGGATCCATGTTTGCTTCCCGTTTTCCTACAGCTTTTGCCTATGAGTGCAAGTGTGTGCTCAATGTTCATGTTACCTTCAAGATTCAATTTACCAGATGAAAACTGTTGACGATAAATGTGAACATACAGTTCAGAAGCAGGAAAAGAAGACGCACTGCTTGCAACTGCACCACCAAAGCCACTCTCTTCTGCAGAAGCAATGATATGCTTTCAAGAAGTGTTACAGTTCCAAACCTGTCTTGGACAGCTAATGTCAGAAATAATGAAAAGGAGTAATTTTCCAAGACGTAAAGTAAAATGCCTTACTTGTTCCTTTCAGACGAAGGACTGCTTCTCATCATGATCAAGTTCATTACAGATATTGCTTCCAATTGTATTTGATGGTTTGTGTTCTCCACGGCAATCTGGTGCATCTTCTCAAAAAGGGCCACCAAGTTGATATTAGGTTTTTGTCTGACTAATCTAGTTCCCTTTTCACATATTTTCTCAGTGTAAAGGAACTCTTTTGGTAAGTGTGATGAGGACGCAGCTCCTCTAACAAAATCCGAAATTTCTTTTGGCCATTTTGCAGATTGTCCCAACAAAGGCATGCCAGAATCTAAGCCAATATTTGAAGCCCCAGGATGGTTCACCACTATGTTGCTCCTGGTAAGAATGGATAATGCTTGGGTTAAAATAGTAATTCCATGCATCATTGCAGTCATCCTTGTTCAAACATTCAGTTAAGAAAAAAATTTGCAGAAAAAGGGAACACCTTCGACTGGAGTTGGAGTAAAGAATAAGAGCATGATGTAAGACTGAGTGGATAATACGGAGTGATCTATGGACAATGTCAACCTGCAGTAAGAACAGAACATAAATAAAAAATATAAAAGGGTATACAAAATATAAGTAAAAGCACACACACACAGTAATCACAAGCATGTTGCAAAGCCATAGTTGTTTTAAAATATCATCCTGCTTCTAAAAAAGTTAGGAACATGCCACTTGATCTTCAATTCCCTATTAGCACGAACAGTATTGATGAAACCATCAGTGGAGCAAGAACTGCAGTACATGTGCCACAATGGATGTAATACGTGATTATATGATGTCAAAAAGAAGCATATGGTATGGAACATTATTAGTTTCGAAATATTGTGCTTCATCATAATCCCATTCTATGGATACAATGGAATTATTCTCTTGATCCATTTTTGCATGCTACAACAAAAAGTTAAGCAAAAAAATAGTTTGCAAAAGGTTTCAAGATCCAAAACTCCAGCAGAACAGATAGAGAACATTTTCACTAAAGCATTACTTGCTCACCATTGTTTTCTATTAAGGTCCAAGCAAATATATAATGTTGACTGATGAACAGCTTTAGATGACCTCCTGACTCTATAACAATATAAATTGCATCAACTATTTGTTTATCTCATCATGTGAACTGACTAGCATAATATTACAAAGATGTACCATCTAAGTTGTCATTGTTACCATGAAACACAAAAGGATATGTTATCTTATTATTGATGCTATTATGATTCCTGATGAAGATCATGGCAGCGAGACTGGGAAGAGATGTGGGTTTAATGATAACTTGCATGATGACACCTGAAAACAACTTTTCTATGTACAAGTTTGTAAAAAAGAACACAAAGTTTTCTTGTACACTAGAAATACAAAGCTCTTAAACACATCTTATTCCTTGTTAAAGTCTCATATACAGGGATAGAATGAAAAGATAAAATGCATTCATGGACTACAGAGCAACATGCATGAAACTCACATTTCGGAGACAGCATAGACCAAGCAATGCTTCCACCAGTGAATCCAGCTGCGCCATGTCATTCATTACCTGCTATCCAAAAAATGAAAGCAAGAAAAACTATTGATTGGTGCCTCAACCATTAAAACACAGCAATGGCAGTATGAAACATGCAGAGCGCCTTATGAAAATATCCAAAGAACATAATATTGTTTCCATGAGCAGTAAACATTGCCCACATTCCAGAATATTATTGCTAGATGCAATTTGGCCTTTAGGCCCCCAAGGACCAGCTCAAAACAGCAGCAGGTTTTTATGCAGAACTACAGGAGGAAAGAAATGGTTAATGAGAGAGAATTTGAAGGGCACCAACGTATTTTAGGAGAGTTGCAAACCTAACATAAATACTATGGGTGTTCATCTTCTCATCACAGGCTGACAAATCCTGGCGTGATGGGTCACATCATGTGCAACAATCACAGGCCTAAAAGGTCTCAATGAAGGAAAGGAAAAAAGGGAGGAGCGAAAAGACATTGATGAACTTAGATACATAGATACACTGGGACAAGGTTGAGGTGTGTCTATAAGAACCCACATATCAGCCTTTCTCTGCATCGAATCTCTCACACCTTTACTTCATTTTATCATTTGTTTCAGTGTTTCCATGTGCCTGAATCTTTACCTATAGTTAATCTATCAAATAACAACTGCAGAACAAATTTTAGAAATTTATTTAAGCATTCATAAATTGGAATTCTATTACATCTATATCCGAAATAACTATCCATCCACTACATGTTTCTCAAAAAAAAAAATCATCAAACATCCTGGTGAAAATCTAAATAATGAAAAGACAAACAAGTAAGGACGAAACGACACCTTTGTTAGAATCAAATAAAAGCAGCCAACTTTTGCAGCTTCAGTATCTTGAATAGAAGGTGCCTGATAACTGCAATCATGAGGTATCAAATAGGAAATTTTTTCTTCAGCCGCAGAATCCAAAGCACTTGCCGAGGCCATATTCATGAACTTAAACAACGAAATGAGATCAGCTGCACAAGAGGCAAACAATTTCCTGACCAGCTTCTGCCCTGAACTTTTTCCAATGTCGGGCCTCCATAGCTTAATCAACTTGTTTGATGCATGGTGTTCAATTGTAACTTCTTTGTTAATAGCAGGATCAGAAAAAGCATCTGTTTGAATTCCCACAGTTTTGGAAAATTTTGGCTTTGCAGTTGTTTCCCGGCAAACATTTGCCTCTACCTGTAAGTAAACAATCTTGCTATGTTAACCATCCAATCCATTGGACATCTTTTAGTTTTCAGCTGACGAGAAAATAGTTGATTGATATTGATTTAACAGCACACTGGTGCACAGTCTTCAGTTACCTGCATGGAAGACTTATGGTGGGTACCAGAATTTGAAGCTGCGAGAAAAGGAGCAAAACACAATACTAAGTCCATAATCTCGATTTAATGCACCACATTTCAAAGGGGAAAGGGCATTTCTCTCGGTTAAGGATTATCTCTTACCACCATCAGTCGAAAGACGGGCCTTAAGATCTGAAACCATAGATAAGTCATTAGGCAGAGCACTTTCTTGGCTTCGATTGGAGTTCTCAAACTGCCTCAGTGAAGATTTCTCCAGTGATGTGGGTAAGTTGCTGGTGTCCCTAAATAATCTCTTAGATGTTTTTCCTCTGATCCACTGCGAACTCGTTGTGCCTCCAGTATCAAAATCAGGATACACAATGCCATTCCTTTCTGAAGAGTTAACTGCATGATCACTTGGCAGGGACACATGATGATGGTTTCCAGCCAAGGTTCCTTGGTGTCTGTAGTTTCCAACAAGCTTCAAATGAGTAGCAATGATTTGATGGAAAGGTAGAACTCCATAATAGTAGCTGGTAGTCCCTTTCCACTCCTTTTTCTTAAAATAAACTAATAAATACATACACATACATATGTGTAGAAATGGTGGATACCAGGATACAATGTGTATGTGTATATAAAGAAAGAGAGAGGTATTTCACTGTCAAATACAAAATGAAAAATGAAGTATTAGAATCAGAGTAGTGACAATAACACTTTTAAATCCCAGACGCATACAATAAAAAGATTTATGACTGGCCACTTTCTTCCTTTGTTTCCCAAAAAAAATGAGGGACAAGCAGGATGAAACTATGAAGCAAAGAAAACACAAACACAGCAAAGAGGATTTTCTGTTAATGTAGAGCAACAACATAAGTGTGTGGAAATCCACTTTTTTTTTCCTTTAAATGAATACTGTATTGAAGCATCATAGTTTTTAACATACCCTGGGAAGAGACAGTAGCTTCAACAAAACACATGTCAACATCGATAAAAAACCTATCACCACAGGAGGCATGATAAACAGCAAAAAGACAAGATATTACAATTTTCATGTAAGCACAAAAGCAGAAGCTTTATGTCTTGACCAGCTAGACTACCAAATAATCGATACCTATGACATTTGCACAAACCTCATTCTAGTTACTTGAAACAAACAGCATCAAATTCTCAACATGGTATTATCCACAAAGAAAGAGAGTGTTTTACTTGCATATCTGCTTCAGTTGTTGGATTTCAACATCCTTGTCAGCAATTTGTGCAAGAGCAATCTTCAGTTCTTCATTTTTCCTGTCCCTGTCCTTCAACAACTGTGTGCATTCAAGTTCCTGAAACCGTATGTGCAAATAGTACTTATTCAAGAAAACCAGCTTAAACAAAAGATGGACTATTCAATAATTAAAAGAATCCATAATGGTCACGTTTGTTGAAAAAAAAAATTCTAAAACCATTTACATTCAACTTGCAGTGAAAAATCACCATAATACTGAAAATATCTACGTAAGCATAAAAGCACTATCAAAGCTAATGGTGTGGAAAAGGTAACAGGAAGAATGCGCCTTCTCGTTAGTGGCAGGACCTTGGCTTTTGCCAATCAAAAGCTTGAAACAAAAGAGTTGCACCAGTGAAGAACACTCAAAGAATTTGTGTCCAATCATATTTCTCTTGTGTAAGCCAACTTCGTAAGAAGTAGTACAATCCTTGTGGAAGCAAAGGCATCTTAAGTGAGCTCTTTCAATTATGCATAGTGGCAAGTGGCAGTGAAATCAGTAGACATTTTCTCTATATCTCATCCTTTTTTGCTTTTCTGTTTAAGGATAGACATGGAGCAGCTAAATTATGAGGCAAAATCATCTCTCTTCCGCTCTCACCACACTCCCACCCAAACACCCCAACATTCTCCTCCCTCTGCACCCCCCCAAACACACACACACACACAAAAAACAATCTTCCCCCTCCTCTTAAAATAATGCCGAAGAATAAAATAGCATGCCACTTTCCATTTTAAATAGACATAATATATCTAATAATAAAACATGAAAACAATGATTTGGTGACAACCAAAGCTTCTTCAAACAAAGGTGATGACACAGTATGGCACATATTTAGGAAAAATAGAAAGGTAACATAGCATATAAATTTTAAATAAGAAAGTCATGGTAAATTGATAATGCCTAAGCAGTCATCTCCTACCATACATCAGATGATCAGAGTAATCAAGGTTGGCATACCTGATATATAAGCTTCTCGTGCAGGCTTTTCAACCCTTTCTGGGGAAAGCAAGAACAAAGAAAAAGAAAAAGGAAAAACAAGAGACAAGTTATATGCAGTCAATTATTTGGAAGTTGCCAACCAACTCAAAGTTCATGTAGACATACAACATACAAATAAGGTAAGAGATATTCACAGACAATACAACCCAAAGTTCAGAGCAGGGATAGATGACCAAAACAGAGACTGGAGGCAATCCAGGTTCAAACCCCATGGACATGCAACACTCAGATAAGCCCAACAGGTCCTTGCTCTGGGGACCATGGATGCACTAAAGCGAGCAACAATGGCACTTGATTCAGATTATGGTTTCGACGTGTAATATCAAGTAAAGGAAAAAGGGACATATAGGTAAGGTGAAATCAATCTATACAAACTAAAAGCCTGAATACTCGACCAATAATGGCCTAATGAAATGCACTCATGTTGTCGATTACACATAATTTCAAGTAGTATAAGCAATAATCTAATCAATTGACAGGAGGTAGCAATGTAAAGAGTGCTTAGATCGGAATAAACAAAGGCTTTTCATGTATTGTACGACCAATACCTGTAAGTCAGGGACAATAAGCATATTTGTCATGGTTCACGCAATAATTCACTTTCAGTCTCCAACTTGGGCATGTGCTAACCAAAATCAACTGAAAGAACGATTTTTTTCTAAATACCAAGATTTGCACCATGAATTACTGATAAGAATCACGAATGCAGAATCAGAATTTGCACGTAGTCTATTATAGACTCCATGTCCATTCTATAACCACCAAATCATCCTCATCCACGGTAGGGAGACCACAACTGCTAACTGAACACAAAAGTTAACTAGAATATCTGTGGAATACCTAGCAGCCTAAAAATGGACAGAGATGAACCGTTATCAGCTCCATCACCTATGTGAATGTCAGCAGACATGTGAAACTGCTTCATCGGTTATATATGTCTTCTACAAGTTTAAGCAGCTAAACAATTTTAGGCAGAACAAGTTAGAGGCAAAGCTTGCCTCCGCAGAGAACCAGGTGCACTAGACCAATTGTCATTGTGTCGTGAATAACTTGTGCTATGTCAAACGTTAACGAATTTGATTTCGAGCAATTCTTTTCAATTGTTAACAGAATCTAGTTTTTCATAATTTGTCTTTGATTCAAGATGTTTTGTTTAACATAATAATAGAATGACAAAAAAATAAAGTATCACACAAGAACCATATATAGAAACTAACAAGGTCATATCAACATGTTTCCACACTAAAAGATATCCGTTGGTATCGAATATAATGGTGTGGAAAAATATCCATTCGTATCGAATATAATGTTTCTGAGAAAAATTGAGGTTAATAAGCAGCCTTGCATGAGGAGTCCGTAAGGGACTTGGAACAGAGTATTTCCCATATAATTTCGAATCGCAATAGCATCCCACAAAGCCTAGAGTGCACCAGAAAAAACATCAACTAGATAGTTGAATGAATAACTGCTCTCACAATTCACAAACCCCAAAACGAAATATGGGGGTCGCATAACAACCTCATCGGGCCGCTTAGTTCCGGTAAAAATGAAAACACCCATCCAATCAGACTAAGATACGCGTCATAAGACTCATATACTCGCCTATCAAGACACGCCCTCGTTCGGAACCAAACTTTTATCTTCTATTCGATAACTAAACCAACCGTCTTTATCCCCCTTTTTGCCATTAACCAAAACATTTACACATTGTATCGCGAAACCCACCTTCAGATTCTCAATTTCCTCGTCCTTCCCACCATACAGCCCACCGCCCACATGCGAATTCCTCCTCCCTCTATGGAAATCACCACCCGCCCGCTTCCTCGCCGGCGAGGGTTCGCCTCGCCGGTCAACCGGAAAGCTCTGGGAGAGCTCCCTGGGAGGGGAAAAACTGAACATGTAATCCTCTAGTCTGGCCTGTGGAGCGGCAGCGAGGCAGGCGGACGGCTGCGGCTGAGTTGCCTCCCTCTTTGCGTTCATGGCCTCCTCTATGCGGTCCAAATCTTGGCAGACGGCCGCCTCGAAATCGACGTCCCACTCCAGACCGAACCCGCTCGCCATTGCCTCCGCTTCTCCCCCTCCCTCCTCCGCCATGAGCGCCGGCGGCAATGAACGGTAATCGGAGAGTATCATAGAGGGTCTCAGCCTCTCAGAGACTCGCATCGCAGGTACCCTTTTCATGAAGGAAACGGTCCAGTTCTCAATTCGCTGATAGATTTTCGGCGGGAGAAAAATATCGGACGCCCGTTTAAAATAACCGCGTTTTCCTGTGAAAATATCGGAATGTTTAGGATGCCTCGATATGTATAAGGACGTGTTTGGCGTTAAATTCACACGTTTAGAACCATCTTGATATTTTTGTTTGGTTTTTAATTTGGCCTTGTATATCATGTAAGTCCTAAGTACTAAAACAACTTTCTTGACAAGTAAGCAAAGTCTCTTGAAACCAAATGTAGCACATCAAACATGCATTTCTTGAGCCATTTAAAGAAAAATATTTAATAGGTCAGTTACTTCAAAACAACAATTTATAACGGAAACTTGTATCTAACACTATGTTTAAATAGATAGAATGAAATTAATGAAATTGGCCAATATTATGCTTGTTTGGCTAAAGACACAAAAGGAAAAATAAAAAAGTATGTCGTTTAAAATAATAATGCCGTTAAAACATCCTTGTATACCTCCCCTTCGAAAACATATTCTAAGAAATGAAAGTTCTGAAGTTTCTCTCCAAGAATGAACACATTGGCATTATGGGGATGTTCTTTTTGTTTAGAACTAAAAACTTTCTTCTCGTAGAGTTTCATTTTTTTTGTATGTTTTACTTTACCTTTTTTCGTGAACGCATTTCTTGTCCATTTGGGTAACATAAAGGAGATTGTGCATTTAACCATAGATTCTCAATTATTTTCATCATGTGAATTCAAATGAAATCAAGGGTGTTGTTTGATAGCCTCAGATCTTACTTTTGATGCAGTGCTCATAAAGAAAATAAACATTCGATTTTTAGATATATAAAAAGAAAAATTTGAAATCTATGTGGCCAAGACCTTATCTTTGAAGTCTGAGACTCCGATGAAACGGAATTTCTAATATCAAGTCTTAAGATTTTAGATCCTCAGTCATCTTTTAGATCACCTCAGACGAGGTAAACAAACACTCTGAATGTTCCAATCGTACTTAGATTGGTCTCTTTGTTACCGAATCCAGTGAAAAGGAATAAGGTAAACAAAGTCGGATAAGGGTAAATTATAACCCATTTGCAGTTACTTGTCCATCCTATCGTAGCCAGGTATGCCGGATCCGGCGAACGAATAGGTTTCTCCGGCCAATGCAGACTCTTACGACGAAAAGAGCGTCGATCTCATCGGTAAGGATGGGATCGATCATCTGGATATGAATTTTAGCCCCCGTCGTAACTCTTAGTTCGTCTCGACGGCCTCTTCTCAGCCCTGCACCTTCGTTGCCTTTTACGTTCTTCATCTTGATTTTTGCTACGTAATCCATGATTGATTATAATTGGTCAGTACTTGTGAATTTGGAAACAGACATTGCCTTTCGGAAGCTTTTCTCCGGCTACAAAAAAAAATCTACAGTTATCCTTGCTCATATATTAGGTTCGAATACCATTAGATTTGTTCGATTTGAGCTCAGAAAGAACAGTCTAATTCGATGAAGCGCCCGTAAGTTGCTGCGGTTTTCTTTTTTGTAATTATCTTGCTGCAGATTCATTATTTTAGGAGTGTGATTTGCGTTTTCCTTTGTTGAAAAACTCGCAAAAGAAGTTAGATCAGTCGTTTTGACCTCGACGACCAATCCTACATTTCTATCTGGACCGTCGAAGAAAGGCCTGGAAATATGAGTAGATCCTCATTTCTTTTGTTTCAAATTCTTCTTTCCTTTACAAGGAAGAAGTTATCTTTCCCAGCTTAAACGATCCAGTGAAAACTATATTTACTTTAGTAGCGAGTTCTGCATACTGTGGCCACTCATCCTTCAATTAGACAGTGAAATGCGTGTTTTCGATCTTGACTCTCTTCTTCGAGCCGCGACTTTCTCATAGATCAATCATTAACACACATGCGATCAAAATGAATACAGCTGCCTACCTTTTTTTGTCACATAGATTGAGCACCAGTGATCCGATTGAATCCACCTGTGGTCCGATTCCATTAAAGCCACACGACAAGCACCATGGATCGTGAAGCAAGCACACATGCCGCATGGGGTAGGAAGATCCCCACTTCTCTCTGCCAGAAGATTCGCTCGCTTCATGAATGCTTTAATTGCCATTTGCCTTTCGGCTGACAGGAGGCTCCTGTCTGTTACTTTTTACGATTAACTATTATTTTTTTTATGTGTTTCTTCGCGATGGTGAATTCAGGGGCAGCCCCAGCTGAAGATTCCCGTTATCGGCTATGCGTATATTCCAAGAGGAGGAGGAGGAGGAGGAGGTTGGTGGACGATTTTTCCGGCCGCGCTCTCCCCTCTCCTACTTTCTGCCCAATTCAGCGGTTTGTATCGGCTACGCGGTTTTCTTAGGCTTTCAAGTATTGGGCGGATCCAGTGGGCAACGGGAGTCCCCTTCCCAGACTGTTGGCGGTTCCAAACCGAGCCCGCACCATGTGTCGGCGGCGCATGCCCCCCGCTCGTGCTTCGCCCCCAGTTTACTGTTTCCATGGGATCTATGCGGTACAGAAAACAATGAAAATAGGTACATAGATGAGAGAATATCATTCTTTTATTTTAAAAAATGTCTGTTTAGAACTATGAACTAAGATCGTTGTTTTAAGATTGAAGTCTGTTGTTTTAGTAGTTCGTAAGTGTAAAGGTAAGCTATGTTGGCCTTCGCTGATGCGTATTATCGTCACTCGTTATATCAGCAACAGAACAAAAAAAGGAGGCATCCAAATGGGTGTCTGTATCTGATAAATAATCGCCGGTGTGGCTTAGCATCGACTATATTTTAATGAACTAATATTAAGATTCTTTAGTTTTATTTACCTTTTACTCAAAAGTGATACCACCCAGTACAGGAATCAGTGTGATTTCGGCATAAAAGCAGTCAGTTTGATTTCGTCATAAAAACAGTCGCGGATTCCAGGATAGAAGGAAAGAAAAGAGGGGCTACGGCCTCTTGGGTATATCTTCAAATACTCTTGAAGACTTGAACACGACGATTTATCAACTGTTGGCAATACTAAACTATGGAAAGTGCTTGTTCCTGTAAGGAGCATATTCTGGATCCAAGACTTTTTTGACATGAGAATTTTTATACAATTTGAACTTCATATTGTTTTTATATTTCATTTTCAAGTTAAGTGTAGGCTCACCTTGGAAAAGAAAAAAAACCGCCATTCGATTCGACCTTCCTCATATTTTGACCTACTTTCTTGTTTCATAGATGGGGATGGCTTCACGTGTGGTCTTCAAAATTTCTAGAGAGTATATACCCCGAATATGTAGGACGGTTCCCTTTGCATGGATCGGCCTATGGAATCGGGCAAGGGGACCAACTTGGCTTCTCAGTGGGCCAAAACCCAAGGGGTGAGCAGTTGATTTTGAGCACCAGAGTTGTATTGGATCTGCGTGTTGAATGTGAGTGGTGGGACCGAACCAAATTTGAGGGATTTTCTAAAACCAGGGTCTGAAGATACTCACACCCTTTTGGTTGACTGCCACCTAAAGAGACCTGTCATTTACAAATACCACGTTCCTAAGTGAAACCAGCGACAGTTGCGCAGATGAGTTACATCGGGCACTTTTATAAGGAATGTGAAGTTTCTTGGTCGGCGACTTCAATTATTGTAATAAGACCATTTTCTAATGACAGGATTATTCTTATGAACCATGAAATGAGCCCTTGTTTGAAGGTCCACTTGACAGTTGGCCTTGTGAACCGTTTGCTAAGATTGATCAAAATACTTGAATCTAGCTTTCCACGTAAATCAGTAATGGGCTTGCTCTTGTTTCATGTAATTACCATTATCAGAATGATTCAACCATGCCAAGATTGTGGTAATAATGCAAAGATTGTGGTAATAATGCTTTGGGGAGATGAAATTATATATCTCGTTTGCAAGTGATCATTTTTTGAGTGAAGAGGGTTTCTTATAGTTCGGTAGAAGGTTAAAGCTTTCATTCAACTTCTTATCTTATCTTCGAAGACCTGCTTTCAGTGCATTGGTGCTGTTCTCGCCTTGCTTCAGTTTGCACGTCAATAACCTTCTTTTGCAGCAAAGATGATTGATGTCACATGAATTTGAAACGAAAACCAAACGGTTATAAGCTTTTGCACCGACTATTGTGCCCAACCCCTTAAACTTGTAAGTGACTTTTGTTCTTTCTCCCCAAAAAAACAAGCGAGCTGAAATTCTGATAAATCCCACCAGTACATGCCATGCACAAACTCCATGTATTCAACTCTTGAACTTTCAAGTTGAAAACTAGGCTGTTCGTTGGTCGTTCAATAAATGACCTTCTCAGTGTGGCCACTAGGGCGAATGAACATGTACCATGAATGATTTACAGAACATAAAAGCGTTTCAATGTAATGTATACATTTCGTTGGTGTTAATTTTACGTTAACAGCGTCAATAATAAGACCTTGATCTGCTCAATTGTGCCTTGCAACTGAGTTCCACCTCGTGTATGCATGTTCATGCGTGCGTGCATGTCTTATCATTTTGTAGGATCATGCATGCATTCAGTGGCATAACATGCAAGCCATGCACTTGGAGACAGCACTCTGGAGATGGGGTCTCATTCAGAGAGCTCAAAAGGACACAAAGATTTGTGGTTTCTGCTTGTAGCTCTTACACACTGTTTTCATCCTTTACTTGGACCTTGAGATTGCTGTGGCTGGATCAAGGGTCATGGCTCCTCCACCCTTCATTCTTCTCATCTTCAATCCACCACTCACTGGCTGCCATGTGGCAACGGCAACTATCCACAACAGAACAAAGCTTGACCATACAGCCTAATTACTGTCAGTGCGTGCTAATGACTCCAAGACAAATAAAAAATGACAAGCGAAGCTTACGCAAGATGGCAGCGCCCTATGTTTCCTCTTAACCATGTCCCCTCCCCAGTATTGCCACCTATGCAGCCTTTCCCATCAGATAAATAACAGATGGCGCATCCATCATAGCAATTAAAACATTTTTTCCCCTCGTCACCCGAAAGATCTTAGAGCCGCTCCTCAAATTTAGTTTCTACTAATCAGCCACAAATTCTTCCTTGTTCTCCATTTCTTATACACATCGGCCCTCTCCAATCTCTGTGCCCCCCCTGTTTGCATTCTTTCCAAGTTTGGAAGAAACCCAATGCACATAAACTAACAGGAGGGAGCAAAGGGAACTTGTAGAGAGGAAGAATACATGGCTTCTTGCCCGACAGTTTACTCAGTTTCCACCACCCCAACGAAGACTTACTTGGGTTTTCATCAAACCATCCACAGACATGAAAGCCATGTGTTCTTCTACAGCAGCACAAGGAGAACAAGGAGGTTCAGTGGGATTTCTGAAATTTCATGTTCGGCTGAGGAAGCAAAGACTGTGGTCATTGGGCTGGCTGCAGATTCAGGATGTGGGAAGAGCACATTCATGAGGAGGCTGACTAGCGTCTTTGGGGGGACAGCTGAACCGCCAAAGGGAGGAAACCCAGACTCAAATACCTTGATCAGCGACACAACAACTGTGATTTGCTTGGATGACTACCATTCTTTGGATAGGACAGGCAGGAAGGAGAAGGGAGTGACTGCACTGGACCCAAGAGCGAACAATTTCGATCTCATGTATGAGCAGGTGAAGAAGCTAAAAGAAGGAACTCCAGTGGAGAAGCCAATCTATAATCACGTCACTGGTCTTTTAGACCCCCCTGAGCTTATTCAACCCCCTAAGATTCTGGTGATTGAAGGTCTTCATCCAATGTGAGTAGCATGTGCCATGCCAACTTTTCTCCAATGTTCTTAATTGTATATACATCTTTTGGTTCTACACTTTGGCTAGAGGCCTTTTTGCCTTTCCTTTTTCATCCATAGCACGGCAGTATCTCCTGTGTAGATGTCTTGCCTTATAATCTGAACGGACAGGGGCTGTCAATTTCTTGAGTCAGCGTCTTTACGGTCTGTCAAAAATGTTCACCGATGCTTCCACCACTTAGAGAACCACTTTGTGAGTCCACTTTCCCTTATTTTACTTCCATCCTTTTTTCCCTGAGAAGAACTTGCATTTGAATCTTCAGAGTAATTAACCGCTGGGCTGAGAATCTACACCATCTAATTGCTTTTCTCGCGTCTATTTTATCAGTCTGACATTTTGCTGGGTAAATGTTTTACAGATGAGAAGTATTCATGTTCTGCAGATGAAAAGCATTCTTGTCTATCACCATGCCCTACATTTTTCGTTCTTGTTTTAAAAGAATTTCTGATAATCAAAAGATCCAAAACCTAGACACTCAGTTTCAGTGATGGGATGCTGATCCGTGGAATTTCCTCAACAATGGTCGAGCAATTTAGGCAAAATTGTGGAGCCTGTTTTAGATTGTAAACTTTCAGCCTATGATATTTTGGTTTGTTCCTTTTGTAAATCGAAGGCTATTTTGGGGTACCGGATTACTTGAAACATTTTAAGTGGCGCTAGATTTTGTCATCATAATCAATGTCCCATTGGCTTGGGCCGTTGCTGTTTCTAAAAGTATCCAGAAGTTAGTCTATTAGAACTTTTAAGTGTCCCACAATCTATTAGAATGTTCAAGTGTGCCACCCGTATATTGAGGGAAAGGTTACATATTTGAGTTTTGACATCCCCATAAGCCGCTTCGAATATAGAAAATGGGGATCAGAAGGTACTTCCCCAAGGATAACGGGTTTCTGGATTTTTTTGGTCTGCAATTGCACTAAAAGTGTCTTTTGGTAATTGGGGATTGATCCTTCTGTGCGAAAGAACTCATCATGAACCTGCTTTAATTGGATAGATGTTCTAAATATTAACGCAAAATCGTGCAAGATTTTTTACATGTTCATTATTGAGCACCCGTGAGCATGCGCTAAGATACTATTTGCTATTTGTGTTAGTCAATACGAGCTTTTCCCTGTCATGCGTACCAATGCTGTTTACAACTGACGTACATTATAGAATAATGTTATATTTGTGTGCATTTTGTTTCACATCTCCTAGATTTTTCTGGTCGATTTCATCCCAATTGGACCTGGAAACCTCCCTTTTCTTAAATCTGCTTTCCTTTTTTTCCTTGATTTCACTTTCCTATTTGTGCAGATTCTTGTTTTACCATAAGGCATTGCCAAGGCAGGAGAAATTCTTTATTTTTCTGCTACCTATAACTCTATTAACTTGCACCGCACTTTTAGCAACGACATTCATACAAGGCAGAGGCCATAACAAGGAAACCTCTTGCTTGTGTGAAATGTGCAATATTTCTAGATTCTATGGTCACAACTTAAACTGGGATGACCGCTACTTACCCAAACAATAATGTGTCTGAATTTTTCAGGTATGACGGCCGTGTAAGGGAACTTCTGGACTTCAGCATCTACTTGGATATCAGCAATGAGGTCAAGTTTGCATGGAAAATTCAGGTCTGTGAACAAGTAAAGAACATAGAAATTAAAATTTGTATTCGTGTTTTTGGCTGAATTGGTTGTAAACATCACAGAGAGACATGGCGGAGCGCGGGCACAGCCTTGAGAGCATTAAAGCTAGCATTGAAGCAAGGAAACCAGATTTTGACGCATATATAGGTAGCCACATCAATAAGTTGACAACACAGTTATTATGTGTTTACACTTCTTAACTTGCTTGAAGAATGTGGAATCACTATGCTGCCAATGAATCATTTTGCAGACCCACAAAAGCAGTATGCTGATGCAGTAATTGAGGTTTTGCCGACACAACTGATTCCTGATGACAACGAAGGGAAGGTCTTGAGAGTGAAGTTGATAATGAAAGAGGGAGTGACATACTTCAGTCCCGTTTACCTTTTTGATGAAGGTTCAACTATTTCATGGATACCCTGCGGGAGAAAGCTCACCTGCTCATATCCAGGCATCAAGTTCTTCTATGGACCAGACACGTACTTCTCCAATGAGGTATAATCATCTACTACTACTTAATACTTTTCTTTGCTGGCTGAACTGTGTCAAATCATCAGTACAATCCTATCCGTAGCATCATTGGGGAGAGAGAAAAATTGAGGTTATGAACATTTTCTTTTCATGAGGATAGGGAGAGAGCTGGGTAGAGTTGATAAAAGAACAGTGGTTGCAAGTATTTTTCATGTTTGCATGAAACATGTTCATCATCTTTTTCTCTCGCTATCTTGCAGGTCTCGGTGTTGGAGATGGATGGGCAATTCGATAGACTAGACGAACTGATCTACGTCGAGAGCCATCTCAGCAACCTCTCCACGAAGTACTATGGCGAAGTCACGCAGCAAATGTTGAAGCATGCTGACTTCCCAGGAAGCAACAATGGAACTGGTCTCTTCCAGACCATTATAGGGTTGAAGATAAGGGATCTCTATGAACAAATAGTCGCCAGCAGGGAACCAGCTCCACTGCAAGCAAGCAATGCCTAATTATTCTGTGTATCAGCTTCCACATTCGCATTTTGCGATGTAAGGAAGCTTTTTGTTTTATTATCAATATTATCAAAGAACTATTATTCAATATACATTGTTCATTTATATATCTACCTTAAAAATAAACTCTATTTGACAATAAGAATTGGTTAGAATTCGATAACATAGAAAAATCAGTCTGGAATTGCCATGAGAGCTGCAACAAAACTCTATAGGTCTTCTTCTATCTGATATATACCCAGTTTCCGGTCGTCCGGGGGGATCACATTCATCAGAATTTTTCCTGCTCTCTTGCAGATTGCTGTTTTTAGGGTGAGGCCTAAATGCCAAGCATTGCGACAGCAACACCATTAATGGGTTTTTGTAACATGCTTGTTTACCTACTCGGCGGTCTTCATAGATGGTTCAAGCAGAATAAAAGAACATTTTTTGAACGATGACTATTTAGCTTCGCATTGAGAGAAATAGTGAGTGTATCTTCTAAGAACATATCATCTTTTGTAGTCAATCTCCGCTTTATGTACTACTAGGGATTGGATCCTCTATATAGAATGGCGACACACAAAGTAAAGAATCAACTTAAGAAAAATATCACGATTACTTGAATGAAATAATAAATTTAACTCCCAAAAACATAATTTAGTAAATATCACGATTACTTGAATGAAATAAGAAATTTATCTCCCAAAAACATAATTTAGTAAATAGTGAAACCACGTTTATGATTTAATACAAAGGAGAAATAACAGAGCAACCATTTAGAGGATAAAAATATTATCTTATATTGCTGAAAGATGGCCAAGTGCTCCATAGCTCGCGTCTCTAGGGACGTTTCCATCCTTAGCTGCGCTCCCTGGATTTTAGAAAATTAATATAAATTTAACAATTGATGCATGGCCACCGGAAGCAAAACACCAAAACCTTCGTTCTTCACCTAATTCTGAAAAGGCAAAGAAACCAACTTCCAAGTTATCGCTGAAGTGCTACCATGTCCTAAATTGCTTGCGATTCTATGATGCCCACAAACTCATATATTCGTTTATAAAGTCAGTTGTATCTGCAAGCTCAAATAGGCTCAAATATTAACTTACGTGATAAGTGGGATCCCCTTGTTTTCTCTTTGTATCGATCCCCTTGTGTTCAGAAGTTGAGTCTGAATGCTTTTCTTTTTTAGAGTCTTCAAGAAGCTAGTAATGATCATGAGTTGCAGTTAGCTTTTGCGATGAAAACCAGCTTTGCCTGCACGGCCTACCAATCCCTCTTTCAAGCAACATTGATCGAAACTTCCTTTGTTAAGTGCGAACTTTTACGTCACTTTGTACCACCTTAAGATGTCCCCAGTTGAGACCCCGTATTTTATGTATACACTATGAAGACCAACCCTTGCAGGCTGTGAAGTTTGCATGGCAATTTATGCATTCATCAGATTCTTGTAGAAGTTGGTTTTCCTTTTACTGGGTTTCCTTTCTTTTTTTTCTCATATGCATTCATCACATTCCTTGCACTTTTCTTTTTTTTCTTTTTTTATACCCAAAACCATCTTTTGACAGGAGCTGCTTCCTTTTTTTTTTCGAAATACTTTAGAATGAAGTAGCCCCCTTTAAGGCGTCCAAGCTGGTGATTCAAGTTTGTTTTCAGAAAGAATACGAGAATATGACATACAACACCACCTCAGTTGTCCAGGTAAAAGTTAGAGAAACAATTCCACGTTGTAATGATCTATTAACATCAGGTAGACCCACGAATAAATCCCCAGGGGACGTGCCTCAGATAGGAAACACCCAGATTTGCATGTTATGGTATGCAAACAGAGCACCTTTTTATGGATTATCTGCAAATACCTGTCTCTCTGTGTGTGTACAGGAGCTGGAAAGACCCTGCTAGGAATTATATGGTTACACGGTCTCTGCCAATCACATTTATATGCATACTCTTCAGGTGGAGGGCATATTGCACATGCCACAGATATTGCAGCATCGACTGCTTATTTAACCAGAAGATGAAAAGGCAAAAGACGGAATAATTTGGATAGGCATGGTGGTAGCTTACGTGGATTCCATTAATTTCAAATAAATGGAAAAGGACATATTGCACAAAACACTCAAAAAGCACTTAAATTTGTTCAAGATGCCAAAGGTTGACATAACCCATCCTCCCTGGACAAGCAACAAAAGGATCATCACATGTGGGCAGCCTTTAAGTAGACTTGAAGCATCAAATTGGATGGTTAATTGATTTATGTAAAAGAAAGATCAGTACAGCAAAGGAGAAACAGAATCCTTTGTGTTAGTTGAAATGACACACCAATTCAGTCGAAATAGTACTAGCTGAAGGGACTAAGAAGACACTGAGCATAAAGAGAAAGTCTGCAAGAAGAACCAGTTTCTCAGTAAAAGTTTAACAGAAAAATGATAACAGCTGCTTCTTCGAAGAGAGAATAAGAGAGAAACAACTGTGATGTCAATCACGTCGGCTGCCGTTGTTAAGGGGAACAGGAAACTACACAGACATGAATATCTTTAGTTCAGAACATGAGCGTCTGACAAAAGAAAAGCGAAGCCAGGCTGTCTGACGCATAGCCAAGTCCAGGGGAGCATCACCTATTTAGAAGCCCATAACGGTACTTTATTGAACACGCATTTGGATTACTTGGTACCAGCAATGTCTCCTCAATATCGAATTAGAAAAAAAGTAGGCCGGGTGAGATCAATTAACTTTTCAGGGCCTGAGGAGGATACAAGAAAAATTCGTGCCATATCACCCTTCAGCAATGCTACTCAAGTAAACAAACTTTTTTGGCTAAAAATTAAGCCAATACAAGAATATGGTTGGTTAACGCGAAGGTCTATCACATTTCGCTGTAGGCATGTCAACCATTTGGGAGTTGGGACATGTACTGGGTGGATGTCGTGAAGGTCTTACCACATTTCGCTGTAGGCATGTCAACGATTTAGGACGTGCACCGGGTGGATGTCAATCCGGTACACAGCTGAAAGACATCTACAAACAGCTGAACGAGATAGAGCTGGAAACTGTGACCAGAACACCTTGCTCAAGTGTTCATGAATGGGCATGCCATTACCTGAGGATAACCTATCGACTACCAAGTAACAAGAAAAGTAATAAAAAGGCATTCATATTCAATTTAATTCTCAGCGTGGAACGCCATTATGACCTATATTAGCATATCGCCATATCCTTAATTTCCTGCAAAATCATATTGAAAGATAACTAACAAAGAGTAGACTTATCCTTTTGGGAAAATGCCGCCACCTTGACCAGAAAAAGAAAACAGATTAGCCTGTGGATGAACAAAGTAATTTTCCCTTTAATAGCTCTCATCAGTAATTCCACAGCCAAAGAAATGAAATGACACATGACCGGGCTTAGATCCCCCCACATAATTTACAGCATGTTTTTCAAACATGCAAAAGGTACAGTGAGATCAGAAGTATGTTGAAAGGAAAAGCGTCAAAGTAGTATTGACAGAGAAAAAACAAAAGCATCACTGTCTCCGTGCCTACCTGATTGTAACAAACTTATTAGTGCCATGTTTGGCCCAAAAACTTTTCAAGTCGACTGAAGTAGAAAGATCATGACCTTCAGCTGCTACTTTCTCTAATACTTTCCTGTATGCTCCATTGCTCATCTTTCTTCCAGCTATACGGGCTCCAGGTCTTGTATGACTCAATGGCAGAGGATAAGCAGACATGCTTGTGGTGCAACAAGAGGATTGCCATCCACCAGCTCCCCATCTATAGCACTGATGAGGGACACCGGTGCAAGAGCAGACTGGGACCGGTATACTTGATATATCATAAGTTGCTCCGTTGACAACAATGTCAAGGATCTTTTTGTCAGACTTCTCAGATGGCAAAGAACCAGCCTGTTTGCTGGCAGATGAGGAATTTTTCTTCCTTGGTTGCTTCTGTCTTGGAACTTTTGCTGCGTCACTGTTAGGTGGTTTGGGAGCCCGTGGCTTTCTACGTTTTGCTGGTTTGTTATTAGGATCACCGTTATCCACTTCTTCTAATGGGAATTCAAGAACATTATGCATTTCCTTAACCCTAAGATCCAGATGATCCTCAGGAGCTGGAGCTGAGCCCATACTAGGCGGAAACATGGCCCAAGGATTACCATGATAACCCATAGACGATGCTGCTGCTTGTGCTTCAGCTAATGAAGCTTTTCGTTCTGCAAACGGCCCATTTAACATGACTGCAGCTGCGTGTTCTGCAACAGTCCCTGCACCGTTGAGAACGGCACTGCCTGCGAACGTTTTCAGCATTGGATTCCCATTCACGGCTTGGCTGGAGAATCCCCATGTTCTAAAATGCTCCATTCGAGTGCGTTCGTCCATGGGCCAAATTTCAAGCTCCGTTCATCCAATAGATGTCTTGACACACACTGCAAACAACCCTTGAAGAGTAAACAACCATGTCACACATACTCTAGCCATTGAGACACAGGCACTGTCATGAAGAATTGTAAATGTAAGCTCTATACTTGACATTGTTTACGTGAACAGCAGACTTTTCAAAGGTTAAACAATGATGACAGACGCATTAGCCACTAAAATAGAGTTTGTCCCGAAGCAGAATCGATTACATCAAGCAGGATGTATTACTTTACAGCAGATGAATCACACAAAGAAATCACAGATTTGAGCCATTTGACCACCCCGAAATGAGAAGAACGCCAACCGAAACAGAGTTTGTTGTTATAAATGATTAAAATAGTTAAAACCACCCATATAAATTACATGATTTCCGATCCAAAACCAGGTCTAAAATGTAAGACAAGAAACACCATGAAAAGGAATGTTTTCATACACAAAGGAACCCCATTTTTGAGCCAATAAACCAAGACGGATCACCACATAGAGATTTCAACCGCCACCAGAAACCAAAAGAACACAAACCAAAAGTTTCTGATCCGCAACATCAACCGGAAAACCCCCCAAAAAATCAGACGCCCAATAAACAACCGAGACTCGGAAGAAGGGAAAAAGAAAACCCTAATCATCAACATGCACTTGGCACAACAACATCGTGAAAATCAAAGAAGCAGATGACGAGATTTCACGTAGATGGGCACCATTATTAACCAGTAAACTATCAGAAAACATAAAATTCCAGTTCTACTTGCACCAACGGCACGGATCAAGCTACAAAATTTATATCTGCACAAATATAAAATATATGAGAGAGGGAGAGACAGAGAGAGGGAAAGGGAGAGAGACTTACTTACATTGGGGACACGGAATTGATTGGTTTTTTCTTGGATGGTAGAGAGAGACTTGCAGAGAGAGAGAGAGAGAGAGATTTATTTGTCCTATTTACTCACCTCTTCAGTTGTAAATAATTCTCTCTCCCTTCCAAGCTTTCTCTTGACTCTTGATCAATCGCCCGAATTAAAATATTTTTTCTATTTTTTAATTGGGAAAACCAATCGTTCCCTCCACTTGCATGCGCAATTACCTTAACGCCCCTCCAACTTATTCCGAATCTTCAGAAGAACCCATGACGTGGATCCACACCCACAACTTCATCGGGTCAAACCCTAACCGCCGTCCCTTTCCGAGGTTCACTGTTAAAGTTTTCAGCAATACCCAGATATTACTGTGGAAAAAAATTTTAGTTCCCAAAAAAGTGAAAAGTAAAAACCGTATAAAATTTATTTGGTACAGATAGTTTGAACCGGTACATGCTCTGAAGTAAATACATAAAGAGTATTTAGATAAAAAAAGATGTTTCTGCAAGTAAATACATAAAGAGTATTTAGATAAAAAAAAAAAAGATGTTTCTGCATGTTTACCAAGAGCCTGAAATTTTTGAAATTGCTTACACGTGCCAATAATTTTTCTGAAATTTATCATAAAATTGTAGTGTGAAGAATGAAGCTTGTGAATACGTAGTTGGCTTATTTGGTTCAGATTGAGGTTGGCAGGGGACCATGGCATTAAGAGGGGCATTTTGGTCATTCGCATTTTAACACTACTAGTTTGTTTGGATTATAATTGGATAAGAAAGAGCATAAATCATGCATACAAAAGGGCAAATGACAAGCTTACCCTTCCTAATTAGTGGATTCAGAGAACAGGGTTCAGTTGAAATATGGATCTGGATCCACAATCTCCGGGTTGGATTCTGAATCTGATTGGAACTTCTTACCCGAGTGGTGGAGGAGGTCCAAAACGAGTCTAGCCGGTTATCTTGAACGAGCGAGCATAATAGATTGGATATGATAAAACGGATTCGATGCAACTGGGTGTCGATTTGGTTTCGAATCCCTTCAGTTGGATATGATAAAGAAATTAGTATTCCATTACCAACTGGATCCCAATTCCATATACAGTTTCAAGAACTGAATCCAAATCCAAGTTCAATATGCGCTCAATCCGATAAAAAAGCAACCAGATTGCACGTGAACTTCCAGATGTTATGCTGGTCAAATCCGAGATCCGCATTTAAATGCAATTGCACAGAATCCGATTAAGTCAAGTTCGGTGAAGGGTAGTTCCTACGGAATCGTTCACATTCCTCCTCTTGGTTACTAGAGAATGGTGTAAACTTGGGTGATCTGCCTGTGGAGATTTTGGCTTGGGATCCAAATACAGTTTTAGATCAACGCATTTGTTGGATCCTAAAAGAGATCTCAGGATTTCCAATCCCCGTTTTTTATTTTTGGGGCCATTTCTTGTCTGCCTCTGATGCATGTATCATTCCTAAGGGGCTGTTCATGTAAATCCATGTCTAATAAGCATAAACTTGGTTGCCAGATCCTTTGGAAAGTAAATAAGGTAGATTATAGCAAGTTTAGAGAAGAAGAACGGCCACCAATTTGGATCTTTTTCAAACGAATGCTTAGCTAAGACTGACAAGATGGGACCTCTGTCAGGGCCATGTAGTTCATTTCAGATCCACATAATATCAATGATCCAGAAGTAAGACCCATAATGGATAGGCTTTCGCTGGATATGGACTCACATGATAATATTGGCCGGATGAGAACTCAATGCACTCCAACAAACCCGAATTCGGGCTATTTCAAGTTTAAACCCCAGAAGGAGTAAAAGAGTTTAATATTTGAGGTGAATCTCTTGTGGGGTTTTTCAAATTTGAAAAGAAAATGTGAATAATGGAAATTTTCAGAATGAATACTATATGTTGGATCTCATTAACGTAATTTTTATGGATTCGTAATCGCTAACAAAAATGTGCTTAAATAAATGCCCTTGACGATGGCCGTTGTAGTGTTGTGTACTTGTGTTGAGAATTTAAAATATCATGGTAAAAATATATAATCACGATCATGTCACATTATTTGTGCTACTTTCCTAAAGTACTTTTACGCGTTCTAAGAAAAATAATGGTTAATTTTTTGTGCTTCAGCAACATTATTACTTATGACGATACAAACATTTTATTTAATGTTCCGTTTTCCCATTTATTAGCGTTTGTACTTTCGACATTCACAACATTTTCTTTGGAAGAAACTTTCTGAAAAAGAAAAACTCTCGAATAATTATCACCCTCAGAAAGGTGAGGTGAGTTGACTGATTTCTAGGTAACAATGAATCCATATTTTGGACAGCAGGGCCCACATGTTGATTCACTCTGACCAGGCTCAGGCTGCATGAATGCTCCTCGCAGCTCCGCCTTTCCAAGGCTGAAGTTGCGCATCCGGGATATGAAAATGTTACACATCCACATCGCAAAACGAACAAGTGAAAATTTCAACCACATTGATAATCGGGAGAACTTACTCAACAAGCTCTTCAATATTTACATGAAAATGGGTGTATAATTTCCTCAATATATAAATGTGCAGTACGTATCTGAATTTTCGTACATAAAAATGCATCAATTGGTCATTTGCGCTCGCTTTTCACGCGACTCAAAATCACATGAAAGTACATGAATCGCATCTCATCAAATCAAAAGCAAAGAAGATAAAATCAAAATCATGAAAGCAATCAACGCACCAGCTATCACGTTGAGAGAATTTTCATTTTCGGAGTGAGGAGGGCAAACCGAGCGTTCATACCAGGAAAAGAAATCATGGGAGAGCCGCCTCATCAGAGAAGACGTCAAAATACGTGACACTAAACCGAAAGGATCGACCAAATGAAGCTAGTTCGAAGACAATGTAATATTTTACAATACGTATTAGCACTAAAAGTATCCCAATAGAATGAGCACAATATTTTCATAATAATGCTGATATTGATGAAACTGTCGCCGGATCATCTTCCACCACCAGCTGCACAGCCGCCTCTACATTCAGGCCAGGTTAGTTTCCAGCCAAGTCCTTAACACATATATTTAACAGAAAACCAGAATATAAACCGATGTGACTTTGCCAAAGTACGGTTCTGCAACTACCAGCTTAATTAACTCCGAACAGAACCTTTTGGCATTGCAATTAATCTATTTCACCTATGCGAGTGAGAGACAGAAAGAGAGATCTGCCATATCAAAGATCAGAAAACTGATGACGACAGCACAATACAGAAGCACCTACGGACAACCCAAGTGGAAGAATACTCTTTCAAGTGGTTTCACCAACAAAAAACACACTTCAGATTTTTCACACGCTTTATTCCAGCAGGTCGGACATACTTCGTGATTGCTGCCTTTTCAAACCTTCTTGAATCCGGTCTTTGATGGCTGTCTCCTGCAAAAAAAATGTCCCATGGCCTTTTAAAGAAAACCAAATGCAAGTGGAGATCATAAGACAGTAAATGGTAGTGATACACTTCACTTTCCACACAATCAATTGAAAACTGACGACTACTTCAAGTGGCTTACCATTATATGACACCCTTCTTCAAACTTCTCAAGGAAACCAGCAACCCAGCGATCAGCATTTTCCACCCATTCACTGTGATGCATCCCGGCAGTCTTTGCAACAGTAGTTAGCTACAAATGGAAGGAAGACAAAAGGCTTTACATCACTCCTACCATCATCTGGAGAAACCATGACAGCTCCAAATGACCCAAAAAAGATGAAATCCAAGCTTCAGGAGGCAAGACCAAAAGCTATCATGATTGCTGGTAAGGAACCAAAGTGCATCTTCTATCCTCACACAAAGACAGGTTTCAATACCATACAACCCTAGCAACTGGAACCAAAGAACCCAAACCATGAAAGGGCTGCTTCCTAATTCCAATCCTGAAAGGTCGAGAAAACATAGTTTCTACTAGTTCTAGTCCTACAACTTATACTCTAGCTTTCCAATATCATGATCTCCAATAGACAAAGAACATTTATAAATAAAGGTTTTCTTCCATTTTCCACATGTTCTGTAGCTTTGATATGAATGCAGAACCTTTTCTTCACCCTTTTTATCATTTTCATATCAATGCAAGGCCTTTTCACACGGTGAAACAAGCCTTTCAGTTTTGATGAGAATTGCCAATGAGAAAAAAAAAATTCTCTTCATCACATGTTCAAATAGGAAAAAAGGATTATATCCTCCTCCCTGGAAGCCGTTATCACCATACCTTCTCACACTGGGACTTCTAACACCTTCGCACCAAACAAACAACAAATGAACCAAACACTTTTTTTCTCTGGAAATGTATTAATAAGATTATGTTATAATGTGAAAGCAAACTATGAGACTTTCATCTTTCTTTCTTAAATGATTTTTCTTTTTCCTTTTCCAGAGGAGGGGATAATGCAAGGAAAAGTGAGACAGGCGAGGCAGACACACCTTTTGGCCCACTTTTTCTTGATGCTCTTTCACCTTTTCACGCAGCTTGGTTATTCCCATGTTCACTCTCAGCTGTTTCTCCTGAGTCAGAATAAAAGTAGAAAACTGTCATTAGGATGTCGTAAGATTGACTCAGCCCGAAGAGATGGGCAGAAACAGATCATGCATTTCAAGGTGGCCAGGGACAACGGCAAGCAACTATCCACGGAGAAGGATAACCACATCATGTCAATAAAACTTGTATAAAATTGAGAAATCTTCATTGTATACCTTGACATAGCTGACACCGAGATCCTTTCTTGAATACCCACGTGCCAGATTACGCTTAACATACTCGTTGTAATCTTTCAAGATTCTCATTATCAGGTCCGATGTGGAGATTCCATCAGTCCGTTTGGTTTCCTTGAACTTCCCAACAGCCTTAACCTACACCCAGGAGGTTGAAAGGATTGTGACTCATTCAAAGGAAATATAAATCAAATATATTAGATGTATTGGCAACTTACGAATTCATAAACATCCTTGCCAGCCCCACTTGCATCTGCATATCTATACAACATAAAGAGAATGGTAATAAGGTCAGATTAAAAAAAACGGTGACAAAGGCCCTCTTCTCCCAAAAACAATATTGCAGATCAAAAATAACAAAGAGTATGAAGTGAAGCCATTCTTACGGAAGAGAGTCATGTGCCACATAATCTATCTTGTGTTTATCAACGAACTCCTGATTGATGACCCAAGGAGCATCAGGAATAACTTCATCAACCCACCTACCAAAAGCACAAGCATCGTCAGCAAATAAAAATCCCAACAAGAGAGAAACCTAAGACATGACTGAAATACAACCAAACTTAATACTAGCATCAGAGAATATTTAAAACGATAAAATATTGGTGACTGATATATTACAGTCCTCAATTAAAGTCAGATGCTTACCTTCATCATTGATTTAGCTTGCAGAATTTTCATAAATCCTTCTTTAAGCAACTTCTCAAATTTAAAATATTGGCAAGTGCAAACACCAACAAGTTTCACATCTATGTTTATTTATTTTCTTTTACAGTGAGAAAATTTGGACCATACTTGGCAGCCTCTTAGTATATTTGAAACATGTCTATCGAAGAAATTGTCACTTTTTAAAATGCTTCCTGGAAAATAACTAGGGTATCAAATCAGCTCCCACATGAGTTGGATATCTTCTTCGTAGTCATTCAGCCATTTGTCAGAAACCTTACGTGAAAACTTGCCATTTAATGGCTGTCGCCTATGGTTTTGCTAACATTATACGCTTCATATTTCTGACTTTAGCCATAGAACAGTTATCTACTGCAATGATGACTTCTTAACTGGTGACAGTCAGGAAAAAGGTAGTCAAAGAATATTCAAGACAAGCTCAAATGCTGCGACTGTTGTATCAAACCGATATCTAGTTCTCCTGTAATGCAAGAACAGAACAACGACCGGTTTACTTTTAGCAAGCAATTAAGTGCATGGTGTTCTTTCTTGGTCAGGCAAAACTCTTCATCCACATGGTCTAGCAGACAGGGTACCACTGTGAGATTAATTTCGTGAAGAAAAAAACAGCAGACATCTAGGAAAAGTGAAGTTTTAATAAGAAAAGAAACATTTGAATATCTAGCCATCAACGTGATTAAAGAAAAATTAAACTAACTAAAGAATTTAGTACGCCAATATTATATACCAAACCAAATTGCACGTCCAACGTCAAGCTACACTTGCCATAGTGGAAAAAAAACAATCTTAAATTAACTGACAGATTAACCTAGATAAGGGGAAAAATTAGAGACAACGATGTTACAGTAAGCTGTACTTCTCAACTTAGCAAAGATGAGTAAGACCTGCAGTGCCGAAGTGACTCATAGCGCTCAGATTCTATCATCACGGTTTTCCCCTTATACATGTGTGTCACTTCGTCGCTGCAGCAACCAACAAGCAAATATGTATTTGGAAACCTACAAGTTCCCAAGATAAGTTAGCCAGGCATAAATAATCATAAAAATTACTTCAGGAATGGTGGGGAAAAAGTCTGAAAATTGTGAGAAAAAAATTAAGAAATAAAGGAGAAGAAAAAAAGTGACGTCCATAGGCTGTATTAAAGCTAAAAGTTGTAGTATAATACTTTAATGTGATGGCTCAAGATCAACAGTTCTGCAGTTATACACTCGATCGTGCTTCTCAAGCGCCAAAAACCGAAACAATTAGAGATAAATCCACCATATTTTCAACGTAAGACGTTTCCCGCAACTTAACAAAACGCAAAAAGAAAAGTCGGCCCGTTAACTGGACTATTCATAACATAAGACAATCAAGTGATTTTGCTGCGAAATATGCCACAGCCGCAGTCTATAGGGAAGGAAATTTGAGAACAAAAACACATATGCTACATGGTCGAGATAAGGTCTAAACCGCGCCCCAATAAGCTTCAATCGCCATATTAACAAATAACAACCTTAACGCAGTACTTTCATACGTCGTACAGGAAGGGAAACCATGCAGAAGCGCTAAATATGTTTATTTTGCAAAAGTCCGATAAATTCAACTTCAATTCCAGATATTTACAGGAATAGTCCATCCGACACACTAAATTCGGATCCCATATGATGATCAGGACCTTGATCCGTTTTGGCGTTTCAAAAAGACCAAAGAACTCCGCAAACTGGGACATAAAGAAAAAGGTAAACAATCAACCAACGATCGAGACCATGACTTGACACTCCAAAGAATAACCACTTAAATGATTAAGAAATCAATTTCATACTTCTTCCTTAGTAAACCAAGAAACTAAACCCAATTTGACGCGCACCGTGCATTGATCCCAAAACTTGATCCCCGATTCCATTAATATCCAATGCCGAGTTCACTGCCTCCTCCTAAAGACTCTGATATTCAAAACCCCGATTTCGAGTGATCCCCAATCCGATTCACCAGATTCCATTTCCCCTCTAGCTCCATAAAACCCAATGACCACGTAAAATGAACCAATAACCAATAATGAAAAGCAAATAAATTCATAATTCCTCACAGTTTCTTCGCCTGCTCCAGCGATCGAGCATGTCCGAAATGGAACAGATCATAAATGCCATCAGCATATACGCGAACGGGCTTGTCGCTCAACTCCGGGCACGAACTTGCCGGCGCTGGGTGCGGTTCGAACCTCGCCGGTGGCGTCACCGGCTCATCCATCGATTCTGACGATTGCAATTCAGTGCCGTTGGACAGCTTCTTCTTGGGCAGCCGAGCCATCATCCGCCGAAACCTTTACCAGCCAGAATCTTCGATTATGGCGTTCTACCACCCCCTCCCCCCTCCCGGATCGGACCGAGAATTGCTGCTCTAAGGGGAGGGAACGTAACAGGGGAGAGATGTTTTGGAGGGAAGATGGAGGCGGTTTATCGGGTCCTAGAAAACCGCTCCCCCTCAGGAGCGAGGAGGAAAGAGGAAAAGGAAAGAAAACCACCCTCCCATTTATAGCGGTCTAGCAACACGTTATTTTCTTTTTTCCCTAAATATTAAAAAAAAAAACTCTTTTCCCTTATTTTAAGATCGCAGCCGTTCATTTCTCCCATACTTTCCCCCATTTGGATAATTTTATTATTGATTTATAGTTAAACAAATGAGAGGATGTAATGGATTTAAGTCAATCATGTAAAACTAAATTTAATTTGCTTAAGCTAAAACAATTTAATAATCAGATTTCGTATTAACTTCAGCATTCAATTTTTAGATAAATTTGAAATGCACACGCGCTGTCTAATCTAGAGTTAAATTCTCCATGTTAAAAAAATAAACTTATTGGCGATCAGAAGTCATAAAAGAAGAAAGAAGAATGCAAAGGATGTTGAATTAAATACACAATTTCTCTATGTCACTAATAAGAAAAAACGGCCCCAATGAACTTTTTCCTGACCAAATGACAGTACTAATACATTTTTAAATTAAAGTAAAAATTAGTTTTAAACTTGTTCACAGGCAGAACCCCACATGGGCGCCAGGATTCAATTTGACAATCACATCTTAATGAAATTTGACTATCAATCTAAATAAAACTGTGTTTACTAAATGGAGGAAAGAGAGGAAAGAGAGTAAGAAACAAATCGAGAACATTTGCCAACTTTGAGGGTAATTTAGTTTCTTGAAAAAAAACAGTTTAACAACTTTATCTTCCATAAGGTTTTAGCAATCGCCTGTTTTATATATAGAGTGAAAGAAAAACAAATACTTGACAAAGATATCGCATAACATCTTTTCTCTTTGTTTTTTCTTTTTTCAACTACAATGGATCTGCTCCATAATTGATATTGTTCCTTATCAATCTAGCATTAAGTTGCCACCCCCACCACAACATACTGGGCCTGCGGTTTGAAAGGTAAAACCTGGTTGAGCCACAACCACCATACCTGGTTGAGTCACAACCACCATGACTTGAGATATGATCATCGTCAGAAAGTTCAAGGTGTCGAGCTCCAGAAGCATGCCGGCGGCCCGGCCAACGTTCTAGAGTATGAAAGTCATGGAACCTCCACGTATTTTAGGCTAGTTTATCACTCTGTTTCTCTAATCAGCGACTTTCTGTTGAAAGGAGACCGGAATCACATTAATTGGGGGCCGGAGCCCCTTCTATGAGTCAACAGAGGAATTTATGAAGATATGGAGGCAAGAGAACTAAAGGGTGAGTACAAGATCAGGATTTCATGCATAGCCTGTTGTATAATAGGATTGAGTGTAGCTTGTTGGGTAAGAGGATTCAATGTCATAGTGGTACACATAACGTGGTGGAGAAGGAGAGCTGAGTTCGCTTGTGGCTGGCGATTCTGCATGACATTCGTTCTTGTCAGATCTCATTTCTCCCCCCTCTCTCTCTTCTTCCGCTTCTCTAACTTGTCCCATCTCTATATCCTCGATAGCACGGAACACCGGGTGCAAGTAAGCATCAGCTAAGTAGGCCTTTAGGTTTAAATCAGGCTCTGCTTCTCGCTCAGCCATGTCTTTAGCCATGGCTTCCTGGCATTTGAACAAAGTTGAACCATCAGGAGAAAAAAGTTTAGTTGCAATCGTGACATCAACATGTGCAAAATGGTATAATGAGATGAATTACTTAAGAGAGTAACAGCCATGCAGGTAGCTCACCTCAAGTGGGTACCTACGGAATGCCGGTTCAAATCTGTGTTTGCAGTATTTGTGGAACCAGAATGTCAGCACAGGAAGAACGATAAGCAAGGGAGTTGAATCAGCTGCTTTCTTTGTGCTTAGAAGGCCAAGCAGAAGGAAGTGCGAAATTATCAAGCTTGCGATTATGCGGCCGTGAACATGTGGCCAGAATGCAGCTGCACTCTCATATTCTTGATCATAAACGTTGATAATCTACAAAATTTGTTGTAGAAGTTACTAACAGCATGCAAGCCACATGGCAAAAAAAGTGATGGCTGTTGGTATAAAGTGTAGGCGATGACAAAAATGAAGACAAACATAGATGACAAGTATAGCCTCAATGCATTCGAACATGTATCTTTAGAATGCAAATGATTTCGCTCTTATACATCTTTTTGCATGTAGAACGAACCTAGTGACTTAAGAAAGAAGTGGAATGGATACAAAAGATACAAAATATATAAAGTACTAATGCATCAACATCATGAAAAATAAAAGTTTATGCTGAAAAAGAAGCAACAGATGAGTGGTAACAAAAATTGAATTCTATAATTTTGAGTATCCATTCTAGGAGCACTGACCATAAGATTTATGACTCTCAGTCACAAAAGTGCAGCTACTAGCGATTCAAAATCTAAGATAATGCTCAGCCTCAGTATGCCTCCAACAATTCTTAAAGAAAAAGATCCAGTCATCCAAATTCTTGCGTCCAATAACTTTTTTAACATAATAATTTTCACTATTAACATGACAGAAAAACTCTTTAAACAGAAGTCTTAGGAAAATTACATAAGAACTTTTAGAAGCATGTCCTTGTCTGTTTGTTGGAATTCACACGTAAGAAATTCACAGTTGTGTGATGTAAGAATGGTGTAATCCTATCAGAATAAATACTTGAGAATACAAAAGAACAGGACATGGTAAGAGTTCATCACGTGATCCACCTGCAGTTTCCTGTTTGAGTGCAACTCCATGCCCAGTTGTATGTTCATGTGGGGGTGAGTGTGTGAGAAGAGAGGCCCGCATTCATGAGAAGTACAACAAAGTGTTTAAACTTTTCATCTAGTCCAATGCAAAGAGCGGGAACAAAGGAAAAGCTAACCTGATGACGGTAAACGAGGAATGCAAAGCCGAAGAAAATGATGATAAAGGGCAGAAGAAGAGGAGAAACGACTGCATACACAAGCCCAAGAAGGAAATATAGCTGAAGTTTTGGAAGGTTCTCTGGGACCCCAATGCTTCCTGGATCCATCGCATGCTCTCTATCTCTCTCAGTTTTCACTAGGAACATATTTTTCAGATGGTATATGACCAGTGCTTTCAATCGAAGGATCTCACTAGCAATACCAGCCCAACCGTCAACCATTATGTATGTCATGAAAAATGTTGCCTTCATTGGAATTGACACGCCAATTGTTTTGGGGATCCTGCAAAAATGTAACTTCATTGGAGATTTGATGTTCATGGAAATCTAAACTCTTACTTGAACTAAGTGATGTAATAAGAAGATCTAGTGAAGATGGGCAACTAGAACACACAACTGAATTGAACTCTTAGTCTTAACAACCAAGTCCTACATGCAGATAAACATAAGTCAACAATCATTGGATTAGAAGGTCTTACTCGGTGGGTGGTTGATGTATAAATGAATGAAGCTGTTGAAAAGCTGTGCCAGTGATTATGCTTCCCAAAAAGACATTCACCAGCATGAAGTAATAGTACTTAGCTGCTGCTTTTCTCTCTAGCTTTGACAATGCTATATATCCTTCAACTTTAGACATAATCAACAAGATTGCAGGAAGAAAATATAAGAAGATCTTTAGTGCAAGTCCAGGAAGAAAACCCTGAAGGAAAGATTTAATCACCTTCCTGGAAACATAACATCCAAACATTAGAACTTCAGATGCAGTATATAAGAATGTTCGTAGGAAAAAGAAAAAAGTCAGTCAAAGCATGTGAATTGCAAGCCCATCAAGAAAACTAGGAAATGGACAACTAATTAAGATGGTTCATGTCTCCGACAGTTTGACATTATTCTTCTTGAAATGAGCTACATAAAAGGAAACAAGTATATATGTATATTAGCACAGGCTCCAAAAAGAATGCTGACGAAAAAAGTTGTACTTACAATTCAATCACTGGCCTGAGAAAGGGAGCAACTTTTTCCAAACCATCAAGATTGGCAAGCGATTGCACAAAAGCTATAGGTATCATATAAAAAAATATTAATGCAAATACAGATACTCCTATGACAAGCTTTCGTATGCTCAAAGAAACAAATGGAATGGCCAGATTCTGCCAGTACACATCACGTGGCTCAGGTGCCCAGCCAGTTAACCAGATTGTAGGATTCTTGCTTTGTTGTGTCTGAGCACAAACAGCAGCACCCCATCGTGAATCAAATGAAACAAAAGCAACGGGCATAATAGCCTTTGCATCCATTAGAATTCTCTGACGCTCAGTGATTATCTGAAACATGAAAATGAAGATAGTAAATGAACTTGTAGCTTTTCAACTGATATTGGATGTCAAAAGAACAAGCAAGGGCTTAAACGTCAGTGATTCAGGACTCAATTCAGAGTGGTTGCCTTATGAATCGCCAGATCCACATCATGACTTAGCTTGGTTTTGATGACTTCATTTTTCCATAAAGAATAATTATGTATCTATATAATAGTGTTTTCAATTCACTATAACATTAACAGATCCATATAATATGTAATAATGATGTGTATGTATATATATAATGCAATTTTTTAATAATAAAAATATTTACTATAACGGTGTTAATAGTTAATAGTATATGTATATGCAGGATGCAGCTTTTCTGTAATAATATATATATATATATATATATATATATATATATATATATATATATATATATATATATATATATATATATATATATAGTTAGATAGATAGATAGAGAGAGAGAGAGAAGAGAACATATAATATGTCCAGAAATGTCCGACTCTCAGTCAAACCAACCTGTCAGAGCTGAATGAATCTCAGATGACTCAGCCTGGTCACCTCATGACCTGGCCAAGACTTTGCAACTTCCTGGTTTTTCATTTTCTTGACCAGGTTGATAACGAGTCAATGAGTCAGCTCGTCAACTGAGTCAACTCAGCTCAGTTTTCAAACACTAGGAATAAGGAACAGAAATTCTAATTTTTCTTTAAAAGTTTGTTTTCAGAAAGAGCAAAAAAGGCTTTTAAGCTTCAATGGCTACCAGTCGGCTGATAAGACTAAAATAAGCAGAAAAATCATAGACATTATTACTTACCTTCTTCTCAAGTTGTTCAACCCTTCGCTTATAGAAGTTAATAGCGTCAACTTTTTTACCACAAAGACCAAGAAAACCCATCTGGAATATGCAAGGAGAAAGTTAAGGAAACCACAATAGTCAAGATTCTTCAACTCTACATAATTTAGGCCTTTGTAGATTCTGATTACATAAACAAAGCATAGCAGGTGTATACGCTAACCTTTGCAGTCGGCCGTGCATCTGGATGCCTTTCGAACTTAAGCTGATAGTAGTCTAGCCAATTCTGAAGCCTTTCCTTTCTCCTCACAAGCTTTGCAAACTTATTTCCATTATAAACCACCTGAAGGAAAAAGTACTATTACACATATGCACCAAACAGAAGCACTTTAATTATGAAGAACTATAAACTTGATTTTTCCTTGTAGAAGTTTTATCCTGTATTTTCTTTTCCCCTGATAGACATTAACTATTTGCAATGGCACAAGCATGCATACACATGCAGACATATACAACCAATACGAACGAACAGTATTCTGATTCAGCTAATCAGCCATTTGTCTGAAAGGAACCACTTAGTTTCAGCCAAAATATTGATGTTAAACTAGCACTAGGTAAAGGCAACTTCAGCACGTTGTCAATGGCTGAACAAAAGTTTAGAAAATGCATGATGTTAAATAATTAGTAGCTTGAAGAGCATGTTTGTTTCTCTGATTCTATCAATTTGAAGCTTTATCAAGTGGCCGTAGAAACTCAAACTGCAAAAAAGTAAAAAAAAAAAAAAAAAAAAAAAGGAAAGAAAGAAAGAAAGAAAGAAAATGGAAAGAAAGACTTATCTCACCTGGTGAGTAAGATAATTATTAGGGTGATTGGTCCGAAAAAATTGCTCCACATTTTCTGATACTGAGCGCCCAGAAGCAGATGGTACATTCCTAACAATTACCTGAAATGAATTTGCAGAAATGAAAAATTACACAAAAGCATCAACTTTAGCATCTTTTCGCCCAAATAAAATTCTTTTTTATGATAATTGATGCAGTCCGCAGGCGAGGCAGTGAGATTTATGGAATAAGCACTATATAACTTACAGATGCAGCACTACTACCGTGCAGGTGCACCACTTACTCTAATGACTGAAGCACTATATAACTTACAGATGCAGCACTACTACCGTGCAGGTGCACCACTTACTCTAATGACTGAATCAAAGGGTTGTAGCTGAGTGCTTAATGCTTATCTTTCACACACTTGCACTGGCAGTGCATGATAATGAAGTAAAAAGGCTTATTTCAGACTAAAAAGTGAAAATTTTGAATTACCAGGAGACAAGACTTGACCAAGAGAAATAATCATGCCATGATACAAAATTGACAAGTATTAATTCTCCGTATTCTCATGTTTGTAGAAACTTCTATAGTGACTGAAAATCATTTATAACTAACTCTATGAAAAATGCAGTTCACAAGATAACCTAATGTGCATCAGAAGATGGAAGATAACGGTGCAGCATAATCTAGTAAACATATATCAATGTAGTCAAAGAAAGAGAAATGCTATCTGGCAAGGCATGCACTTATTGGCAAAAGGAGAAATGAGCTTGAGTTACAATGACAGGTAAATTAACTCACAGTGAATTGATCGACACAGCGACTTTGTGAAGCCAAAAACTTTAACCTCATGCGTACAATTGCATCATATTCCTTATAGAGCAGGAAGCAAGTCCACATTGTGAACAAATAAGCCATAAATAGATGAAACCAAAACCTGCAAACAAGCAGGGATGGTCAATCAAGACAACTAACACATGCAAAAGGTTACCTCAAAGACAAACTAACCACAACCTAGAAGAGTCTTGCTTCATTACAAAAAACCTTTCAGAAAATTGACAATTGAATCAATAATACATGAGATGAACACCAAAAAAATTATATGGAACATTAGTTTACAGATCCCTTGGTTTGTGAGGCATTCCATGTTTCTTTACACCTGACCAATAAATCCTATGTTAATACGTGTTTCAGTTCAGCTGAATTGGCAAGAAAAATTTTTTCTAGCAGGGAATCACATGTACCAGCAAAACAGAGATTCAGTTATTGACACTCAGCAATTGGTGTCAAAGCTTTGCTATACTTATCAATTCAAGAGACGTACAGTGGCAGGTCTCACGGGTACCAGCTATGTAAAATTAATGAACCATGTCACCGTAGTTCTTTCTTTTCTTCACATGCATATCCCTGAACATTGGGACTAGAAGCATAAAGGCAGCAGAATATGTAATACGATAACTAACTTACATTTTCAACTTAATTTGGATTATCAAGGAAACAAGAGAATCTTACCTTTGAGATCCAGAAGTAACATTTGATATTGACAGCTTATCGATGCTGTTATAAATTATATCTTTTCTCAGGTAAGAAAGGGTTGCAAGAGTCGTACCAGACAGATTGACTGGAACAAGGATTAAAATGGCAAGGAAGGCCATTGGCACAAATATCTTCAACCTGTTTCACAAAGCGATGAATGCTTAGAGATGCACTAATTTGAGAAATTGTAAAACGATGTTTTCACTTAAATGGTTGAATAAGTTCTCTAAATTGAGACAGTATCAGAATATTGTTTTGCTTGAGATAGATGCCGAGCAACAGAATTTTACCATCAAAATTACGAATAATTAGCCAACTCCATCAGAGCATACATACATGTTACAACGTGCAGACATAAGATGCCAAATCACTATGAAACTGAATTATACATTTCAATCATTCCTCAACGGCGAGACAATGGCGTTGGAAACACAACCTTGCAAATGCATCGCATTTCGTTCTTCTCATTATGGCAGTTTCAACAAGCGGCCTTGGATGACTCTCTCATTGAAGCCATAGACCTTAGGTTCACATTACAAGAAAGTGTATCCGCTTTTGGCGCTTACTTAAAGGAAGACCAGCTTCTAAAATGGAGGTCAAAGAGGTCCAACTCTCTATCGTCCTCAAATATCAGTGACTATAGCCCTCATGAAAGGTTACGTGAATGGACCAAAAACAAGAGAATGAACACAAATAAACATTTGTGAAAAATGTGACAGATTGAAGCTAAGTTTGCAAAGTTGGTAAAGACTTGGGTGGGCTCCTGATGGAAGACTCGTATTGAAAGATATGATGAATGCTAAGATTCAGGGCAATGGTTGTTTTTGGAGTATTTCGAGAAGCTACGGTATTTGGAGACGCTTCAAAGAGGGAAAATGGTTACAAACAGCTCCAGTAACGCAGCAGGAATACCCATCAAAGTAAACAAAAACGGATTGGCCAAAAATTTGTTAATCTCAAGCTGGAGTTGAAGTCACTCACTGTAAAAAACTTTCACAGCCACCATTTTCTTAATTCAATCATAAAAAGTCACCTCCTTAAAATCTTCAATTTTGTCATGCATGAACAAGAAATGATCATCAAATGCTAAAACAAGGAGAAATCTGGCAAGGACCCATCCGGATTACACAATTTTTTTTTTGAAAAAAGATCAGGACCGAGTAACTTACTCTCAACGGACGACGATAAACAGTAGGCCGCGTTTACTACTAGAAAGAATTGCAACAACCGAGCATGTCAAACATCAGGAAATTGCGAATTAAAGACTAATTCGCCCAAGAGAGCCAAAAGAAAAGATACCCAAGTAGATAAATTCTGAGGTAAGCCGCAGAGTCGACGCCGGCATGCTCGATAATCTGCTCCTCGCTCATCTTAAGCGCTTCAGGCATCCAATTCAAGAACTTCAAATATGTCATGATATCGAGGTTGACGAATTTTCTGACAATGTTCCCTGACCTTGCGGTGCTCTTCCTTGCCCCATTGAGGTACCATTTGGAGAAGTAAACTCTATCATTGATGGGTTGGATTCTGAGCAGAGCAAACGCGACCAAGAACGCGAAAGCACTCAGAATGTTTATGACAGCGGAGACTGCAAGATCCTCCACAGTAGCCATTTCTCATAAGACCAAACTGATGCAGCTACAAGCAGAAAGGAAACATAAGATTGAGAAAGTCGAAAGAGCAAAGACTTGCGAGGAGGAGAATGAGAGGACAGAGGGTCTGGTGAAATTGTGGAGCCGAAGCAGAGAATGGTAACTAACTTTATAGAAGAACTCTTGTCGTTTGTCACGTTCACATGTACAGCAATATTGTTTCCGATGTTTTAATAGTGTTGGTAGCTCTCTCTCTCCATCTCTCTCGTCAGAAGGAATACTCTGAAGAGATTTTGGCAGTCAGAGGATGCATACAGCTGTTGTTAACAGAATTTTGGGAACGCGCTCACATGCACAGGATCGACAACTTTTTGGCATGTTTCGAACCTTTCTCTCTATCTCTCTCTAATGGAAGTTTTTTACCTTCTTCAGTAAAGCATTGAGAGGAAGAAAACAAGCTGCAGACTTAAGTCTACCCCAAACAGCGGATGCGTCGGAGCACCCTTGACTAGCAAAAAGATTCTTACCTCCCTCCTCCTTTGTCTTTCACTCTGTTATGAGCGAAATAAATCGAGTAAATTTCTAGCAATTTTCTGTCGGTTGCCTGCTTATGTTCTAAATATGGTAATCCGCAGAGTACATTTTTCTGTTTCCTTTGGGTATGGGCAGAACGTGTTAGAGGTCTTACTTTTTTGGATGCCGTCGATGATTAAATTTTCGCTGCCAATCACTGCGCAGAGGCGTGCAGTTAATGGCTACTGTATCGCGAGATTAGCATTATTTTTTTACAGTCTCTCGGTATCTTTTTCAAGCTTAAAAATCTTCATTGACGTTTTAAAGAATACCATTTGGTCCTTTCCATCAATTATTTGATCCAGAATTAAGAGGAACAGTGATCTTGTACCCATTGTTTAAAAAGATTCAGAAAACACAATTCCAATCCTTGAATTGTGATGACAAACTGCCATTAACTGAACATATCTCAAAGCAAAGTACTTTTATTACACGACAAGAAAAAAAACTGTCCCCCCTTTTCTTTTTCTCCTTTTCTTCGGGGATGGAAGCTAAAGAACTTCGAAGGCTCTTCCTTCTTCTACGGGTCCTGCCTGATTATGCTTGTCTTGCAAATCTGGGGATCCCCAGATCCATTGTCGTCCTTCAAAAGGCCACGCCTTTTCAGTGATTAAACAAAGAAAAATCTCATGTGCAAACTACCAAGTACAGCCCACCTCAACGGGGCTGATGATTTGCAATGGCGTGCTCGAGAAAGATACTGTTTCAACTTTCAAGGAAATGGCCTCTTTAAAGTGGCTTGATTGATCTTTTGGAGAGTTTGTCCCTCCAAGGCACGTTTGATGGCTCCGATAATGTTCTTGAATGTTGTTTTTACCAAGATGTACTTACATTAGAAACTAGGCAAAGAAAATCAAACTTTTCTTCCATCGACTTTCTTTCCTCGATTTATGTATAAGAAAGTATACCGTGATAAAGGAAGTCTTTATCTGCGTGTGCTTAATTGCCTTTTCATACGATGAGAAGAGAACAACTTTTAAACGAAGTAAAAAATTAACCAAGCAATCAAACCTGCCCTCCATAATTTCTGCCATTTAATTTAAGTGGTATCCTTGCTAGGCAGGAAAAATCATTCATTTTCTAAAAAGCTTTGTGGATTTTCTTGATTTTCAGTTGGGGAAAAAATGGAAAAGTCATCCTGAAGCTAGATTTGTTAATACCAAGCATTGCCTTCGAGCGCTGGATGAAATGTGTCAAACAAAAAATACCTTAATTTTGTGTCCTAAATAATAAACGACTCAAATTTCCATTGAAAACCCATGTGACTGGTCCCACCATTAACTTTTAGAGCCAGTACCAACATACACTATCCTGCACTTTCACTAACATAAATAAAATAAACAGTTATTATTTATATGCTTTAGATTACTCACAATTTTTACTTCATGTGAATTGACTTTATCCCCAATTTCATAGTGTCTTGTATGTATTTGTAAAGTATAATATTTCCTTGGGTATCATGTTTTTTGTTACAGTAAGGGCTGGTGCCAAACGGGAACCCTGAAAGCTGATTGGACCAGGCAAATCCTGAACTTGGCAACTGTAATCAAGCCTGAAACCTCAAAGCAAATTAACAAAAAGTGAAAAAAATAATAAAAGAGAATCATTCGAACGTCAAACTTTAATATCCAATTTCCAAGCCAACTTCTCTTACTTAAGTCACCTTATATATATATATATATATGTGTGTGTATTTCCTTTTTACCATCTACTTAAGTCGAGTTATATATATATGTGTCCTTCCTTTTTACAATCCATCAACCGTATGTTTGCCATTTTAAGTCCCCAACACGGTACCTCTTCTTAAGAGCGGGTAAAATAAAACATTTTTTGCCACGAACGACTAGTTTATTTAAATCTCAAATCGTTTACCGAGTTCCTTTTGACACCAAAAAGCAAAAACGAAAAGCCACACAGGAACCGATTCCTCAAATTTTGTCAGTTATGGGGAAAATGCTGCCTGTGCTTCAAAAAAATGGTAATTGTCAGCCTCGATGAGGTAAAATGGTGAAATTTTGGACTGTAGGCGAAATAAAAATGAAGGCTCCCCACTATGAGATATACACATAAAGAAGGTACTACTTTATTCGTTTACCAATTCCCTTATCTGCACGCTTGCTCTCAGCACGGCTCCTTTTTCTGGCCTCAGCCGCTCCTTTTCCAACATGAAAGCACCAAAATCATTTTGTTTCTTTTGTTCTTTTATTTTTACAAAGGAGGAGAGACGACGACGACTTTGAAGTGAGAGTAAAAAGCACATAAAAGTGTTAAGAAGTTCTTTCTTACCTTTTGAATAATGTAAAAACATAATCTATGCAATGAACTCTTCATCTTCTTAGTAGTTATATGGCAGTTGAAACACTAAAACAGGTGGTCATGAATCTAGCTACCCTTTTTTAGACACGAAGCTCAAAGATTTGCTGTGATAAAGCTCCTAGAAGAGAAACGAGCTTCTATGATATTTGATTTCTTGTATAAAAAACGATTTAGTGCAAGTCCAGGGAACTCATATGCTATAATACCGTCATTAGTGGCAGTTCTGTTGCACCTTCAGTGCATCTTTTATATTAATTTACCTGATAATTATTTTTCAGATGATTTTAATATGCGCCTCTTTCGTTTCTTTATGGGACAGTGTGATTATTTTGGAGTTGGGTAGATAGGTACTAGATACATGATTCGACTCTGCTCCGACTTTGTTTCATAATTTACTTTTAAATTTGTATTTAAATATATATAACTATACATTATATATAAAGTTTATTTTAATCCGGTTGAATCTCAAACCCAAATTGTAGGCAGTCAATTACGAGCCAGGCTTTTTATATAGTCGGGCTGGCCAGATGTCTCCCAAGACCTACACCCAAATCCTGTTTTTATACTCAAATCTAACAAAATGCTTGTTAAATTGGACTTGGGTCAACCACAGTCGAGGTTGGTGCACAATTAAGGATGGGTGTCAGACCAGGCCTGAGGGTAGAATTAAGGATGGGCGTCAGGCCGGGCCACCTGAAGAAATCAGGTGGGTTCAACCTAACCCGGGCCTCATATATATATATATATATATATATATATATATATATATATATATATTTATTTTAATTCTTAAATTAAAACTAAGCCCTAGCTGACCCGTGACCCGGGCTAAATCGGGTGGGGGCGGACTAAGCCCAGGTCCAACTTGGCTGGGCTTGGGCTAGGGCCACCAAAATGGGTCCTCACCACTAATGCAAATAGTTGTCACAACCACCCTACCAAATTTCTTTTATTTTTTATACAGGTGCTCTTAACTATACGTTAATTTTTATATATTGGGATGGTTTAAAGCAGGAAAATTGAAATCTTTTTTGAAACAATGTCCTTTAGCCTAAAAATTCTTGCTCGGCCTGTGGCCAACCATGATAGGGTAAGCCAAATTTTGAACCCATCTACATCTTTTTATCCTACGTGGATTTGGTAGGGAAGCAAAGATGTTTCTAGTTAGCCCGTGACTCCATGAAAGCGGCCAAGCAGTTCTGAGTATATTGATGACTTCGCTTCCTGTATCTTCTGTCTTTTCCTATGTGTTTTACATATTGACAAAATGAGAGTTTTTTTTTTTTTTTTTTTAAGGCAAATATGGACAACAAATGGAGTTGATTACTTCCTCAGTCGGGGATTTTGCGTTTTTCCTTCTCAGAGTTCTTACCTCATGGTTTTTTATCTTCTCTTTTTTTTTTCAAAAAAAAAAGAAAAACGTTTGGGCATTTCTCGTTTGTAGGCTCAAGCATGTGCAGTTGGATTTTCTGATGCAGATCTTGCTTTTGCTGGCAAAGGCCAAAGATGCTCCAGGTTTAGCTTTTCATTTTTCAGATATGGACACTTTATTTTTCCATGTCATAATATGTGTGTGTATATATATATATATATAAGAGAGAGAGAGAGATTGGGACGCATGTGAAGCCTAAAAGGAAAGCTACCCAAGTGAAAGAACAGCTTGCATCTCTATGTAAAAGCAAAAGCGTGTAAAAAACTGCCCTCTTTGTCAATGTGGCAGATAACTTTTCCATTGCCAACCTTTCCTTTCCACTAAACAAGTCCATCAGATCAAGAAAGTTAGGCAGCCACCCGGTTGAAATCATCATCCCTCTAAAAATGGTGCAAAATCAACAGTCGTCAAATTTTCATGAACTTAGTCAATTGGAGGAGTGTGGAGTCCAATCCCAATTTGGTGGCTTCCCTTTGTAATTTTTACTGTTGCAGTGATGTCTTAAAAGTTCTGTGCTTGAAAGGGGACCAGCATTTTGTAGATGTAAGAAGAAGACTCTGTCTTTCCAAACTACATAAATCCTTGCATTCTTGCGTGTTAGTTTTTTTTTTTCCTTGTTCTCAATTTCAAGACAGTAAGAGAGTCTTGTTCTTCAACAGTTCCTAATAGTGCCAAATGCAAGAACTTACTTAACCCAAGAACAAGATTTTCACTTTTTCTTTTTCATTCTTCAACTCGTATTAAGATAAATCTGCTCATAAGGCCGAGTGTTTAAGTTAAAGGAGGTCGCGATCTCATTGAAATCCGAGCCCGTTGTCAGTGGATTGGGCATTTCCAAGGGCCCATTCACCTCATTGGATGCTTGATCTACCTTTTGAAACGATCTAAATGCTTGGTGGAAACCATTCTGTGCCTGTCAGTTCCACAAACTACTCCGTGAGTGGGAACATGAAGTGTCCCCACATTGTCAACCTCATACGTTGCTTTCCACAAGACCAACCTGGTGGTGCCAATAGTGGACAATTGATCTCTTCATTTACATTTGGGAGAAACAAACAAGAACTCGATTCTCTTTCAAGAACTTGATTCCCTTTCTTGGCAGCTTGATCTCATGCACAGAGCCGTCGATCCTCATTAGCCATAATCGTTACTTGGACCAGTAGATAGAGATTGCCCACATCAAATTAAGGGTCACTTTCGGCGAGTCATCATCTATTTGCACCTACTGCAACTCCAAAAGCATTCAACACATTACTAATTTGAGAACGATAACTTGTGTAAGCCATGAAATGGAGATCATATTTCTAAGATGTATAATCTTTACCGTCCATTTCGATTATCAACGGTCACCATTACGAACATCAACATGATGTGCTCTTTGATGGGTACCACTACTTTCATTTGAGAACCGACCTGGCTTGTCCTTTTTTCGCCTTCTGGGTCCAATGTTCATGAGGAGTGGGACATATGAGATAGAGACGGATGAGCTCAGATCACTTAGGAAGACATACTTTGATGCAAAAACATGGTGACACAAGTGTTCCCCTTACATATAGAAGGTGAGACACATAACTATGCTAACTAAATTGACTGATGAGTACATATTGACCACTTTTGGCTCATTTTTTTAAGAAGAAAGCATGGTTTACACCTGAGCCTTGGTTCACAAATTAAAACAGATAATCCCCATGCAAATGCTTTAACTATCTTGGCAGGACAACTCTGTAGTTTGCTGATCTAGTGGAAGCCTCGTCTACAACCTATGTATAATTATATTTATCCTTAAAATCTAAATGGTTATTCTAATCAAATGTGGACCGACATTGATTTAATAAGAATTAGCCTTTGAGTTGTCTAACCGCAGCATATATATAGGATTTCACGGTAGTTCAAAAATCTTCAGAAAACGCCAATTTTGGGTTTTGCTTTTGTTTTCAGAAACCAAAATTGAATCGAGAGACTTGGTCACAAACCCCATGGCTAGTACTCCGCCTATACATACTTAGCTTTGTGCAAAGGGTTTGTACACTTACAGAGCTCAAACCAATAGCAGCCGAAGCGTAACTCCACTACACCAAGGCCCCTTCGAGCTGAAATTTGGGTAGATAAAAGTTAATTCAACACACACACACACACCCCTGCAATTCAATGTGTAAAATTGTAAAAAAAATTGCTTCCCGCTTCCACGTTTCTTCTTCATGCAGATTCGAATGTGGAATAAACTTTGTAACTTTGTATTTGCTGAAGAGGCAGTCAGCTTATTCACCTGCAAAATTCTCGCGCGACTAGGTCGGTGCAGCACAAGTACCCAATCAAGAACAGTGAAGTCATCAGTCAGGCTTCTGGAAATGGCATCCCTTGGGATGAAAATTTCTCCACAGCCTCAATGCATGATAGGCCCTTGCTGCAGAATGCATCGTTGCCTGACAAGCATTATGGTTCCTCGGACCGTCATGGGCATCTGATTTCTTTTCCTGGGTGTTACTAACAGACCACGTCAATAGGTAGGACTATTTGCAACGAGTAAAATAGTTAGCCTGGCTAATCAATGTGCTCGTTGCAATATGGCTAGTTAAACCCCGCAAATATCGAAACTATATGCATACATAGAATTCTTTAGGCAACAAGACATGAAAGCTTCCTTCCTCATATGAAAAGCACAGAAACTGCAAATTTCTTTCAAGTTTCGGAAGTGCAAATTTCTTTAAAAAAATAACAAGGCTTTCTCATTAAAATTGAACGTAATTTAGAACAAAGGAACAAAATAGTATGAGGGGAACAAAATTTTCAAGACGCACATAAACGAAAACGACATGTTTGGAGGTTTAACATGCCAGTTCTTTTCTTCTGCAGCTTTTGGGCTTGGTATGAGAAATGAAATGACTCAGCCGGTTAAACAACCATGGCAAGTGAAGCAGTGGAGATTGCTAGAATGACTTGGTCGACCTACTCACATTTGATCGACTGGTATATGTGGCGAACAAACTGCAACGATGCACAGAATCCAACTGTGCCCAACATGAGGAAGAACCCATAGCATATGCAGGCCATGTAACCAAAGAAAAAAGATGTTTGCATGAAACCTGACATATCTGATCTCGCAAAGTAATAATAAATGCAGTAGCCAAAGATGAAAATCCCAGTAGATCCTCCACAAATGACAGACCTGCAGTGCAATGATAAAGCACATATTAGATATCTTAAATACCAACACAGCCAGTGGCGGAGCCAAAAATTTGCTGCTAAGGAGCACTAATAGTTTAAATTTTAAACTTTAAAGTGCACCTGTATATAAATAGATAAAAATTAAGGAGGTAGCCATGTAGGCAATGGCCCACATCAGCCCACACCTGCCTCCACTGCTGAATACAAGATAACATGGTCATCGACCCTCCTCATACAATTGTTAAAGCATGATGAAGGCTAATCATCTCTCAAGTTACAGCTTTGATATATAATTATCTGTTTATTTCACAAACAGTTAACTGCTCATTTCAGGATTTATGACCACCCCATATAATGGACATTACAAACCTCATGTAATGGAACTATGGAACTAGGAAAAGTACAGAGACAGAAACTAGGAAAAGTACAGAGACAACTCCATCTGCACTACTTATAACAACTGTTTGATATTTGAAAACATATGCATTAAAGAACGTGATATTTCTGCCTTTGAAACATGCAACAGTCACAGCTCAAAAATAAATCATCTTAACTGGAAAAAGACGTGATGGCAGTGAACATGAGATGTAACTTAGGGATTCCAGGATTAGATTCAGCATACAAATCCCCAACTTGACTAAAGAAAGGACCATCAGTTGAAAGATAAATTGAGAGGCAAAGGACTGATGAACACTAATCCCACACATGTGCAATTCTTAATCAAACACCTCAAACAAGTGTAATAGCCCAGAAACGTGAGCTCCATGGATAAGAAATTGCAAAAATACTTTAACGACACAACAAAAACTTATAAAGCATGTTACAGTAAGAGTCCGCATTTGCTGCATCAAATAGCACAAACAGCAACAAGACCGATATGGAACAGGTTGTTTACATATGAAAACCCATAACCTGGTGATACAATATAAATGTCTGCCATGGCAGCTTCGTGCACATAATTGCAATATGAGCATAGATAGGGTAATACTAAACCATCCAATTATAAAGAAACACCAACAGGATCATGCTTCAATTAAAAATTTTATAATCAGCTTCAGGAAAGTTACATAAGAATCAATCATTAATAAAAATTGAAACAGGGAAAAATCTACAGTTTTAAACAGCAAACTGTACCATCAAGAAAGGGAATCATGAAAAAAATATGATATACCACCACATGGATACAGGCCTGATCGAATTGTGAAAAGAAATGCAAACTTTGAAAATGTGGGATCATCTTACCTCCACCACCACTCATGGTCCTCGACTGCTAGCTGGAAGTATGTCAATGCCACCGTGATGAATGCAGTCACAATGATAAGAATGATAAAGACTATGAACAGAATGCTGTAGATGGTATAGATTTTGTGACCCCATACACTTGCAAATATGTAATATAGCTCAATATAGATGGCACTGAAGGGAAGGAAGCCAGCCATGGCCATCTGAGGAATAGTTCTCCTGTACCATGGTAGTGGAGGTATTTCTCTAGGGTACTTTTTTGTGCGACAAGGAGCTTGGAACTCAGTCTTGCTGTTCTTACCAGCAATCCCACCCAATACAAGCAAAGGAGACGTCACTAGTGTCCATATAAGAAGAATCACCAAGATAGTGCCAAAAGGCAAAGCTGCAGTTGCATTATATATGATAGCTACAGTGTTCAGGAAACAAAATGTCAAAAAGAGAGGGCCACAGAACAAGCATCCTGTCAGCAATAAGTTCCTAACCTGAAAAAAGGAACCAATGCAAGCCAATCAGCCCAAAGGTATAATACTAAATAAGATAGAATTGCAGTGAAAAGCTTAAAACCAGTACCCAATTTGTTCCTTCTAGTTGCAAGTAAGTGGATGTCGCCATGTAACCAGCAATTCCAGAAGTAAGAGCATATATGACAACTAATGCTGTAAATAATGCTCCTCGATTGTATGGATAAAAGACCCCAACCAGTGAAAGGATGAAGATGAATATTGCACTGTTACAAATTAAACACATCTATTATAGCCTACACTGTTAGGCTTAGCAAATCTACTCTAATTTGGTTTCTATAAATTAGAATTATTCACCAAAGAGAACAAAGACTTAGTCATTGATCCATACAGAGCTAAGAGCTGAGCACCAGATCCAAGAACTGCAGCAAATAGGGATTTATGTTTGGGAAATCGGAAAACATCTCCATGGATATATTTCCACCCTGTCTCTTCCTGGTCATCAGGTGACTCCTCATCATGTGAATACCTAAGTGATAACATAGAGAGGAAGGACATCAGTAAACCAAAGACAAGCAAAACATTTTGAAAAAGGAGCATGGTTTACAGTGCGAATGGTGAGATGGTCTTACTTGACAAAGTCATTCTTAAGTACACGCATGAGAATAGTTGCAAGAAACCCAGTTAGGAGGACGACTGTAACACAAGAATTTATTATAGAGAACCAATGAATTTCCAAGTGTTGAGGAGTTGAAGAAGACTGTGAGAACTTATCCATCCTTCTATCAAAAGGGATTTCAGTCTCTTTCCATTTCACTGAATATAAGAATTCTGTCTCTATTTCCTTCTCTTCTGATATGTCTATGGCTAAATTAGGATCAGTCTGAACATTAATCTCAATTACACGATCCTGGTTGTAAGAAATATCGAAGTGAATATGCTTATATAGTAAATATCTAAACTCGCCTGGGTCAGTTTGATCATCTTTCTCAACCTTTCCAATGAATCCCCAAATTGGCAAATCATCATAGTACATCTGGAAGTAGTAATCCTTTAGGACAGCATCCTTAAACTTCGCTACATCTTCTTTTGACAATGTCTTCTTACAGAGAACTTCTGACTCTTTATCCACTCGAAAATCCAGCTGATATGGTGCATCAACTAAACGGTCACCATTTAGAACTTCACCAAGATATTCCTTTTTCTCAGTCACATGTTCTGAAATTTTTCAAAAACAAACATTAAGCATCAGATATACCAAAGAATCAGCTGATTCATCACTGTCACTTCGAATAAAAGAATAAGTGAAAAGCAGACCTGGAATACAGAATGGCAGATCATAATAGCGGTATGTTTCACTGCAAACAAGAGCAATGAAAAACCATTACAGATGATAAGGAAAAGGATTTGCAAGATCTACTATACTAGAAAAGCAAGAACATCACAAGAATAAAAGATAAGATGTCAACAATATAATCACAATAATGAAATTTGTACCTAACTATATATGTTTACCGGATCTGAAAACACTGCACAAAGAAAGACTAAACTATCTCATTGAGTTCATGTCCTAAGTAGTACATGACATCTAATATGCAACAGCAATGAGTACAGGAAACAGAAGCAACTTGACACCTGGAAATGATAAGGATGAAAAAAATGTGTTGGAACAAATAGCCATATATGTTTTTATTCTTGCTTCAGATCGATAGAAAACCAATTAAGGTAGGAAAAAATACAAATCAATAAACCAATTTGATGAGTCAAACCAATTTCCAACTAGATACCTTCAAACGGAGAGAAAAAACACAAGATATTCAATCAGATAACCTACAAAATCATATGTTCAATCAATTTCAGTCTCAGACAGATAAGATTCACTGCCACAATCAGCATTTCCACATATCATTGCAAGATTCAGAATGAAACTGTTCCGCTGTATGATATTTTAAACAGCATTGACTGTTAACATTTAACAATGTGAGGAAGTGCTTTTTTATATTTTTCATCAACTCCTATAAGCACTTTTAATTGGCCACATCGGAGTAAAAAAAAAAACAGACTAATAAGATCCATTAGATTTTTTATATGCCAACTGCCAAAACTGGAGGATCTAACATATGATATTCTCTCCATAAACATGGGATACTCAATTAGGCACAATTAATGCATAAACATGGTTTCCAGAGTGGATTCAAGAAGCCTTTTTTTCTTAGCAAGTACCTGATATATGTTGCATTCAGAGCAAATAATCTGAAGGAATGTTTCTCCGAATCAGTGTCTACCGTTAATCCAACCAAAAGTAAAATCACTAGAATCACAAACACAGGATCTGAAACTACAGACAGAGAGAGGTTTTGACATATGACTGCCTCGAGTAAGCCACAACTGTAATTTCTAATTCATCATATTGTCTCGTGAATGGATTTGCATGGCAAGATTGAAGAAATATTTGCTATACCAACACTCTCCAATTACAATAATTAATGTCAAACAGATTGCTTCTACAGATTCTTATGCAACTGTGATAAGCGTGATTCATTAGCACACCCGCCAACTATAAACCATCGATACTTTTAATCAACTGGGTCTCAAATCTTGAGTTTGGCAATACCGACAGTGACATTGCCAATTAAAATTCAACAACAAAATCAAGGCAGTCCTAAAATTCTGCAGCTATGAAGCTCCGCTCATGGTAAGTGCAATGGTATTCATCAGTAGCGAAATGGTCAAGACGCAGAACACCAACGAGAAGGAAAATATCTAAAACTAAAACATCGAAGCTAAAGTACGCTAGAAAGGGCAAAGGACCCAGACGGAGCAACTATGGACATAACCCATCTGAAAATGGAGAACCAACAAAATCGCACATGGAGAAATTAGACAGGAGCATACCAGATATAGAAAACCATATAAAACCTACTTTCAGAAAAATGAATAGTCAAGATCCGGACAGCAAGAAACCAAGTCATTTAAGATTGAATAAACAAATCAAGCTACCTTGGGTTTTGGAAAGGACCCACTTTATTGACGTACAAAGGCACCTTTTCTTTCTCCTTGTATTTATGATCTGATCCATCTGCTTCAACCCTGAGCCCAGATAATACGAAAAAAAGCAAGACAACAGCTTCCACCATTTTCTCCATAATATTGCAAGCTATCCTTTTGACGGCACCTAGTTGCCTAGCATAAGGATCGACCTTTTTTCTCTTTTTTTTTTTTGTTACTGTAATGGTAAACAATGCCACTTTCAGAATGCTCAAGTGACCATATAAGCAAGAAAGGAACCGTGGACTGAAAAGATACTGAACAAGAAATGATGCGTAACAGTCACAGAATCAGAAGTTCTTGCCAGTATTCACCAAGAAGAAGCGCATCTTTCTGGGAAACCAAAATGGTTAAACAGAAGACACAAGGAAAAGACAGTAGAAGACCCAGGATTCGAAGAAGCAAGCAGGAAGAAAGAACCCAAGGGATCTAAGATGCAGAATCATACCTCTCTTGTGCAATCCCTTTCTGATCACTTCCAAAATATGGGCTGTGGATTTATGGAGATGATTAACGTTCGATTCGGACAATTTGGTCTCTAGTTTTGGATCAAGCACTTCCAAAGATTCACAAGAGCTTGACTTCTGGGCAGAGGAAATGTAAGTGGGAATTTTGGCCAATCGCAAAACCCCGAAGAAAGTATGGGAAAACAATGGGTGGATTCGAACCAATTTTTTCCTTACTAAATATCTTAACGGAAACGCCCTTCGCCTGCTAAGGACATTCTCTTTCCATTTAATATACCTTCCTCAACTGGTGGCGGATACAGATGCCCGCAGATGGGATTTTCGCCCAACTCTCATTGTCGGATCTTATTAAGAAAATATCTAATTAAGGAGAGGGGTTTGGATTTTTAGCTCACAGTTTTGCATCTGAATCTCACGAACGCAAACTGCCAACAGAGATATGTACACATTAAATCTTAGTGGAGATGAATTCAAGGCTGGTTTTAGAAAATCATGTTCGACTTGAGAGATGGTTTGTGGGTTGTACTTGTGCCTCTTGTACTTCCATATAAATCCCCATTATAATTACAATTTGCATTTAAGAACAAATTTAATTTCCTTAAACATTCTTCATGCCATATTTTTGTATCATTTTGACTAGAGACACCAGAGAATGGTGACAACAGAACAGAGGTAAGGAGTTTTAAATGAAAACCAGTTCCAAAATGTGTCGAATGAAATACTTGTTTAAATCCTAACTCTGTTATTCTGTAGTCTGAATCTTCTCAAAGTATCGTCCTTGAAAGGCATCACGTTCACAACTCTTTCGGGTTTTACCTTTCCAAATGGTAAGTCCAGTGAATGAATGGCCATAAATAGCCTGATCCTTGAAGCAGTTTTATCGATATGAGATCGCCGACAAACTGGAACCCAAGGGGGCAGAAATCCTCCCCAAGAATATCCACATAAGGCATGTATCGGTCAAGCTAGTTCATATCGATACAACTGATACGAATAATTAAAACAAAAAACTTTTATTTTTTACTGAAGGTCATGATGTGCACCGATACCTGCTGATACGTATCGGTTTTTCATGCTTCTTCATATGTACAATTACAACTTGAGCAAACCTTCTGTTTGTTTAATGAAATGGGAAAACTTAACAAACCAAACCAATGTTAAGTAACTGCTTCCAGGTGAACAGGAGGTTGATAATCCTCTACCGGTCTACCCAAAAAAGAATCGGAAGCTGCCCCTTTCCCCTCTTATTTTCTTTTACTTCCGAGGTCTTGGCTGCATAGGGACCTGAGTAGGATACTGTCAACTATAACGCCATCATCCCACAGAAGTCAAACAGGTGACTTATTTTTTATATATTCGTCTGTTCGACCAGTTGTGCCCTGCCCTCCAATGACCTGTGGGATTTTGAAGCACTGGGCCGACAATCACGGCAGCGTGGCTGCCTAAGCTCCCGGATTCCTGAACCTTTGCCTCCAAATTTGACTGTCCTCTTTGTCAAAACGAGCTTGTAGGCTAACTGAATTGATCTCATCCCCATTCTACAGATACAGAAAGAAAGGAAACAAACAGGGCAGTGACAATATGTTCTTTCCCTTGTTTGCTGTTCCCAAAGGAGGTATAAGCAATAAATCTTGTATAATCTCGCTCACTTGTAAAAAGGCCACGAGAAAAATGAAGGCCATTAGCGTGCGTGAAACAAGATTCATTGCTTTTCAAGGAAAGAGCATTGCTTTTGTAAGAAAGCGGGTGAGTTGTAATGATAGTAGACACACAAATGCAAGAATGTTTACCCTTTTTATTGTGAAACAATTTTCACCTTCAGACAAGAGGTTTTTGAGATATGTTAAGTCACAACTGAACAACTTGAGTGCTAAGGCGAAGCATCACCATATAAATGGGAAATGCTATCAACTAACTTCATTGTAAAACTGATTTTATCACCCTTCTTTTCCAATATTTTTCACTCATTTTTTTCTGTATCTTATTCATGTGAACTTCTACATTCAAAACAATATGAACCTGGAAAGAAATATACATTCTTTTATTCTTTATGTATAAAATCAGCTTCCACAACATCTTAATGTCTCGAATTCTCGTGTTTTTTTTACTTCTAAAGCTGCAGATCACTTCTCCATATTTTTTTCCAGAAAGACAACAAAGTGGATGGTGTGATTAGACAAGTCTCAGTTACTGCGATTAAACAAGTCTCAACATGGACTTGCTTGAGCACACATCTCCCAAACTCCCCCCAATCCTCTCTCTCTCTCTCTCTCTCTCTCTCTCTCTCTATATATATATATATATATATATATATATATATATATATATATATATATATATATAGAGAGAGAGAGAGAGAGAGAGAGAGAGAGAAAGCGGCAAGTAGAAAGGGGACATCTGCCACGGAGTCCGATAAAATTTAAGAATACAGAGAAAAAGAAGACAAATAAGATGCAAGTTAAAAATACACAACAGTAGTCCTTTAGGATAGTGATCAATAAGCGGGGGACATTTTCCTCTGACAAAAGTGAGGAGCAAAATATCACAGCTGTATCAAAAAGGGGCGACTTTCACCGCGGTTGTTCATTTACAATGCATAAGATCATGCATAACAAGCAAAGACTGATGGCCCATCCTCATGTCAGCAGTAAACTCATTTATGGTAAGGGCAACCAGAGTTCTGACCTTCAAACAAAGGTGGAATCAACGTCCAATTCAGATCATTGTACAATTAGAAGCTCACTTCACTTAGGCTACCTTATCCTCCTTCAAGCAACAAGGCCGGTTAAGATTTCTTTTGGTAGACAACAAAACACATCCAGACTACCAGCATTGACAGCCGATGTTTGGCATGCATAAGCACTCAGTACTGTTTCATGAGTTGTTGCCTACACCATATAAAGTGACTGCAAAGGTCCTATAGGCCGCAAGGATGCTTATATCATCACATTCACAAGCAAGATAAAACCCTTCAGTTAAACATAGAAAGCAAGCAAATCAAGACAATCCTGTGCTTAAAAGACCGCCACGAATAACCCTTTGAAAGGTAATCTTCAACTTTTCCTTTCTTTCTATGCACATAAACAAAACTATGAGGCGCCAAAACCGCAAGAAGTATAGTTCGCATTGAGCTCAACTCAGGCTTAATTGGGAAACTTCAATGAGCCAAACATGAAAACCAATTTCAAGCAGGAAACGATGAACAAAACATTCTCGAATCCACAAGAAAAGGGGAAAAAATTTAGTTAGTGCAAATTCATACTTTCAATGTCACTGAGCATAGTCCAACAGAAAGACTAGCAACCAAACAGTCAGTACCTAAAATCCAACTCGGCATAGGTCAGCCAAGTTCAAGTTCGTTTTAGCCAGCCTCTAGTCAAATTCAAACTACTGTTCAGGTGCTGAAATTACGTATAAAATTTTTAGACAGTTGAACTAAAACAGTGAGCTGAGAATGAGAAACGTGGAACACATAACCCTGCCCAAACTCCATGTAGTGACACTTGTTTCCCATTGACATAGTTTCCATGAACACAGTCACTCTCTTCCAGTACATAAACAAGTAAAGGCTTGCGGCCACAGTGGAAACACTATCTAGTTAATGATCACAACAAACATGAAGGCAAACGTGATCCATGAAAATGGACTCACAAAAGCTGAAGCTAGTAGCGATTGGCCTCAACTTTAAGACTAAAAATGTCACTTTTGAACCATTGCCAACATTAGCATGTAAAATTCTCACTGCATGAGACCAATATAAGTAGAAACACTAACTGCAGCAGTAAATGTTTTTCCCATTATGAACATGGCAAGATTATGTTGAAGTACTATCATGAAAACAAACAACATTTACCATTCTCTCGTCATAATCCACACTCATAAAATGCTTCATGTACCTGTGGGACACAAGTACCAAAGAAGCATACCCTTGAATTTCATTATTCATCAATTTCATCTTTTTTAAATAAACAAAGATACTACTAAACTATGATTATCTTTCTCAAGCAAATTTAAAACTGCAAGGAAAACTACTTAAGACCAACGTAACACAACAAAACCTCATAGAACGTTACCATGAAAAATAGTGCAAGCAGCCTTCCAATAACTTATATATATACATATATATATATATATATATATATATATGTGTGTGTGTGTGTGTGTGTGTGTGTATGTATCAGCCACGAAGGTAAAGAAGCACTAGAAGCTCAATGGCTCAAAAATCCACCCAGTAGAATAAATAAGGACCTACAAATTCCACCATCGATGTGCGCTCAGCTGGTGGTTACCGTGGTTAGACACACTTAAAGCAAACAAAGAACACACAATAGACTGACTACACGTAGCTTGTTACCCAGGGGCTGTAAGTGTGCTTTAAGTTTCAATTTGGTAGACAAACAGATTTGCTAAGCACACAAAAACTCAGATTTTCATAAGGCCAGTCTAGAGCACCCAAGCATGAACAACCTCATTACAAAAGATTTTTGTGTGTAAGTTTGTGTCCATATGTATGTGACATGAATAAATCATCAGTGAAGCTCTTTAAACAGCAATATCCAAATAAAAATGGTCAAACATAAATCTGAACTCAAATTGAAACACGATGTAGCTAACATGTCTACCTGTGTAGGTATGTGTCGCAACATGCATGTAACATGAATCTCGTCATCAAGGAAAATTTTGAACAGCAATATCCAAATTAGAACAGTCAAACATGGAACGTAACAGAAATTGAAATGTAATGTAGCAGATGACAAATTCGAAAGCAGAACAATGTAATAAAAAAAAATATGCTTCATATATTATCTTGTGATAGTTTGACCATGTTTGACAGAACCAAATAACGCTGAGAAACTGCGGCCAACACTACAAGGCGGTTTCCAACTATCCAAACATTTGACAAAGAAAAGTTGTTGTTGCATCTTTGTCAAAAGGAAGATGCACGACAAGCATATGCATGACGGAAATTGACACAGACAGGGAGTATCATCCAGATAGATCAAATCAATATAATTGCAGAAGTAAACAATAGAAAGTGATATAAGTTAACATAACTAGGGGAAAAACAATACAGAGTAGACTGCTGATACATAAAGTACTAACGATAAAAAAAAAAGTGAAGTTGCCTGCTTCTACACTGACCCTGGTACAAAATAAAAAACTATCACAATTGAATAAGTCTCGGTTTTACTGCCTAGAACGTCCTGCTTTGGACGTCTTGAACGCTTCAAGAGCAAGCTTCGCCCTCGCAGATGCAATCTCTAGATGCTCACTATGGATCTCCAACAGTCTACCTTCCAGTTTCCTCTGTCTTTCTTGTAAATCCTTTACTTTTGACTGGTCGGCCAACTTGATCCATTTATCAACGACTTCAACCATATTGACCACGGTGCTCCCCAGTTCATCCTCTTTTGTCATTCCAACACCAATCTCCATATTCTCAAAAAGCCTGACATGGTTTTCATCCTTTGACACAGAAGAATGAGGTTCTTCGCGCTTGAGTGCCAAAACATTCGTCCTATTGTTGTTCAACTTTTTTTCTTCCCCATCATTGTTCTTAGTTGGAGATTTCTGTCTAGATTGCTCGTTCGCCTCCTTCTGAGAATCATACTCCCCCTTCTCCCCCCAAATCAACTGTGAAAGAGAGAAAGCTTCCTGTTCATGAGGACTCTTGAATGTTGTTGTCTTCCCACTCTTCTTCTCCTTGGCAACGACATTCTCATACCTTTTCTTAAGCTTTCGAACCTTGTCCTGGAGTTGGGTCTTCTTGAATTTCTCCAAGTCCTTCCTCGAGAAATTAAAGAAACCGTTAAGATCATGTGCATGCCCTCCATCTTTTGTGTAATGGAAGAGCGTCGTGAGGAGATTTATCTCGTCTTCAGCATCCCAAACCCTCTGAAATAACTTCTTTCGGTCCTGAGGGGTCTTGCTTCCATCGGGTTTATCCTCCTTTTTTGCTTCAACCTCAGCGGCGAGATCTTCTGCCTCTAATTCCTCTTCATCATTCTTCTTCTTCTTTTTCTTCTTCTTGCTTTCATCTTCTTTGGAGCTGTCCGCAGGACGCTTCGGCTTCGCTTGTGAGGCTGGCTGAGAAGGCTTCACCGTGGTCTTACTGTCCATGGGCTTCGAATTCAAGGGCTTGGCCGAGCTCGGCACCGGAGAAACGGCTTTAGACTGCAGGGCCTTCTGTGACCCTACAGGAGTCCCCGGCTGTGACTTCAGTGGCTCAGACCCGCGCTCGTCTTCAGAGTCTTCGTCGTCATCCTCAGACTCTTCTTCCGAGTCCGACGAAGAGGACGACGAAGAAGGCGGAACAGCTGCAGTCGTGCCACGGCGGGCGACCGAACGTGTGGGCATCGGAGAGGTCACCGCTGTCGTTTTTTTTTCCTTTTGTTCCTCTTCCTCTTCTTCTGAGTAAGAAGATGAATCACTGGATTCCTCTTCTTCAATCGGCATTTCCCTTCGGATTCAGGAAGGAAGTAAAGAGCAAAGGGATCCTCACCGACGTCGTTCTCTGCCGGAAGAGCGGCTGCCGCGAGCGCTGAGAAGTCCGTGGAATGAAAGGGCAACAGCGGAGGCCGGAGTAATCGTGTTAGGGTATGGGTTTTGGAAGGAAAGCTAAGGGATACGATTCGTGTTCGTGTCGTGCGAGCAAGCCGATACGTGCCAACAGAACTGACGAAGACGATCGCATTTTTCAAAAAGGGAAAGCTTCTTTCAGGAATTTAAAGGAAAACTGGTTGACGTTTGTATGACATGTTCGAAAACTTAGTTTGAGTTCGACTCTTGTGTATAGTGTAAATCGAATTCTTTTAGATAAAAAGAAAAATCGGTTTTGTGTATAATTAGTTTTGAAAAACTGGTTTGTGTATTTATTTATTTTGGGGGTGTCATCGAAATAAGTTTGAAATGACATTTTTGAAAGCCAATATTGCCAAAATTTACCTGTAACTTTTAAACATTTTAATTATCTTGTATAAAAATTTAAAAAACCATATTTTAGGCTCTGTTAAAATTTTTAAAAACATAATTTAGTTTTCTCGTTATAAAAAATTTCTAACTTTGCTTCTGATCAGGTCATCAGGTAAAAAAAAAAAAAAAAAGTTCATTGTAATTAAGAAAATTAACAAATAAAGATAGAAGATAGAATTACGGGATTTGAATCCACCAAATCAGGCATCCACATCCTCAGCATGAAAGGCAATAACGAATTGTGAGGACGAATATAAGAAGGATGAATGAATGTAGAGGAGGACGCCGAGTGAGTGGAGGTCGAGCCACTAGCAAATTTTACCGGCGGTGGCGGTGGCGGTGGCGGTGGCGGTGGTGGTGGCAGGGTTGGCAACCTCAGCCGGCAAATGTGGACCGGACCTCCATAGCATAGCAGCAATTTTTCCCGTATCTTTCAGTCTCTCTCTTGACTAACAAATCTAAACAACTTAAAACCCATGGAACATCTTTTTGCTTAAACCCATGGACCATCTTTCTTTCTTCATTCCATTAACTTTTTAACATGAATTTGGGTTTGGCCATGGCAAAGCCCATCAGGTTTTATAACACCATTTTTTTTAATGTATTATCCAAACGCTACATGTTTTGTGTTTTTAAGACGTTTTATATATCTGAGAATGTTAAAATAAAAATAGAACAAAAATTTGATAATGTTAATATAAAAATACAGAATCATCCAAGGGCTTCTCATATGTGGCTCGACCTTTATTAATGATTGTTTCATGCCACAAGAAATGCGGATGCTTGTAGAAATTGAAATATGAACACCTTAAGCCCAAGTTTATAAGTTTAAGCCCAAACATAGTCAGAAATTCTATTGGATGCTTCTTTCTTTTTCTTTTTCAATGACTTGCAAACCCAATGCCATGGGCAATAACGTGGTTTTTGTTCATTCCTAAACCACAAAAACCACGTTATTGCCCAAGATTTTGAGATAACGTGGTTTTTGTTCATTCCTAAACCACAAAACCCACGTTATTGCCCAAGTTTTTGCAATAACGTGGTTTTTTGTTCATTCCTAAACCACAAAAACCACGTCATTGCCCAAGCTTTTGCAATAACGTGGTTTTTTGTTCATTCCTAAACCACGTTTTTGCGCTCAATGCCATGCAAAAACTTGGGCAATAACATGGTTTTTGTGGTTTAGGAATGAACAAAAACCACGTTATTGCAAAAACTTGGGCAATAACGTGGTTTTTGTGGTTTAGGAATGAACAAAAACCACGTTATTGCAAAAACTTGGACAATAACGTGGTTTAAGAATGAACAAAAACCACGTTATTGCAAAAACTTGTAACGTGGTTTAGGAATGAACAAAAACCACGTTATTGCCTATCAATAACGTTGTTGCAAAATGATTGGCAACAACCCGATGCAATGCTGCACCCCTTTCGTTTGTTTAGTAAACCAAGACATGGTCTTCCCTTTTTTGTTTTCCTTTTTTTTTTTTAATTATTACAATTCCTGAATCCTCACGTTTCTTTTTCTCTTGATTTGTCCAAAGGAGTCCTTGAGTTTAAATTTACAAATTGAAAATAGATATTTTTTTTTACTAGAAGATGCTCATCTTAATTATTTTAAGAAAAATAAGATGTTGAGAAACTTAGTTTGACAAAGTCAAAACATTTTTTTTTTTTTTGGAAAGTTAAAATTCTATATTGAGGGTAATTCGAATATTGTCCCCTATTGACAGGCTAATATATCATTGTCCATATCGCTCTTATTTCTAATCTGTTTTTTTTTTCGTTTTTAATTATTGAAAAATAAAATCTAACATAACCATCACATTTTGTAAGTTTTATTTTATATATTTTTGAAAAATCTGCAATTATATACATAATTAATGTTTTAGAATAAGACAGCACACGGAGAAACCACTTTTGGATTTGTAAAAAGCACTAAGACACAAGTCAAAGGACGACCTTAAAAGGAAATTGAAAAGTGATTAATTTTGTAATATTAGCATGTTCAATTTCAACGAATTGGGTTGGCGCCATGTCCTATATCTTCTAGCAAGTTCATAGCTCAACTTCATTATATAATAACTGTTTTTGGATAGGTTAAGTGCAAGGCTACAATGTCTTAGGTCAAACTCATACTCTTGATTTTTTTTTTAAATATAAACTTGGGCTCTCCCTAAAAGGCTTAAGTTTATAAGTTTATAGACTTATAAACTTGGGCTGGGCTCTCCCTAAAAAGCTTAAGTTTATAACTTTATAAACTTATAAACTTGGGTTCTCCCCAAAAGGCTTGGACTTACAAGTTTATAAACTTATAAACTTGGGCTCTCCCAACAAGGCTTAAGTTTATAAGTTTATAAACTTATAAACTTGGGCTTACAAGTTTATAAACTTATAAACTTGGGCTGGGTTCTCCCTAAAAGGCTTAAGTTTATAACTTTATAAACTTGGGTTCTCCCTAAAAGGCTTGGACTTACAAGTTTATATACTTATAAACTTGGGCTCTCCCAACAAGGCTTAAGTTTATAAGTTTATAAACTTATAAACTTGGGCTTACAAGTTTATAAACTTATAAACTTGGGCTCTCCCAAAAAGGCTTAAGTTTATAGGTTTATAAACTTGGGCTTACAAGTTTATAAACTTATAAACTTGAGTTCTCCCTAAAACTACCTTGAGTGGCTTTGACAGCATGGTGACTACCTTCCCTTGCTCTGCTCAACTCCGAAAAACCTCTCGCAGAAACTCCAAAAAAATTTGGGTGCTCTAGTTTTACACCTTCATACAGCAACCTTTTATGATCATGGGATGGAAATAGCGGATTCTCATGTTTCTGAGTGAGCAGATATCCAACCTCTGCACTCACCGGTGTTTGGTCCCAAAAATTCGGGGTTTCTAGGGAGAGCGCTGGTAATTTCTTTGCTCGGCCGATGAAGAGCGCGACAAGCAAGCAGACAGACCTTCGTGGACGGCAGTAGCCTGAATTCCGCAGCACACACATTAGGAAGAGGACTCCTGTCACGTCCGTCAAGAAGCTCTCGACCCCCTTCGACTCGTATCATAGCACCCTGTTCTGGTCTCGAAAAGCGTGATCATCTGCAAATGAGTGGGGGGTAAACTAGCGTAGAGCAGACGAGAACGCAGCGGCGTCTCAGGATCTCCGTCCTCTTCCACCGATTCCAAGCGCTGGGACGGGCGAGTCCCTTGGTGGAGACTGTGGATTAAGTAGTAGAAAAACTACAAAATCCACAATTTGGACAGGGTGCTATGATATGAGCATGTAACTTGCATGAACCAAGTCATCCATATTTCTAAAAGCGCCAGCTTCATGATCGCCAGCGGAGGGTATCCTCTGCCAGCGAGCCTTGCAGCGACTGCGGGAAGGGGTTGACGGTGGTGGATGCCACAGGGAAGATGAAGACCAATGAGGATGGAATAAAGGGGAGGAAGGAGGAGGGCAGGCGAGGGCTGCAGATCGAGTTGCCGGCGATTGAAGGAGAACAGATGTAGCGTTAATTTTATTTCTTCTAATGGATTTTTTTTACTAGTGTATTTTAAAAATGCTATTCATTAACAATTTCTCTGTTCATTCTGAAACAATCAGGTGTCGAATCAGCATGCTTCCGCTACATATTTAAAGGCAGTGAATAGTTCGCATTTCATAAGTTCGGAAAAGGTAGTAATGCTCATTATTACCTTCTATATAAAATGCAACGCAATAACTTTGCATGAGAATGAGTGTGTAAGCAAGCATTGTGGTGGGCGCAGGTCGTCAGGCTAGCGGATGAGGTGGAATCCTTGTTCACCTTGCACTATATATTTATGGGGTTTCATGACAGGCTAGAGAATGAACACTTGAACAATGCGGGTAAGTTCAGGGCTGTGAAGGCGGTGCCGCTTCCTTTCCAGGAGATGGATGACGATGAGGAAATAGTTTGATTGATTAGAGACTATGAGAATTGCTAAGTTGGGAGATTTGATCTGGTTATGGAAATCTTAAAACTTATTCAGTTTGAGGTCTTATGGTATTTGTGAAACTCTGAATTTTCATATATATGTGTGTGTGTATTTGTATGGGATTCAGATTGTGAAATTGAATTTTAGGTTTGGATATGATTTTTCCTAGTTCGTATTTGAATCCAATAAAACAAAAAAAAGGGAATATCTGGTTCGACATTCTATAAATCGTGCAAAAACAAAAAAAAAAACGGATGCCCTATTTCATGTTTAATTTCCATACGGGTTCTGATCCATATTTTCACGGAAGGAAGGAATCCTGCAACTCCAACCCCTTAGCCGGAGGACCATTTGATTAAAATGTAACTTACTTCTAGGGGGAGGCGATCTTTCTTAGAACCTATTCTAGGATGCCGTGACAATCAAAGAATGTAACTTAATTAGCACAATCCAGAGAGTCCTACTGAATTTTGTCTGGTTCAAATGCTTTTGCTTCTAAAAATTTCAAGCATTCTGTAATCTCTGCGTTAAGTTGAGGCCTACTAATAATCAACTTTAATCATGGGGAAATTTAACGTTGCCGTCATTGGAGCCTCAGAAAAGTAAGAGGTTTGTTGTAATTTTTACTTGTCAAGATGCAATACAATTTCATTCTTCTCCATGCATGGCTTCTTCCCACTTTTCCCTTTTTTCAATTAAAGACAAAAATGACCAGGCGATTTGATGAACCAGGTTTTGATTATTTTGTTGTCTTCTTGCTATCATATTATTAGTTTGAGTTCTACAGTACATTGGGGCCAGGGGCAGAGTCAGGTATGGGTTACGTGTGGGCAATTGCCCACACTTACCCTAAAAGTTTTCTTATTTTTATATTTGATATTTTTGAATGATTTTTCTCTTTTACATGTTGGTACTTCATTAAAATTTAAAACTTTATTCCTAATGCCCTTGGCCAGAATTTTCTAACCCTGATCGGGCTTCATTGGTAGAAGCCAATATACTAACCCCAGACTAGCCCCATTTTCTAATAGGGCCGGCGCCATATTAGCCTCCATAACATGTCAATAGCCTACTGATACGATGAATTGAGCCGATCAATGACTTTAAGCATGATTTAGACAAATAAAAAAGCTATTCAGATTCAGTTAGAGGGCATTATTCCTATCTTGACTATAAAATACGTGATGATTGATTGTTCATGGCTATATCTTCTGTCGAAAGAAGGGTGGGGAGCAAAAAGGGTTAAAATTCGATCATCACCACTTTCTTTTTTTTAGTCATACGCTTTGTGACTAGAGTTCCTGTACAGCAAAAACCTCGAGCTTTTCCTCCTGGGGAAAAAAGGACATCGGCTTTGTCGTTTGAATTTCAAATTTTTGAAGGACGACGGCTACGGAAGTAGAAACAGGGCCTGGGACGTACTTTGGATGGACAGTTAAAAGTCGGAAAAGGTTTTCCAAATAATCAACAATCAAAATATCAGGTGGTTAGTCAATGAAGTACATTACGGAAAAATCAACTATGGTACATCATGCTGTTTGAATGAAGCCACTACTTGCTAGAGAGAGAGAGTGCAACATTATGATTCAACATTTCTAACAAAACTCCCAACAAGTTGGGAGATTACACGTCCGCAGTAGTATTGAAATACCCACAGTGCAAAACAATAACGAAGACTTGCTAGAGAGAGAAGAGATATGGAATAATATACTTTTTTTGCGCTTAAGAATGTGGCTTCTGGGTTGTGCGGATCAGCCCTTAAGACAATGAAAGCACAAGCACCAAAAGTTGAAAATTCAGTGGCGGCTTCTTCCACGTATTTTCTTTTTTAACTTTGGAGGATCAGTGGCAGTTGATTAACATTGCGAAGATAGAAGTGTTACAATCAACTAGCAAAAGTAAAAAAACGAGATGATTCTCTTAAGTATCTGCTATATATAAATAATGATCACTCGATGCACAAGTCACTCAGAACAACAAGTCAACAAAGTTGAAAATGAGCGACTTGAATAAAAGCATGAAAGTAGTTAGCCAAGCACAAGGGATGATTGTTCGAGTTAATTGCACAGGCTGGTTAATCAGATGAACCATTAAGAAGCAACTGATTCGGGAACCCACAAGGATATATACATACACATGCAGTGCATGTCTGCAGCCCTATCCCAACAAAATGATGTTATTACATGCAGCCCATTAATACACTTTCTCTTCAATTGGTAACCTTTTTCCAACTCATCTCCATCTCTAAGCTTTTGCGAGCTTCACATAAACTCATCAATTTAAATGGAACCTTTGCTTTCAGATTCAATTGATCCTTTTTATCATCATATCATCCATAAACTGCACTAATACGAGTAGAGTTTGGACTTAGACCAGCACACTAATCAAAACAGTGGAGAGGCCAAGCAAGCCACGCCCGTCATTTAGAAGATTCAGGTTTTGCTCTTACGTATCTGAAAGCTAGGATACAGACAAATTTCTTTAGTAATAGTTATCGAAATAATATTTTAAGATCAATGCACAAAAGATATTATCGCTGGAGTAGACAAAAATGAAAATATCAAAAAGTATGCCCAATAAAATAACTGCTTCCAAGGAGATGGTATATTGTATCAATGTGACGGAAACAGAAACAATGTCCACCAAAATACAGACACATGCTAAACTCGACAATGCCCAAACTAAATCATAAATCAGATATCCAATTTCCGATTTATCAAGCCAAAGGCCTGCACCAGTCAAGGACCACTAAATTTCTGTTGTTATCCATCAAGCATCCAGTATGACTTAATCTAAATTCGTAGCATCAGATGCCTACCTCCTCAGTACCCCTATGCATTTTCAAAGGTACCATCACCTCTTAGTATGTGTTCTGTCGGATATCTCAAAGCATGAGGGAACGAGACAGAAAACGACCACAAGAAGGCAAGGTAAAACAGCACATAACTAATCAAAGGTAAAGAAAAATGATTGGAGCTTGAGTGGTGTCCAAAATTACACGGGCAACAATTTCGTTTTATTGCTGATCTTGAAAGCATAAGCTGTAGTAGAAAGAACACTGGCACCAAGCTGATGAGGCTATCCTAACCACAGAAGTTGAGCTTCTTCATCACCTTGGCATAAGCTGCAGGAACAATTGCAGGCTTTCGTAGTCTGCGTTTTGCCTTCTTGGACTGCATTAGCACAACAACAAGACACAATTAAGAGAAAGCTACGGAATTAGTAGTGTTCAATCCTGAGACAGAGGCTTTCTGGACCAAGAGGTATCCACGAACATATGGCTCAACCAGGAAAGCTAGTCATTTATTTTCAGGAAAGAACTTATAGAAGAAAAAACATGTAAAGTGGAAATCTGAGCTAAAAGTTACTTTAACTTCACTAAATTGTGTATCTCGTCTCTGGTTCCCAACCAACATATCAATAATTTTCCAGCAAAGGAAATTATAAATTAGCAAGAAGTACGTTTATTTTTATCATAAGTATAATCAGTATCCAATACAACAATGCAGCTCCTGCAAAAAAACGAAAAGAGAAAAAAAAATCATCACACAGACAGTATGTACCGCCTGAGTTGTAGCATCACAAAGACAGTATCTATCTCCTGAGTTTTGGCGTCCTCTTTTTCAGGCAACAATTTGAAGAGAACAACAGGATCCCATACTTCGGTGGTAGAATGCTAACTATTTCATCAAAATAAAATTGACAAACTAAAAACTCAATCAACATTATAACCATCTTCTGAAACAAAAAATTAACCAACTAGAACATAAGAAATAGAGAGTAGCAAAACCATAAACAATTAAAAAAGTTTGCCTACTCAACCGACTTCCCTATAAATGCCAATAGTTTGCTTCTTCCGGGAACATGATGGAAAAAGGTTTTCCTTTTTCAAGAGGTAGAAACCTCTATCCAGGAACCAAGAAAGAAAAGGAAGAGCAGAAATGCGATTAGATTACCTTCAAATGAGCATTATGCCTTTTCCCTTCTCTCCAACGACGAATTTTCCCATCATTCATGGTTCTAAATCTGAACTTATAAGACCTTACGATAAGGAAAAACAATATCACATATCAGGTCTTCTCCATCATAAAACTTATCACATGAAAAAGTGTCATCCTACTTGGAGAAGGCAACACATACGAGTAAGCTTTCATCTTGATCTTTTTCAACTTGGATGTGACAGGTGTGACCTTTGTTCTCTTCCTTTCTTTAGATGAAAAATCTCTCACCTGATTTATCTGAAGCTGAACAATGGAAAAAGAGTAAAAAAATAATGTTAGAATCTGTAGTTGCCAACATAAAGAAGACATTTGGAGAATGACTCATAATTGGAAGTAAAACAACAGGCATGATCAAGTTTACTAGTAATATGAATAAAGGTCAAAGCACATATCAAAATAATAATCTAATTTTACAAGAATATGTTTAGAAGACATTGATTAAACCATCTCAAACAAGAAAGAAAGGTGTCCAAACATCAAAATCTTTTTACTTGCCTGAAATGCCACCATTATCATTCAAAAGAACACACTAAAGAAAAAGAATTCTGACATATGACAAATATAGACCTAAGAAGACCCTAATACTTAGGCCTGGGCATCAGGCCGGGCTGCAGTTCGTAACTGCGGTGCAGGCCAGGCCTGACTAGCATGTTAAGACATAAGAGATGATGACACATAAAAGGTCCTGCAGATAAAGGTACTTTGTGAAAATTCTCATTCTAGAAAGGCAGGAGTATAGGATCTAAAGATTCTAAACACTGTCCATATTTTTCCTCAAATGGAGGACTATCTCACTAAATCCATATTTTATGTCCTCATCTTAACGTCACTCCTCAAATATGGACTATTTTTCCTTTCAATTGGTGAAGATACTAGGATTGACATTACCACATTGCTGTTACTGATAGCGCACCCAGAACCAAATTAGTTAAGGCCTCCTAAGCAAATTGCTGTTTTGTCTGGTAGTTGGTCTCCACCCTTCCATGGAGAAACAAATCATGCCTTCTTACAGCAAATGAACAATGACTTGAAAATTGCAGTATGCTTCACAAAACTTAATCAAGTTCACTGAAGATTACTTTCAAATACCTTGATCAACTGCTTGCAATTTGTACCCACGTTTTCCCTGGTGCCAATATTGACAAGCATAAGAATGGAAAAGACATTTAAAAGCCAAATGGCATCTGTGTATGTCTTAGTTGCAAAATGCCTTGAGAAGGAAACCAAACTACTGTTGGCAAAAGGAGTCAGTTTTCCACATATTAGTAGGAGTTGGGAAGTAATAACAGGAATATGCATCGGCTATCATAGGCCTAGATAGGCAGATAATGCTAGTTTGATTCTCTACTCCATACTAGCCAATGATGATTTACTCAATAACAGGATATTGAAAGTACAACAATCGACATCCTTTCCACCTGGAATTTTCCGGAACAAACATAGCCTCGTAAGGATGTACTTGTCCAAGACGTATCCATATTCATCCACCCTATAAATACCATTAGATTTGAAAAATGGGAACAACACATGCTTGAAACCCAAGTTCAACCTCGATGAAGGGCATACCATGTTTTGAAATTTGAACTGCATAAGGAGATTTCTGCCTCATTGATATGCCTTAGAAAATGAATGATGCAGCTCGCATCATAAGACATAATTTGTGCCTCAAGAAGTATAACGGCACTGCTTGTTGAAGAGATTAAACATTAAGGGGGCATTTGGATGACACTCCAAAACAGTGTTTTTAAAGGTTTGATGACATAAAAACTGGGTTTGAGTAAAACTCAGCTTTGTCAAAACCTGGTTTTTGAAAGAAGAATGAATAACCTGGCCCTCTTAGGTTATCCTTATCCATTATTCACAGAAAAATGTATTCATTTCTCGCCCTTTTGGGTGTGTCACCCAAACACACAAACCATCTTTCGCCTTTCAGAAACTCATTAAAAAACTTATTAGTTTTCAGAAAAATAGGTTTTTGAGGGTGTCATTCAAACGCCGCCCTAAAGATAAATTAATGAATTATGGACCAGAAAACTGCTCCTTCATTGCAGAGACAAGCCATGAACGCTGTGCAACAGTATGTAATATTCAGCTTCCATAATTTTCCTCTAGTGACATGATTTTCGCAAATTATATTTATCATACTTATAAATTCACCATTAAGGTTGAAGCTAGACATTTTTTTTTTCAAAGAGCCTTTCGTGTACTTTGTAGAGGTGAAGGTAGATAGTACTAGACAAGGTCCATTGGAATAAAACTAATGATTTTCACTAAAGCTAACGTCCTGACACAAAACTATCTGTTCCATAGGAAGGCAATGACAGTCGGATGGTAAAAGAGGCTATAAACAGCATGCTGAAGAGAGGTGAGCAGTCTTTTCAACTAAAGGTAGATTGGCAATGCATATAAAGCTGTCGTGCATCAATAGTCACTTGTGAATTACGGGGATGAGGTCTATGATCTGTCCAAAAAAAAAAATGAAAAAGTTAAAAGCAAGATATCAATATATAACATTAATGATTAATCTCCACAGGCTTCAGGTTTCAGCACTTCAGGTTAAGATGTCCTACTAATTTACAGAAGAGATGACAGTTTCAGATTAGAAATATATAAAGTATAAACTGCTTGGCTTTAAAACGTTATTGACATTAAAATTTGAAATGCCAATTGTAATATCCAAAGCGTACAGGAAAGTTGTTCGTATAAAACATAGTTCATCGATTCGTTTATCATCAAATAGCTGGTACATTAGTAATTATTCAATACCTAATATGAGTCATATGACAGTGCCTGTGGGACAAGCGGGACCATGAAAGTTGAAACAGGAAGTTTCGGCTTATTGTGGACTCTTAGGTACCTAGTATAATAATTGGAAATGGTTCACTATTGTCAAGCCCGCTAGTATCCATTGACTCACTAGTTTGAGCATTCTAATTTTGATTGTTTCGTGAAAATGAAAGCGTCTGACTTAAGAACTTTATGTCACGATGTTAAAGCGCTATCTGACGTACAGTTAGTTCTTCATTCAATATCATGCCAGATTTCTGCGACAGACAAGAGAGCACAAAGCTACATGACCGAGACAGAAAAAAAAAAAAAAGTAAAGAATACATACATATACATATTAGACACTGAAGAAAACAATGAAGGTAAACATGAATGGCTTCGCAAACCTACCACCTACTTCATCACCACTAAACAAAAACACCATAATTAGCCGGTATTTACTGGAAATAAAATACACCATTATTAGTTTGCATTTGTTAAAAACATAGGTCACCTGCGCTACAACTCCTGAAGAATGGAAGAAACCAATCCCTAAACCAATTTCCGCATTAGATGCTTTAATAGAAAATACTAAACGGAAAACACCCACATCAAGAAGAACACGGGAAAATGGAAGCATCCGATCCAGAAAAGCTAGTAACCAGAAAGAGAAACAATGATAAGAAGACGAAGGGCAACTAAAGCTCACCGTGAAGGGAAAAAATGGAGACCTAGGCCCCAATTCCGAAGGCATCCTCCCCGATCGTCGTGACAGAAGGCCGAGAGACGACGCGCCAAACGGTCTCTCACGGAGAAGAAGAAGCGCCCCATTAGTCGTAGCCTGAGAGTGGAAGAAGCTCCGAGACGAAGGAAGATGGCGGACAGCACGGAGCGCGGAAAGGGCAGGCGATCGGAATCTCCACCATCTGTGCATCGTTTTTTTCCCTCTCCCGGGACGAGTCCTTGAACGCGGGAGCGAGTCTCTGGTTTTCATAGGGCCGTCAGGGTCATTAACCTGGTTATACGAGGGCATTTCTGACCTTAAAAAAATTAGGGTTTCTAATTCCCGCCTTGGGCAGGGGGAAAGAAAGACCAAGTTCGTGTTTTTCGACCAATTTCCAAACGGATGACTCAAAAGAACTTGTCTAAGAGACTGTGTTCAAGGGTCACTCTTAGACAATATTTTGTGCTGCTTTATTAATTCAATCAACTATATGGATGTAATTAACATTGTTGTTTTATGCTGCTTTAATTAAATCAACTATATGGACGTAATCAACATCGTTTTGATTTTAGAAAAAAACTTTCAGGCGTGCATTTTTGGTGCAAAGATTTGCTTTCCTTAGTCACTGAGTCTCGAAATTCGTTTTAGTTTTGATTTTTGAATTTTTTTCAAACTTGTGTAAACATGATTCATCGGTTGACTAGTCTTACATTAATCGTTTGATTGATCTGTATTGCAATCAAATTGGGTATTTTTTTTTAATTGAATTAGTAATTTTAATGAATTAATTTGATAAAAGGAAGATTGTGTTTTTTTATTTCATCTGTACAGTCTGCAATATCCTTTTTTTTCTTGCTTCTTGAATCTGCCTCCGCCGGATGCTAAGGATTTCAGAGGAGCCATGGAAGTGGTGAATCACAACAGCGAGAAGCCCTCATGTCGTCATCATGGTCAGGCATGGGCCATCTCATCCCCTGCCAAGCTCCTGCTTTGCCACAGAGCCATCTCCATCACCGTCTCCGGCCAGTTCCCCGCTTCCGCCCTTACCAAGTTCTCCGAACACTTTCGACTACCCTCCGGGCAGCACCATGATAGAGGTCATCATCTCCGTCGTCATCAACTGCTCCCTCGAGCCCCTGAGGAAACTCCTCTCCGAGATACGCCCCCATCTCAGCCTTCGTCGCCAATCTCTTTTCCACCGACACCTCGACATCGCCAAGGAGCTCGGTCGATAGAATTTTGTCTCTGTAATCAAAATCTAATCCAAGGGTCGGATTTTGATTCCACCATAATTCCAGAATTTTGAGTCAATTCTGGAATCAAAACGAACAGATTAACCTATTCCAGTTTATATCAAGAAAATGAAAAATGGGCGAGGCGCGTATCTGGAGCATGTTTAAATGGTGGTTTTGTATAAATGAAGAATTTCTTCAACTGATATAAAGTATCAACACTTGAGCATTGCCGTATTGGAGATAATGATTTGAGAATTAATTACCAAAGTATTTCAGAAATCATTAAAAACAAATAAAAATATGTACATTGAACTACACTAAAATTACTTAAAGCATTAAAAAATTATTTTGGCAATGCAAAGGCTCAACATGAAGAACAGAAACTTAATGTGGCATACATATATAAACAATGGCAGACTACTCTCCACTTCAGACTCCACAGCCTCCCCACTGTGCCCATCACAGAAGATAAATGGAGGGAGCGATGGATTTCGGGGAGGCTTCCTCAAGACAGAGAAAAGTGAAGGCGGCTTCCCGCCGGCGCCGCCGTCACCGCAGTCAGTACACTGGTCATCGGAGTGTGACTGGCTATGGAGGCTTTTGCTGCAGATGCAGGCTGATCAGCATCTCTTCTCCGGAGGAAACAGAGCCGGACAGTTCAGAAAAGCCCGATTCCCTGTCGGCCGTCATTCACACCATGGTACTGGAAAGACTGGAGGAGCAGATAAGGGAGATGCAGAAGCCGGCGGAGAGGAAGGCAGAGGAGAAGAAGGAACCGACAAACCTCACAGCGTGCAGAAACAGAGGAGTGAAGAGAATGGCGGCCTCGGCAGTAGAGAAGGTATCCCTTGATCCAAGGAAGGACCTACGGGAGTCCATGTTAGAGATGATTAGGAGCAATCAAATGGAGCAGCCCAGAGAGCTCAGAAGATTGCTAGAATGTTTTCTGTCCTTGAATTCAGATGGCTGTGCGCTTCTCATCCTTGAAGTCTTTCATGAGGTGTGCAGTCTCATGTTTGTGGGTTCTTCTTCAACAATAGTCGGACGTGTAAACAAATGTTGAATCTTTCTTAGTCATTCCTAATAATCAATCTAACAGAGTTGGAAGCTACTTCTTCAAGAACTAAACTCTTCACATCGAAATCTTTCTTATTTTATTTCTTTCTTATGAATGGTTCATTCCATGACTCCTAAGAGATGCCACAACTTCCTCCACATCCCAATACCTCCAGGGTTTCACATAACTTGCTTGGTGATTTATTACAGAAACGTGACAGCAACCACATCAGTCTGAGTTTCATGCACAGTCAAATCCATGAAAAATATTCTTCCTTAAGTTGGAGTTTAATACATATCAACTTCCAAGAGAACCCTAGATCAATGATCAGTGAGTTTCGAAGCACCAGTTGCGTATACATCCTGGAAGAAGTCTGAGTAATTTGAGGAGGACTGGTGTTAAATCAAACTTCAGTATCTTTAATATTATTTTGTGTTTGTGTGTGTGTGGACATGGCGAAAATAATGTATACCCAATAAACATCTTTATGTTTAATTTTACATGGAAAAATGCGGATCTTAAGTCTATATATGAAACTCTGCCTGTGAACCATAGCTGGATCTACATATACTAAATTGCTTCGTACGGGTCCTACCCAAATCAATTTTAGTTAAATATCTGCTTTATCAGTTATCACCAACCCAGTTAGGTCTGATTCAAATGCGATAGTCCCTCCACTTGATTAGACTTTCCGTATCCAGATTATGTTCAAATCCTCTAAAGCGGTGCCACTTTACCAACTTACAGATCACACATTCTTGATTAAACAATATAAAAGTAGGCAAATGGGGATTATATTGATAGGAATCATGGACAAGAAACAAAGTTGAACAATTGCATGAAAGTGGAAGCTTAACGCATGCTGTAACCTGCCAGGAGACATGCTTGGTTGGTCTCCTTTTAACGTGTGTGTGTGAACATAAGTTAAAGTCATTTCTACTTACTACAGTTCAATGGCGGAACCAGAAATTATAAATTTTGTCTGAGAGGCACTAATTTGAATGTTTTCTTGTCTTTTGGAGCGCTAATACATGCAAACAAGCAAGCCACCAAAGGCGCTAACATGAAAGTAAACAATTTTTATAGGGCTTGTGTAGGCAACAGCCCACATCTGCATATTGTGACTCTGCCACTGCTACAGTTTAAATTAAAAATCGTATACAACCTTTTATAACGTGTTTCTACAAGGGATACTACTACTCATTTTTTTCATAAGGAACTCTCTATTCAATCAGGACCACTCCACACACACACACACATATATATATATATATATATAATATTGAATACGCATGTATGTATATACTTTCCCTTTAATTGCATTAGTGGTTGGTCTTTTTGATAATGTGTGCCCAAAAAAGCCACCTATAAATAGTACATAGGGCCGCCTTACGGACATAGGGTTGATCATGTGGCCCAGGTTGGTTAGAGATGTTATTGCCTCTTGTGTAGGGTTCATCCTGACGAGAAGCATCATTTTGGGCACTAATTTTAGAACTGCAACGCCATTATATTATTCAAGTGCATGGCATCCTATCATTTCCTTGGATACACTGGCACCAACTTGAAAGTGTTGAGACAGATGCTTCAATTTATAAAAAGCTTGGGAGCCCAATAATAACTGCACCTTTCAAACAAGATGCAATTTGATACTGTAAACAATATATATATATGATTCAAATTATTAAAGAACAAAATATTGTGGAATTGGATAAAATAAAAATGCATCAATTATTTAAAATCATATTGTTCTTAGTCCTACTAAGGGCGGACTCAAGATTTTTTTTTTTTTTTTAAAGTGCTTGGTAACATTTTCAGTTAACTTAAATTGGTAAGAAACGTCATCAGCCCCGGTTTGCCGGCGAGAATGGCGGTGTTGTCATTTTCTTGTTTTTGCGAGTTTTTAATTGAATTTAGAATATCATGTTTAAAATATGTTGTTATTTGGCCATCAGAAAGAGTTGCGGCAGTAGGAAGAAATTTTGGAAACATGGAATCCGACTTTTTGATTATATTCACGATAAGGGACTTACTTAGAAAAGTTGGCGAAGGGAAAAGCCGGGTACCGGGTGGCTTTCTCAGTTGGACGGTGTCCTCCGTCTTCTTCTTCTTTCCCTCTCGCGCCTTCCACCCGCGTGCCCTAGACATCCTCGTTGGTGACGGTTTCTCCGGCAGTCGTCCCCCACCTCCGGTGTCGTCTACTGTGTTCCGGTAATCTCTCTCTCTCTCTCTCTTTATCTGTCTATCCCTCTCTCTCTCTCTCTCTGTTGCGCGCGCGCGTTCTCTTAAATAGAAGTTCTAGCAATGAATTGATAAAAATTAGGCTTTAATATTCACCATAGGAAACTATATGAGCTCATCTTTGGATTTTTTTTTTTGTGTTGTTGGTTTCTTTGATCAGTTTTTCTTCTTCTTTTGGAATTTGCAGCTACCCAGAGTTGTGCCAATTTCGCATGTAGTTAGGAAACATTCCTTATACTGGCGTCTAATTATAATGGGTTATTTCGTTTGAACATATTTAAGGGTATTCCCTTTTTGTTTTGAAGGAGAACGGCAGGGGTTGGTGGTCGTTGGGTAAAACTTTTTCCTTATTGTATATGCTGTATTAGTCATCCTCGTCAACATGAAAATGAAGAACCGGGAGGAAATGCCTTAGTTCTAGCTATTTGCTTGATTGTGTCTCTGTCTCTATAAGAGGGCTAGTATGATGGAAACCCTATCCCTTTTTCATTCAATGGCTTCCGCGTCATTGTGTATGTTGCCAGATGTTGCTATGCAGTTCGAGTTTGTTGTTTTGCAGAAATTTTGTGCGGCTAGGCTTCATGATTTTCTTTTTGTATGGATTCAACTGATGACTATGTTAGTTTTTGCTCAAAAACTAAGAAATAGGAAATGTGAATAGGAATGTATAAGGATCAGAAAAGCGCAAAGTTGTCAACCTTTGAGATGCTATAAATCTCAAATATTCAGAGAAAGTTGGTCCAGAAGTCGATCTTCTGATTGAAGATATAATTTTGAATTGTATCTCTACTTTAATTAATCTTATGTAAGTCCATGACTCTGGCTACTTGTCTATTTTATGGAGCGCGGTAGTTACAACTGTAGATCTTGCCCATATCTTGTGTGTGTGTGTGTGTGTGTTTCACTTCCCTGTAAACAACAATATTTAAAAATTACAACAAATGAAAAGATATGAAAGGAGGAAAAATTTACATTTTAAGGAAGTAACACAGCAATTATGGGCCTATGGCTAGGTTTCTAAGTTCTGGCTATGGACTATGGTGTTTCACGACACGCTACAGATCAACTGCATTTGATTATCGGCAATTTTTTTTCCCTGTTTTCTGGAGACGTTTGCTTATAGTGTTAAAATAGCTTCTAGCTGCTGTCCTTGCGAAGTGCCTTGTTATCTTCAATACATCCTTGATCCTCTTTATTGTGGTAAATGTGGAACGCATTTTGGTTTCAATTAAACATGGTAGTGCTAATAACAGTCTTGAGCCTGATGGTATAATTATAAATGGGGGTTGGCTTGTAAGTAAGTTTACAGAATTCTGCTGCCTTAATAATACATACTTACATAGGACTGCCAGTTTTGGACACCTAGTGGAAGTCCTGCTTTGTCCTTAGCATCCACAATCTATGCATACAAAGATCTGCTGGTAATTTGCCACCAAGGTGTTCAGACTCAATAGTCATAAGTCTCTAGACAAATTTATAACTGCAGCTTCAGCAACAACTGCGAAGAAGCTGTTGTCTTGTTCATGATGGTGGGAAACAGTTTGTCCTCAAATATTGTGGATTTAGTACCTTCTTCTTTCTTTTCCTTCCTAATCTTGCAGCCACCTTCCCGATGTCTTTCCTTTCTGATTGCTCTTGAATTGTGTCATTTAATCTTCAGATTACAGTCAAATCAATTCATTTGCTTAGCCACTGTGGCTTGAAATGAGACAGCTAAACCAAGTCAGCCAAGTCCTCGGGCTTGAAATGAGACAGCTAAACCAAGTCAGCCAAGTCCTCAAATCTTCAAATATCAATTTTTTGCTTTGTTTTATATGAAGAATGAGTAACCTGATTATGGAACAATCTCAATGTTGTAGGTAGACCATTTTGTCGAGCTATTTGAATTCCTTTTAGGTACTGGTTGCGTGCATTCAACTCCTAAGTTTGGCAATATGTAACTTCCAAACTAAGTCACATGTGTATGGGTTCGGGTACGGGTACGGCGAAGTATGTATGAGGGTATGGCAGAGTGTATATGTAAATGTATACATTATATATATAATAATCCACAAGAGTTCTTCAATTAAAGAAAAATGAGAGCAAATAAAAAAGGGAAAATTTTAAATTAATAAAAAATTGAGTTTAAGAATATAAATTATTAAGATTTAAAATGCAGCCATACCTACTTACTCGTGTCACTATACCCACATACCGACATGGGTACTTGGGCAGATCACAGGTACCCGCGTGACTTAGCCTCCAAAAAATATGTTACCTCTTTAAAGTTTCTCCCTGTGAAACCAAAATACTTAATGGTCTTTTCTGTTTTTCATTTCTGGACACTATATAGGGCGCTAACATTTTTAGTTATTGTTTGTCACTTGCCATTTATGGAACATCAATGAGTTAAATGACACTGTTTCTCTAAGTTATCTAGATGTGGTGCTTTTCGCCATAAGCAATTAGGACGCATCTGATGAATGTGCGTAGTTTCAGCATTCGGTCATAATTAAAACAACAACCATGCAAGACCCACGTCAGTTTGCACCTGCGGAAGTACGTGGTGTGAAAGTGCAGAAAAAGAAAACATTTCGGTTAAACCCCAGTACTCAGCACAGAGGACAAATGCAGCCTCAACTAGAGCTGCCAGATCCACCATCAAAGGCAACAAAGGTTTCAAAGAACTTGAAGAACGAGTTCCCTGCAAAATTGCAGCAAGCAGATGGGTTGGAATTGGACTTATTACAGGATTCGTTCCAGACTGAAGCAGAATACCGTGCATTGAGGAAGAAGTATTTGTTGTTGGAGGATGAGTACAGCTCACTAGGAGAAGAGCTGAGTGAGATCGAGGCTGAGAATAAAGCCCTGGAGGATCAGAAGTTTTCACTCCTTGATCAGCTGGTGGTCTTGGAAGGCCTTATGGATCCTTCAGAACTTCGGTCACGCACGTGATGTCTACTTGGGTGTTCTTGCAACTTGTTTCTTAATCAATGAAGAGAACTTTGATCGTGACTGAGATCATAATCTTGTAAATGAGTATTTTGCAATAGCAGTTGCAGGGAATTGTGTTAGTTTTCTTATATTTTATCCACCGAGCTTCTTTTTGTGAATTCTCTCAGATCTGTAATGGTTTATTGTTTGTATTTGTTTGCGACAGCTGGTAAAAAATAATGATACTTGAACCCCTGCTGTTGTTCATCTGGACCATACCAATATCAATAAATTCGTACTCCAATCTATCTATATGCCATGCCTGCTGTATCTCTTGTTTCCTGAAAAACCACTTGTTTATATTTAAGCATATTTTCTTGTAAAAATGCATCCAAGTTTCTAACGGGGTTCAGCCTTGCCATTATTGGCGCCTTCCATATGCATCAATACTGTTAGGCTAAATCCCCAATATCTAAAACCTAGCAGCTACCTCCAATCAGAATCGAGCGTGTATGGCCAGACTGTTTTAAAATGAGAGAAGAAAGCTGCTTGAGCAGAGAAAAAGTGGAACGAGCAACCGCAAACAATGGCTCTGACGCAGGAGGTTACATGCCTGAAATGCCAACTTCAACCACTAAAGATAACAAACTGTTTTCTTCCCCTCCTCGTGAACTTCTACCAACCTTCACAGGACGCACCCGTCTCAAAAAACGAAAGCCGCATATGGCTACTGCAAACGTTGCTATATATTTGAAGACACGCTTTCTCTCTCTCTCTCTCTCTCTCTCTCTCTCTCTCTCTCTCACACATACATGGGAGACCAAAAACTCGCTCCAGGCACTCTGCTTAGGATTTCTTGTCGTGACTACCTTTTCTTGCATTGCTTGCACGTCGTGTCCATGCTGCGGCGGCAAGGCTTAGCATGAATGTGGTAGTAGATGATTGCTGAACAGGTGGCCGAGGCAGAATTTTTTTTGGCCGAGTGGCGTCGAGTCAAAAAATGCTAAACCTTCTAAACACAATGACATTAATAAGAGGCACCAAGGAAACAATTGAGGGTTACCTGGAAACGAACAAATCAAATAGTTGAAGAAGCAAATATGTATTTGCGGTACTGTGTGGGCAACTGTCCACACAAGCCCCATGCGTCTCCGCAACTGCAGGAGGGATGATCGAAATTGACACGGAAACAGAATGAAGCTAGCCGCATGACTAGTCTTGTTGACGGCGAAAGATGACCTGGAAACAGAGGACCATGAATCATTGACCAACAGCCAAGCCTGAGATATGGTACAAGCGTGGTCACACGGTGCATTATTTTGCAGAATGACATGGTTATCAAATTGCAGACGCCATTGCTGCTGAGCAGCTTTACGAGAGGGGCAAATGCAGAGGATGATGCAGTAGCAGTGTGAAGGAGCTCGTAGATCTCGATTAAGCATAAGATTTTAGATGTCAATTTCGTCTTACAGATGTAACCCGAGCTTTGATGGCAGTCCCAGAAACAAACAATTGGCTAAAAGTAAAGGAGATGCTGCTAGGCCATGAAGATGGTTAATTTCACTCAGGATAACAACATGAAAGCGACGTGACGTTGCATTCAAATTTCAAAGTACCATCAGATGAATCTCAGGCCTTAAAAATTAGCGTTTTTTCTGTTGACTGAAACAATCTGAATACTTGTGATGGTAAAGAAGATGAACGTAATAACAGTGTTGCTGATAATTAAATACACTGATCGCCATGGATATGCAGCCTGCGGTAGGCCCTTTGGTGCTGTTAGTGGACACACATCTGCTGTCCTGTTTCCAACATCTCAAATGCGCCCTTACGTAGAAGGAAGTTCGTCTTTTGATGCCTGAAGTTCATCCTTTCACAAAATGTACTAGAGATTCATCTAATATTTGCTTTCCGAGATTAAAAGAAGAGGATCAACGATGATCAATGTCAATCGCACTTAGCTACTTAAATTTAAACTAACTAATTAACTACCAACTAGTCATTTTCTGATTATCATTAGTATATTGAGATTATGTGGCCTTCCAAAATCTGCAAGTGGAGTATGATGAATTCACTATCTCGATGAAGAACGGATTTACAAATCTTGCTGGCCCCATGAAAAAGAGACGTTGGACACTTGCATGGTAAAAACTAAGAACATGGACCCACTTCATTTCTGTCTTTGAAAATTATATATGTATCTGTAGCACATGAACTCCATCTCATTCTCATATCACATTTGAATTGCAGGTCCCACATGAAATGTACGCAGCTACACATGTTTCTTTTTTCCCCCTCATTTCCTTATCTTTTATTTTTTTTGTAGCTTTTTGAAAACCGACGGTGAAACCACTAAGCGCCACACAGTCTTGCGTTTATCAACTTTCTCCTCACGAATTATTCAAGAAAAAGGATTGCACCGAATATCAAATAATGCGCACCAACGGTCATCTCACAAGCGATCCAAAAGCCCGTTGCCGGGGACCAGTCATGAAATATCATGAGATGTCCCCGACGTTACCATAATATTACGTCTCCTCTCAATAACCACACCACAGGGCAATAGCTTAGGCAGCATGTCCTAAGCTCGACTCGTATAATAATCAGCTCTAGCTGGGCTCGAGTGGGCTTAATCTTTAACTTGAAATATTTGATGACAACTCGAGCTTGACTTAGTTAAACTTGTCTATCGAGATGAATCCACTTAAGCTGAGCTCAAGGCCGAGTTTGATTAGATCTATGGTTTTGAAGTTGGACCCTTCTTGCAGCCAGATTTCAAATCTATATGTTTTTACATTATAGACGTTCGAAATTAATGCTGGATTTCTCCTAGATTTCAGTTCGCCAACATCTCATGATCTTTTGTTAATAAAGGTTGTGGGGACATCAAATTTGGCAATAAAAGTTTCATTAACAAAAATGATAGAGCAACAATAAAGGAGACCATCAGTCTTGGCTTAAGTTTGACCAAAATGGGTTAGATCCAAAACCTTTTTATACTGAACTACACGCTTTGAGATAAAGGGCCAAAGGATTGTATTTAAAGAGTGGATTCGGCCTTAGGTTGAACCATCTAAAGTAACAATTATGTCAAAATTCGAACCAATTTTCAAACTGGATCCAAACCCAAGTTCAGACCCGAGGCTGCAAGCCTAAAACGATATCAAGGGTTAGAATGAATATTGAGATAAATGTAAGGATGATATACAAAGGAATTCCTCGGGCCGACACTCACACAGTCGCACTCCCCTTTGCTCCCAACGTTTGAAACTAGATAGCTGAAGCTGACTCGAGGGTAACCCAAGGGTCAAGCCAGGCAGCATGTGTCGCTCAATAGATTTTCCGAATATGAAGTTTCGATTACCGTTGAAGTCTTGAAGAAAAGACGTCGACTAGATCTTCGTTCGCTTGTTTTTCAAAAACGTCAAGGGGTCAACTACCTTTTGCCGCCCACTTGATCACGCTGCTTCTCCCTCGTCAAATCCGTTTCAGCAACAGACGGCAAGGTCGCGTAGGACTCAGGTTTTGCCTCCCTCTCGATCTCTGGTTCTTCTTCTCTCGAAAGCCATCAGTCTATCGTTTGGCGAAGGGGTTTTGGTTGCTGGGGAGCGGAGATGACGACGATGGAGAGTCTGATCGGCCTCGTTAACAGGATACAGAGGGCCTGCACAGTCCTCGGCGACCATGGTGCTGATGGCGCCCTCCCCACCCTCTGGGAGGCCCTCCCTTCCGTTGCTGTCGTTGGTGGTCAGGTGGGTTCATCTCACCTTAATGGCCGATTTCTTTTACCTTGCTTCTTCTTGCGGTTTCTTTCGTTTATGATGGTCTTCTGGGGTTTTTGATCTCCGTTGGCTTTGTGGGTTTTAGAGTTCGGGAAAATCTTCGGTGCTGGAGAGCATTGTAGGACGGGATTTTCTTCCGAGAGGATCCGGTGAGTTTGTACTTCTTTCTCCTTCTCTCCCTCCCTTTTTCTCGACACATGCACCCACAGAAAATGTTGGTTGTGTTCTCGTCAAGATGAGATCACCTGTTGGTGGAGGTTTTCTGTTCCTTTTAAAGGGTTATTTTCCGCGATCGTAAGGCTTTTTGTTGCTTTATAGGTATCGTTACGAGGAGGCCTCTGGTGCTGCAACTGCATAAGACAGAGGAAGGGCTGCCTGAGTACGCGGAATTCCTTCATTTGCCAAAGAGGAGATTTAACGAATTTGGTATATGCGTTTTCCATTTGCCTGTTGTTTTTCTCATGTTCTGCGATATGCGAGCTCAATTTGTCCGTCTTCAGGTGTAGTGTCCTTCTTGGAAGAAGGATTTATTTGTGGTACAGGATTTTGGAGTACTTATAAATTACGATCTGACAATTAGGGTACCCGCTGCACCAGGAATGGTGGTAGCTCTAGTAAGGGTGGTTCTTTTGTTTGTGAGATTGGCGCAAAATCGAGTTGCGCCGGTAAAGTCTGAATGACCTTTTTTTTTTTTGTTCACAAGTGCAAACATAGTCTCATACTTGGACATCAACCTGGCACCTATAGTTTCCAGCTTCAGATTAGACATTTTTGCAAAGAAGCATGAGCTTGTGCGCTTAGTTCATCTGGATAAGGCGTTTTCCATTTTGTCGTGTTTCCAACAATGCTTCCTGTCTGTGCTCGTGTTATGAGTGGATGAATTTTGTTCCTCCAGTTGAGGCAGCAGCATCAAATTTGTAAATCTGTGCAGAGGTCCAAAATAATATAAATTTATGGATGCTCCTGGATACATCCATTTAATAATTTGTGTACTGATGTATGATTGTATGTCATGTGCAAAATATTCTGGTTTGAGTCCTGTTGCACAAATAAATTCTTCAAGTTTATGATAAGCTTATAGTTCACGAACTTTGCTTATCTTCATTACGATTTTCTGAGCTCAGAAGTCATTTTTTCTTGCGTTATTTGGTATGATTCCCTCTCAGAAGAGTATTGGTTGTTTCTGATGCCCATTCCATTGGGTTGTGCAGCTTCTGTGCGCAAGGAAATTCAAGATGAAACTGATAGAATGACTGGAAGAAATAAAATGATTTCTCCTGTTCCCATCCATCTCAGTATTTACTCCCCAAATGGTACGTAACAGTATTCCTAACCATTGGTTTGTGGTGCAGGAATGATCTACTACACTGTTAGGCATGCCCTTTAGTTATTGTATTCATATTAGTTATTGAAGTTGTACCTCCTGGTATAACTTTCCCTTTCAGGAAAAAAGAAAAACCTGTGGTGCATAGTCACTTTGTAACATACACGGCTGATTAGATGATGGCTTTCAATCACATGATAATGGTGTATAGGAATAAAGTGATATATTGCAACAACATTGAGAAAATATTAGCAATTATGATTCTCAACTGCTTTCATTTGAATTTCATCTTATCAATCCAAAGAATATGATGGTCTTGTCTATAAGTCAAACAAGATGACCATTTTTGATATTCTTTTTAACTGAAAGAATCAGTTCTTCTAAATTTACGGCGAATATATTTTTTGCCTTTAGTAAAATTCATTTTTTTGTGCTGACTCTCTGACTTCTGTATATCAAGAAGAGTTCTGTCTGGTGACACGAGGATTTTCAGTCCTCTGCTCTACCAGCTGAGCTATCCCGACCATCCTCTATACATTATCCTACTGGAGGACATGGATAACAATCTGAAAGTCATATTTTTCTTGTCCCCCCCCCAACACACACCTCTCTCTCTCTCTCTCTCTCTCTATATATATATATATATATATATATATATATATATATATATATATATAATAGAAATCCTAGAATATCACTGCATTTGAATTGACTACAATCTGTTATGTATGGGTGTCAGTACAGTCACATCTGTGTAACATGGACACCAAAACAGGCGTCAACATGGCTGCACAAGAGAGCAGCATTCATTGATTGGATGTGGTTTTTAGACTGACTTGATATCATTTTTATGATGTGATCCCTAGTTTTAAAGTGCTACATTTACCTACCTGTGTGTACTTGTGGTTTCGGCTACTTGTTAGTTGTAGCACAACAAGTTTCTACTTTGATTGCATTTTGATATGGATGCCATTGACATGGTTTCACATTTGTGCACTTTGACAGTTGTCAACTTAACATTGATCGATCTGCCTGGTCTTACTAAGGTTGCCATTGGTAATTTCTCTAACTTAACAGCTGATCAATCTTTCTGATTTATATGAAGCAAAAAGATCCATATCACCTCTATTCAGAGTTTTTTTGGCTCTTCCTGCAGAGGGACAGCCTGAAAGCATTGTTTCAGAAATTGAAAATATGGTGCGGTCATATGTTGAAAAGGTAGGTTAAGCCACATATTCAATTTTTTTTAGTAACTTTTAATCACCCATGGTATATTAGCTATAATTTAATAGCCAGTAGTAACATTCTTTTCTTTTTGGTTGAAGTTTTGGCCCAATCTGTCTACTTGGTTCAACTATAAGTTGAAGACTGATTTAGGGAGTCAATTTATGTAATAATTCTGTATATGCTAAATTTGGGTTTTCCTATGGTCCTTATTATCTTACATGGTTGCTGGAGGCTTGAGCGACAAGTCAATATTAAGTTATTGTGTGCTGTCTCTTTCTTTTTAATTTCTGGACGTACATAAAGAACATATGCATTGTCAAATTGCATAATTGCTTCATTCCTGAACCTATTCTTTTATGCTAGTTTGGAAAACAAGGACATAGGGGGTGCAATAATGTTTTTAATTTGACGCCAAGACTGCCCTCGTTGCCATATAAGTTTAAATTGATGCTGATCAACCAGCAATAGACGTGCCTTGGTTTTACCTCCCTAGACCGATCACCAGTATCATTCCTTCCAAGTTTTTGAAAAGGGATTTTCTTGATTGAAGTTTGAAAATCTCTATAATTCAACAAATTAAAAAGTGTATACTGAGTAGCTGGAAAAGTCATGAAATTAGGAATCTGCTACTGTTTGTCTTAGAAAGTATTGGATGACGATCGGGCAAAATATAAAAAACAAAAACTGTAATATACACTTGAAAATATTAAAAAATTCTTTTTGGCATTGATTGTTGAGCAATTCTTCATTTTCCTTATTGCACTTACTGAGTTTCTCTTGATGGTTCTTATAGCTTTCACCTAAGTCACATGGGTATGAGTATAGGTATGGGGAAGCGGGTACCGATACGGCAGTTTTAAAATATCTGGTACATAGGTGTGGAAAAAAAGTATGTTATATGTATGAACAAGATATATATACACAAGAGACTGTGCATGTTTGTGTGTGTGTGTGTGTATATATATATATATATATATAGTGAGTGAATGATGACTCTGGTTACCCAGAACCACTGCGCCATCTCACCAGAGCCGCCATCTGAAGCAGATGGACAACTGTGAGAAAAACAAGGGGAACAATGTGTGGAGTGATAATAGATGATGGAAATACCCATCACCTTTCTCTCCTTGTTTTCTTCAACTGTCCATCATGTTAGATTAGACAACCTTGGTTAGATGATTAGGTGACTCTGAAAAGCCAGATCATCATTCACTTACTCTCTCTCTCTCTCTCTTTCTCTCGATATATATATATATATATATATATATATATATATATATATATATATATATATATATATATATATATATATATATATATATATATATATATATACAAAATTCCATAATAACACAAATTTAAAACAAAATTCATACTCAATACATCATGAAGACAATGTTTAAAACTTAAAACAAAAGAAAATTTTGTTGATTGGACCAGTTCCGGCCTGAGACTGATCCAAAACTTACCAGTGCCATACCTGCCATGCCCCCATGGTTGAGTGGTGGCATGTTAAGTGTGAAGATCCACACTTTCTTTTTCTAGTTAAGTTGTACTAGTCCATGTGATTTCCAGTTGATGTGGTGCAACTGGAAATACTATTGATATGAAACTCATTCCTCAATAGTTCCTATGCACTTGTAGGTAAGCAAACCAAACATGAATGCATAGTGGTGCTTGTGCAAAACTGTAAATGTTGCTTGTCATCCTGTTGTTGGAAGAGGACTGATCCTATGCACTGTTATATGGTCGGTTAATTTTTTTTAAGTGTTAAATGTTCTAGTTATGATTGAGGGTTGTTAATTTTGTTATACAGCCAAATTGCATCATACTGGCAATATCACCGGCAAATCAGGACATAGCAACATCTGATGCTATTAAGCTTGCAAGAGAAGTTGATCCCACAGGTGAGTTGCGTGAGTTATTGAAAGATTTATGCGAGTGCATTTGACCAAACCACAATGGTTCCTAATTTCTGATTACTTGCCTTTGCTGTTCTATATTTAGTTTACTGCTCAGTGTAAAAGAATCTTTTGCATTTGTGATTTAGGTGAAAGAACATTTGGAGTGCTGACAAAGCTTGATCTGATGGACAAGGGAACAAATGCATTAGATGTATGACAGTTTGATTTCTCTTTATAGTTGCTCAGTAATACCCGTTAACTATTTTTCTCATTAAGATAAAAAATTTGCTTGCCTCAGAGAGCCTTATTGGGTGGTGGTTTCAGGTTCTTGAAGGCAGATCTTACAGGTTACAACATCCTTGGGTTGGAATAGTTAACCGTTCTCAAGCAGATATCAATAAGAATGTGGACATGATTGCTGCACGGCGTAAGGAGAAAGAATATTTTGCTACAAGTCCAGACTATGGGCATCTAGCAAGTAAAATGGGTTCTGAGTACCTTGCAAAGCTTCTTTCAAGGGTAACAGATATTTCAACTTATCCATGTCTAGCACATTAAGTTAGGTGCCTGGAATAGTTTTGTGATATTACGAGCCACCCTGCAGCACTTGGAGTCTGTGATTAGGTCCCGGATACCAAATATCTCATCCCTCATAAACAAAAGCATTGATGAGCTAGAATCAGAAATGAACCATCTTGGTAGACCTATTGCTGTTGATGCTGGGGTATGTATATCTTTTAATTTCTGATTTTGTTCACTGCATTTGGGCTTGGCAGAATTTATCTAATTAGAAATTTTGTTGCATGTTTTCAGGCTCAGTTGTACACAATTTTGGAACTTTGCCGTGCATTTGACCGCATCTTTAAGGAACATTTGGATGGAGGGTATCTTACTTTGTCTTTATCTTGATGATTGTATCACTGAACTGCATAGAATAAGATTTAGTAATTTTTCTTGTGCAAGTGTTAGAAGCTCTCTCTCTCTCTCTCTCTCTCACACGCACACACTCACACGCATACACACACACACATACAGACACATTCTGATGCAGGGCTGATCCATAGTTCTAATAGTGGATCAAATCCAATTTGTTTATTTTTTCCATTTATTTTATTCATTATGGACCCTTTTATTCTCATTATTTATGCGGTGGGTCCAAGATCCAATTTATTAGACAGCTCTGTTTAAGGGCACATATGTTCTTTTGGGAGATAATCGTTGGTCAGTCAAATTTACACCTAATTGCTTTGTTTAGTTCTTCCATTCCTTCTTCTTTTCTCTATTCAGTTGGCTTCTATTTCCTCTTCGATTCACGTTACTGTGGGGATTAGGGCGAGGAACCCTAGTCCTTGCTTCACTCAAACACACACACACACACACATGCACACACATGGAGTCACATATAGATGATATGCATGCGCACCATTGAGATTAGGGCGAGGAACCCTAACCACTGTGTCACACAACACACACTCACATAGAGAGTCAGACATGGATGATCTGCGTGCATGTGAAATGCTATGTACCTTCTACTTCATTAGGCTATAATAGTTGTGATGTACAATGGTCAATGGCATACACATATATTATGCAAGCGGGGATAAGTTGTTGCATGATGCAAGGTTATGGTATACCTTCGTTGTCATGTTGCAATTTTCCATCATATGTCTGTGTGTGGTATACTGAGGGTGAGGGATGAAACTGTGCGAAAATCCAGATGTTGAAACTCAGTTAGTTCTAATGGTAATTTATCTTTATATTTGTTTCTGAGTTTGGGGCGCTGGGTATGCAAATAAAGACTTGCTTGATGCTGCACCATTCATGTCATTTTTTTTGCTGATACTTTGTGATGTGGTGCCCTCTGCTTATATATTCAGACTCGTATCCATGTTTGAGTAGATAAAATAAACAAACGAGTACCCAATGCTTGTACTGTATACCAGTAATCATATGTAAAGTTGATTAGTTTCTTTTTGTGCTGTGCCTGATATGGCTTTCCCAAATTTTTGTTTTGATTTACTTTTTATTTCTATGCTGTCCAATGTCCCAGGCGACCTGGTGGTGATCGGATCTATGGTGTTTTTGACCACCAACTCCCTGCTGCTCTTAGAAAACTGCCGTTTGATCGACACTTGTCCATACAGAATGTGAGGAAGATAGTCTCTGAGGCTGATGGTTATCAACCCCATCTGATCGCTCCTGAGCAGGGGTATAGGCGGCTGATAGATGGATCATTAAATTATTTTAAAGGGCCTGCTGAGGCATCAGTAGATGCAGTAATTATCTTATTTCTTGTGTTTCTTTTTTCAGCTTCATAATTTCCAAGTTGTTAATAGTTTGCTTCTGTGGTTGACGTTTTGTCTGAATCACTGGCAGGTTCATCTCGTGCTGAAGGAACTTGTTAGGAAGTCAATAAGTGAAACACAGGTAAATATAACAAAAAGAAGAACGGGTCCCATGCAACCTTAAAATTGCTATATTGTCTTTCAGTGAATCATGAGTTTAGAATGCAACCCATTTGTGTCTTTGTTTCTTTTGCTAATATTGTTAATGGACAGGAACTAAGGCGATTTCCAACCTTGCAAGCTGAGCTAGCAGCAGCTGCTTATGCGGCTTTAGAAAAATTCCGTGAAGATGGCCGGAAGACAACACTACGCCTAGTAGAAATGGAGTCATCATATCTTACTGTCGATTTCTTCCGGAAGCTCCCACAGGAGATAGAGAAGGGTGGAACTCCTTCTGCGCCCAATATGGATCGATATACAGAAGGCCATTTCCGGAGGATTGCTTCAAATGTGTCAGCTTACATTGGGATGGTATGCGAAACACTGAAGATCTCCATTCCAAAGGCTGTTGTCCATTGTCAAGTTAGGGAGGCGAAGAAGTCGTTGCTTGATCAATTCTATGCACAAGTTGGGAGGAAGGAGGTGCTTGCGCTTTTCACATTCATTTGTTGGTCATAATGCCCCCTCATGCTTGTGTCGTATGTGCATGTATTTGAATGGAAAATTTGTTTGTGCAGGGCAAGCAGCTTGCAGTATTGTTGGATGAAGATCCTGCGCTCATGGAACGGAGGCAACAATGTGCCAAGAGGTTGGAGTTGTACAAGTCGGCAAGAGATGAAATTGATTCTGTGTCATGGGCTAGATAACAGTCTACAAAGTCTCTTGTACAACAATTATGATGTCTTCAAAATTGTTGTGAGGTCAGTCCATGACTGACCATACGTGTTTGGACCAACCCTTGATTGTGTAATTTATTTTAATTGTTTTTATAGTGTATCAACAATTAGTTTCATCTTATCGTTGTTCATCATTATTCTTTATTTTATTATGAGTAGCTCAGCTGCCCCCTGGTGCTCAAGGAATACATGCACGTTTCTGCTTCATACTCGTCCTCTACTGCGTCAAGTCTTTTTTTTTTTTTTTTTTAATGTTTCCATGAATGGGTTCACATGAAAAATTTGGAAGAAGTTGAGCCATACTGTTTGGTGTTGGAAGAGGATTCTTGGGACTGCATTTTTCTAGACCATGACATCGACCTGCAGAACAATGTGTGACCCTTGTGCTGCTCTGCATCATATTTCGACGCTACCAAGTCTGCCTTTTATGACACTCAAGGTCTTGTACGTGAACTTTTCACTCATAATTTTGTAATTTAAGATCCAAATATTGCAATTGACATGAGTAGATCCTGCGTACATAAACGGATTCATTTATAATCAATCTCCACCAGAGTCATCAGTAAGATCAAAATGACATGGGATGCAGTGCGTGAAACAGCAGGGGAAAGTTTTCTTGCTATATATTTGGTGGTGAAGTGGGAAACAAATTAAGAGTGCACCACAATTATTAGGAAAAAGGAAGCGCGTTTCTTACATCTATCACATACTTGATATGGGCTCTATGGCCTCAGATTCAGTCGTCAATAAAGATGCATGGTTGACGATATTTAGATGGTTATATCCAATACGACAGATAATAATAAGTGTAATAAAGTAGGGAATGCAGCTTCTTGGTATTCGGCATATATGATCCAGCGGAAGTCTCTACTTTGGGAAGATGTGCAAACTCAGTTCACTAATATTTCTGCTTATCCTGCGACAGCCATATTGTCATGGTATTTTTTGTTTTAACATATGAGCGATTGTGCAACTCCAGATGTCCCTCTCCTTCTTATGCATAAAAAGAATACATGTGGTTCCTCCACCCCTGGTATCCACCTTTAGCAAGTGTAACATGCCTTTATCTTCCTCTTTGGTAGGAGGAGTCATGATTTCATCTGTATAGGATGAAACAAGAAAAGATCGTTGAGACAGAAAGAACACCACACACAAACGCAAAGTACATTTTTTCTATTTTGTGAAGGACAATAAAAGGATTTATTGATGAGGTTGGTGTTTCTATCATAGCACAATCATTCAAGATAGCAAGTTCACATGATCGGTAAGTTGCATACATTCCTTTGTTGTTACGATGAATCCACCAAGGCATTTCTTTGTCAACCTCATGACAACCTTGTTTTGAACGCTGCAACTGGGCAGCACACGCACGTTCCTTTTCTGTGTCTTCTTGCCTGCCAAAAGAAGAAAAGTGGGGAAATGAGAGAAGAGGACTATTTGGGGATATTTTTGTTCATGTAAAGTTGTGCATTTTTATCCTTTGTTCATGTAAAGTTGTGCATTTTTATCCGAGAAACAGTTAACATAATAATTCTTCTATGCATGATAAAGTCTAAGATTGAACCAAGAATGTGTAGCAGAGAAACAAGAGCCTTTACTCAACGATGATAAATGTTTGGTGGCAGTTCAAAAAGGAGAAAACTTCGTAAAATGCTAGTTGTGAATAAGATTTTAGTCGTTATTTGAAAGCTACCCTCTTTTGATACTTAAGCAGACCAGCGAATCCGGCAAGTCGAAAAACAACGCAAAGATGCTCAATTACCATCATGGGTACGTATGGTAAGGTCAGCTCCACTAGAAAGTGCTGCCTCATTTACCATTGAATCTGTGGCGTGGTGTGTGTCTTTGCCACTGCTGCTTTGTTGCTTAGGGTCCGGCCTTGCACATTGTTGCGTGCATAATCCCTTGTCTGAATGAACTCTACATTGAAGAGTTGCAGCACCTCTTAAACCTGCAAAAGCAAGGATTAGAGTTTAATGTTGCTTCTCAACTTAATGAAGGACAGTCTTTCTTTATTTTTTTTTCTCCCTTTTATATTGAATTAGTTGAGAGTGTTGACTATGGTAGCGTGACCTAACCATCTAGTCATCTTACTCAGTTCCAAGTGGGGTTTGTCAAAGAGGAGCAGGATTAAAAGTGGTCTTCAGAATTTTGTTCTTATTCTTCCACTGATAGAAGCAGGAGTCAGGCCTTGACGCCTTGTCACTGTCCATCGCTACCAAAAAAAATTGCACGATCTATTCCAGTGTGAGTGGAGCCTAAGACAAGGATCTAGTACTCCTGATAGCATCATAGCTCCAGTCTGTCGTTGATTGTTGCAGTGGGCAGTGATGGGTGTCAGTTGTGTCGCATTACCTGCACGTCTCCTGACCACTACCCTTCCAATTTAGAGTTAAACTGGAGAAAAAAGTGGAAATCTGATATACCACTAAGGCTGTTCCCAGAAAGATCGTTGATGGCAACATATAGAAATTCAGATACCCGAGTAACTCCAAATAATGGCTCAAAACCCTTTGAATTTGGCCATCAAGAGCTCTCCCCACCTGGTTTAGTGGTTGGACTTTAGACTTTTAAAGTTGAGAGTTGAATAGCATTATAGCAAGAGCGCAGCTGTTGGCGTAACCTGGGAAGGTACCTAGACGGTCATACAGGTGATAGGAGTAGCGGATAGCAAGCATTTAATGAAATGATACGTTCAACATGACTAAGATTGTTGTTATACTTCACCTACAGAACCATTGCACGTTTTTAAACAATCTTATATTTTAAACTTTATCAGGTAAACAGTAATTTAAGCATGGTTTGGATGATTAATTCAGGTTTAGATCTGACCAGAATCGGATTCATTTTATTCATAATTTGTACATAAATTTCTCTGATGTGTCAAATTTAAATAACAACGATCATTAACACCAACAGTGATTCTACTGAGGAAAATGGGGTTTCGAGCTTTGGTGGAAGAAATTTAGCCACTACTTACAAGTGGCAGCAGATGCCGTGAGCGTGAGGATTTCATTTGGGGAGCAAGCAAGGATGGCTGAGTTGACGACCGAGGAGACACACGCTCCGTCAGCACCCAATGCTTCAGCTGTCTCAGAGCACACTGCGGCCACCAGTGAAGCTGCGGAAACCAGGGCAGGATCCCAACCACTTGTACTGTTTGCAGCAAACCCAAGAATGGCAGCAGCCACACCTGCCACTGCTAATGCTGCATGCACTTGGGCTCTCTGCACTCTAAGCCCATCTTTCTTTTTCTCCTTGTACTCCTCCGACAGTGTGCTTATGGATGCCCCTCCTAGCCATGCCTTTACATAGTGCATGTTGAGCTGCATAGATTCACGCTCTATTATGGGCCTTATGGCCGTAATGATTCTGTAGGTTATGCAGTTTCAAAGTGCATACTGCACACACACACACACACACATATATATATATATATATATATAGATAGATAGAGAGAGAGAGAAAGAGAGAGAGAGAGAGAGAGATTTCATGCAGGGTCTTACCCAGGTTTCCTGGTGAGGCACATGCTTTCTCAATATGGACCGTATATATCCTTGTGTGGAGAGCCAAGTCTGCAAGGAAGAAATAGTTCAAAATGTCAAGATAGATGAACTTGTATTTATAAAGCTTCCTCTAATTAACTAGGCGGATGGCTCAAAAATCCTGTAAGTTCAAGAACTAGAATTTGCTCCTCACAAGACCAAGGTAATGGGAAGACTTTCATTGTGAAAAGAAGAGAGTACCTCCAGGGCATAACCAAAACGAGAGCAGGGAACATGTACTTCCTAACTTGGGAGTTGGTCATATTCAGATCGGCAGGTAAATTGATGAAAAGATAATCAAGTTTTACTTTCATGTGTTCACGCGAGTAACATAGTGACAGTAAAGTGCCATGCGCAGGCCGAGTTATCATTTGTTGGAACTAAATGACTGCGGCCTATGCTGAGAACTTACGAATTAAATCTAGGAATTGATATGTGAAAGTTGAAACACAAGCAAAAAGGCATGAATAGCAGACAACAAGGATGGCAGTTATGTTCGACTGGCTTTGTTCATCTGAATCACACTTTCAATTATTTCTTTTCTCAAAGTAAACGTTCTCTTTTGAGAATGACATTCGACAGTTGCAGCACAGATGTCTGAATGTCTTCCTTGCATATCATAAATGTTTTTCTTACTAAACAAATCAAATGGATCACATCTGCAAGATTGAGTACCAAAAAACATGAAATGAAAAAGAAAAGGTTGATAATAGAGAGAGAGGGGTCTTTGGAGGCCATGGGGTCTAGTGCATACCCTTATGTTATTGAACCACATAAATTCATGCCTTCCAAGGTGGCTGGCGTTTGTCTTTTGGAATTTTCCGTCTCCATCAATCTGATCTTCTTGTCCTTTGTTATCCTTGTGCAGTCCGTATGCTATTTCTTTTTCATTTCCTTCATGATTCTTGTGTGGTCTATGCTTCTTTCTTTTGTCTTCATGATGGTTATACTTGCAGTGTACTTCGTTTAATCTCGTCAAGTCCTCTTCGAAATCGAAGACCTGAAAGGAATAGTAATTCCAAAAAGCAATTAATGCTTCTTCATGAGTTCATGTAAATTCAAGTAAGCAGAAAACAATGCTACTCCAAAAGAAAGATGAGATTTATCAATGCTTCCCTTACATATGCGTTGAGAGGGAACATCTGAAGCAAAATGTTGGGCTGCCTGCATCTTGAGAGATCAGTGGACTCTGTTGGGTATGATGATTCCATAAGGTCACTGCAATGGGAAGATTTTTTTCCGTTCATATGATGGCGCATTCCTTGATGTGTGCTTCTTGTTTCCAAACTTCTAGTCCCCTTTTTTCAGTAAACAAACTCACTGGGTGAGAAGTCATCACAAGAAGGTAACTGAACATATGCGTGGAAATTGTTTCTTACCTTGAAAGAAGGTGGTAGATGGTTATGAGCAAAGGAAAGTCTACCATTCTTTAAATTTGGTGTTTGATGGTCCATAACTGCTGACAGAAATATTAGATAAGCAAGCCTCTTCATGAACCATAGATTAGCAGACTTGGATTGCTAAAAACACATCTGTTCTCCTTGTCTAACTGTGCTTTATAATTTCCAAATCACATTCTTAATGGATATCAGCGAAACACATCGAATTCTAAGGATTCCAGTGTGATCCAGAATCAGATGTTTTCAACATTGCTTCCAACTTAAATATTGTATTAAGCTGCTTATCTAGCCAGCTCTGTGGGGCGCAATCCCTATTAAACATGCCATTCACGTTAATGCAGTGATTAGAAGTTTTTGCCCTGATTCCGGCCGAAGAACAAATTAAACGAAAAACAAGAAGCAAAACCAACAAAGGCAAGAAAATAACAAAGCAAACTTAGGCTTTTGATTATTCAATCTTTATTAATCTTATATGAATCACACGTGTCCTTAAATGGGGCTTTCTAAATAATTTAGATCTTCTGGATCCAAGATAGAAACTAATTAATAGGTCCATTTCACAATCAGCAAATTAAATGAAAACAACTAAAATGGAGCCAAAATATGCAAGACCCGCTCCACTCAAATCAGCTCGGCTCAGAAGGGTTTCAAAAGGCAATTTTGGGAACCCATTTGTGTGAGGCGATTGAGGGTAAGAGCAGGCTTGGTAAAGCGCCAAATCCAATCCGGCTCCTTAAAAAACAATAATCACTACAAGAGGGTACTTTGCAACAACAGTGTTGACACACTTTGTATCCATATTTTTCACTTTGTGTTTGGAGTCAAATGATGTATTACAGTATGTATTTTCAAACAGAGCCTTATATAGTTAGATATCTAATAAAAAATTTATTTTAGGAGGCTATATGTCAACAATCTGGGGGTGTTTGATTATTTCATATTTTGTGTCCATAGATTTAATATATTATCTAAACTGAAATCTATGGTCCATCAAACTAAAGACTTCATATCAGGCTTAAGATTTACACTTGAAATTCCCAATTCACTTTTTGCATTTTGAGAAAAAAATTGATCCAAACTTAGAGATGAGGGTCTGATCCTAAATCAATGGGTTCCAAATCCTAAGAATCTTAAACCAAAATAGATCACGGACAATCAAATGTGAGACTTTACTGTAGAGCTCCATTCACCATATAGGGGTTGGAGTTTGGCCTTTAGACTTTAAAGGGATGCTTAGTAACGGTAACAAATTTTACTGTTTCATGAATTTTATCTTAAATATTAGGCAAATTCATGGACTATAAGTTATAGTGTTCTATGAATCTGCCGCTAGTAATTGGTTGTTACTGCTGTCAAACGACCCTTACAAGTGGAAAAATATCAATATATCTTGGTAAAATTTGATAAAGAACGACTTTTAATCCCAAGGTTTTGGCCAAAACTAGAAAAAGCAAAGAAAATAACTAAATTTCTTAGGACGCCTCTCAAAAGCCACAGAAACCATAGGCCACAAAGCAAAGCAGAAGATAATCAATCCTAAGAGCAAGAAGGACGCTTTCCTCTTGCTTGGTTCCAAACAGAAGAACCCATGGAAATTCTCATGTGCTCCATGGGGCTTCTGTTGGAGACCCAGAGTATATCTGATTCCACAACCCTTCACCTGTTTGGAAGCCAGGTAAACTGAGTTGACATGCCAAATCAATGCGTCATTTGCAGGATTTGGGTCTGGCAGGAGACCAAGTACAGAAACAATTCGGGAGGGAGACAGAATCGGCCGGCGAGGAATGCCGGAGAAGAGACTACCAACCATGAGAAATGTAATCTCCTGAAAGAAGAACTACACTAACAAAAGCAAGCAATAAAAAGAACTTCAAGAAGTTGTTTAGCTATGTTTCTTGATTAGAAGGCCGCCAGTTTTGGGCAGTATCTGTCGATTGGCAGTACAGAAGTCCATGCAACCAAAAAGAGAATTCATTGGCCCCACGAAACATAATCAGTTAGCCACCCTTCCTCTGATCTCTCTCTTAAATACAGCAGCGTTATTAATATCAGATGAAAGGGGCCAAAACTGCCTGCCTGCTCTGAGTATCAGCCGCTATAAGTTCTGTATCGGTCAAAGCGTCCTATATTAGCCGATACGGCTTCGCATTGGCTGACATACTAATAAACTAATAATAAAAAGGCCGAGTATCACTGTATCAGCTGATACGTTGATGCAAAATGAGAACCACCATCTTTATGATAAGTCTCACATGTCCACATAGAGGGGGAGAGAAATAGAAGGAGGGGGAGAGAGAGAGAAAGAGTTGCAGAGCCGCCACACATCACCACCGGTCACACTCTGACGGCCATTATTCTTTTCAAAACTCCGCAGACGTAGACAACGTGGGGAGAGAGAAAAGAGGGAGAAAGTGGGCGAGGGAGACTTACCGGAATTAGAAGGGCCTTCTTCTTTGAGAGCTCCCACGTGCAGGCGTCCTAGGAGGAAGATGCCCTGGTCATGCCTTGGCAATTGGCATGGCTTCCTTAAATACTATTTGAAGAACTCAACTCTTCTCAGGTAGATAATCCATTATAGCATTTTTCTTTAATGTACCCTCGATAATAGATCCTGCGCATCAAAAAGAATAGAAAAAAACTTGCAGAATCATACCCCGAATATCGAATCAAGCTCTTTTCTAGGTTGATGTGATATCTATGGATTCAATCCCACAAAGTGATCTTTCTATTATCATATCAAAGTTAAAAAATAACTAACTAAATGTATGCTTCTTATGAAGAGATTAGATCTATAAAATTAGATTGCAACAAAGGTGGTGGTTCGTTGATTGGTTGTATTGTTTAATTGTTTCTCAACAAAGGTTGGCATCCGAGTAACGTGGTTTAGCTCACCAATGGCGTTTCAATGGTTGACAAATCAATTTTTTTTGTATTAACAGAACCCAATGATCTGATATGTATAAAAATAAGTCATAGGATCCACGATTTTCTTTAAAAAATGCTGGAACTATCCCGCTCTAAATTGTATGGATAATTTTTCGCCAATAAAGTTTCCATTTAGCTATAAATCAAAGAATATTAGGGGTGTTTGATAGCCTCGAGATCTGAAATCCTTTTTTGTAAGATTTATAAAGTAAACAAACATCGGATTTCACCACTACTCAAAATGAGGACTTGAAATCAAGAGAATGGTGTCAAAACCTCAGACTTGAAATCCACTTTCTAACTTCAAGTCGTAGGATATAAGGTTTTTGAGATCCTCGGCAAACAAACGCCCGCTCAAGAAAGCCATTTCTCTTTTCTAGAAGGTCTTCTACAAGAGAAAGGGAGAGCATACTATGTGTTAAGCATATTAATGTTGAATTTTCATCCAATATAGCTAATTTAGTTGAAATCTTTGAGTAATGAAACTTAAAAGTATTACTTGACTTCAATATTATATTTCGATAAAAGCAAAGAAGAGGAAAGGTTGATACCATAGGATCATGGCTTATTCAGAGGCCATATGGGTCTTTCATTTACTAGGCAGCCATATTAAGTGCTCTGAGCACTGCCTTAAGGGGGTGTAGCGCAATTTGAACAGCCGACGGCTCACATTTAATAAGTTTTGCTCGCACTTCAATGTATTACTCTTTTGGATTACAAATAGTGGCAAGTGTGATATTCGAGTTTAGTAGGTCTATTTATGCCTTAAAACATGCCAAAACTTTAAAGGCATAAAAGTATGATAGTAAAGATTTAAAGCGGTTTAAATTACATAAAGATGAAAAAAAGAAGTAATCCTTGCATGAACCTCAACATCATTTCACGAACTGCTTGTAAACAACATTAACTAACATTTTTCTTAATGCTTGGTTTTATTTGCAAAAAATAAATAAATTAAAGTACAAATTATGAAAAAAAAAAATCTTTAATACTTCTTCGATTTTTGTGACTTGGGACGTTGCGAGCACGCTGACGTTTCCTGTCATGGTTGCGGCTGTTGCTTCACAAAGTGGCTACAGCAAGACCAAGTAACATCGATTTTAGCGAACCCCCATTGCAGAAAAAGGTTAAAATCAAGAAATATAAAAAAAAAAAAGGGTTTTGATTTCCTTCTCGTTTATTCTTTCTTTATGATGACATCATTGTTAAGTCACTGCCCAAATGGGTTGGGTTTTTTAAGCACTCGTGGTATTGGTGCTGACTTGGTCAGAGTGCAGCTCTACCAGCCAGCAAGTAGCTCGTTTCCTTTTCGATCTCACGAGGGCCGTCCTTTCCTCTCCATAGTTTGATGTAAACAACTCTCCGTCCTGCGATTGGTTTCTTGGTGTTGAGGAAAGTTGACATTGCTTGCTTAATGGAGACGAGAATGAGATGAGCTCCATCCGCCGCTTCCATGACAACCGCTGAGAATCTACATGACCAATCTCCGCCCTTATAAAATGCAGCCATGCGTACTATCAACCTTTTGAGGTACGTGTGTTGTATTGGATACTGCACTTAACTTTAATGCTATATATACATATATAAAAGTCGAACCACTTGCAACTCACAGCCTACCCTACTGTCTCTCTCCCTTTAATGAACCACCCAGTCCCGTTTATCTATCTCTGTCTCTTTATGTGTAATGAAAATTAAATGGTAACTCTTGTTTTTTTAGTTAAAGTCATTCAATTCTTCCAATTCATGTGGAAGATTAAGAAAAAAACAAGAAGAAAAAATAATGAACATTTTTGTTATCTAGTATAGTTTACACCTTTTTTATTATTGTTTTTCTATTAACAGTTCACACTTTTTTCTCATGGTTTTGCCAATCAGTTTCAAATAGATAGCCTTGGTTAAATGATTTGGTGTTTCTTGACACCCATCATTCACTCACTTTATATATATATACTCTCTCTCTCTCTCTCTGCAGTCTCTTTGTCAAATGGGAAGTATACCCAGTTTCAACTTTGTGGCAAAAGCCACACATTTTGGCCTGGGAGTAGCTAGCAACTTGGAATTTACAAACCATCAATCGGAAACTGTTCTTGTTATTGAAGCGTTTTCTTGCAGTGATCCTGCTCTTGTTGGCATGATTTTAAAACAATAGTCAACTTTTAATGTTTTTCAAATTGATATTTGGCTTATCAACTTCTTTTTATTTTGTTCGCGTTTTTATAATGAGAGATCGACTATGAAGTAGGCCTGTCAAGGATGATCGATGTGGTGTGTGTGCGTGACGAAAGAATTGCCATTTTTAGTTTTAGTTCACGTAAGTTAGTGATCACCGGCTTGGCTAGCTTGGGTTATGGGGAAGCTATCCTTTTGAAGTGATTCCTTAATAAATGGGTTCGAAAATTGCTTAAGAAAACGACTTGATTATAAGAAACCACGCCGATTTATACGAACCTCTGATATTAAATATTGCTCTACATTGAGGATACTTTATGGTAACCACTATTGTCGTCTCAAAGGGGATCAAGCAAAGGCACCGTACATGGTGGTTGTTTCCAGGAGCTATTAGTCTTCATGCTCAAGAAAAGAAGGGTGGTTGTTCTGAACAAGTTGGATTGATCCACTTGCTGATAATTTTCTTTCCGTGTTAAAAACTTAATTGACTGCCAGCTTTAGGATGAGAAACTTTGGTTTTGATGGCGGAGACTTCATTATGACAAGTTTGTGTCCTGCACTTCAATGCATATAATTAGGCTTTCAAGAATCAACGGCCTACGATATTTGAAGTTCAAGTTCCATAAGCCCCTAACCACAAGTTGGCAGCCTGGCCACAAGTTGGAAGCATTTCTCAACAACCAACATCAAACAGGCGTGCCTAAAGGGGCTGTCACCATGCATCTGCTCCAAAAATAAGACAGGTTAGTGAAACACTTTTTAAAGTGTCTAATGAATGTAACTGTAACTGTTCCCAAAACGTCCCCAAAAGGAACATGTTTATGTAATTTTCCCACAGTTTTATAACAAATATAAGGAGGTTGAATAGGAATTTGCCCCTGCATCTATGATTGTTTGAGACTAGATTTTCCCCTTTGATACATGTGTCAAAAGCATAACCATTGAACCATCCTATGTGACATATCAAAATGTATGATTCCGCTTATGGGTGTAAACAGTTTGGCTATAGTTTTGGAGTTTTCCATTTTTTTTGGAGTTCTGTATCCCGTATTTCCTAGGGACAGTTTATCTCTATGTAAATAAAACTACATGCTGCCAAGCACACCTTAATGTAGACATGAACTAAAAGGACAGGTATGTCACATCCAAAGATGCTGCAGACTACAAATGCATTGACACGGATGTGTCATGGTATGCAAATAGAGAAACACAGCTAAACATGGTGCTGGTTTTCCTTATCGTTGTGCTTGATGTCACATATGTGGTTTGTAAACGGTGATCATGCTTTTATTGTGATGCAGAATCAAACAGAAGAGGCATTGAAATGTTCCCCTTAGGAACTGAGGGGCTGGCACTTTTACAAGAAATCTCCATGTTCTTGTATGGATAGTATCTAGCAGTAGAGACATGGCCATAAAAGAACTGTAATGTGGAGGCCAACAAGATTAAGGATTAATACCTTTTCCCTCCTGACAAAAAATACCTGTTTTGTTAGCTTGGTTAGTCACATCAAAATCTTTTACACACCCAGTTAGCCTGCTCATCAAGTGGATTGAACTGTACGATGATTTTGAACCCAATCGTTGGCATAAATCAGGAAAATAAAAGTTTTTTTAAAAACATAACCAGCAGAAGAAGAGAACCATGATGGAAATGCCACAAAAAAAGGACCACTAGGATGAGTAGTATAATCATCATCAGAGATGGTAAAAGCTGTCACAATATTTAAAGAAAGGAAGCTGTTTCTAGTGCATTGAGCAGTGTTGCTACAGTCAAAAGGATTATTTGGATAAACAGCACAACCAGCTGTTGCAGAAAAGTCGAGGGGAGAAGCTCAAACCCCTAAACTAAGTGTGGATGAGAATAAGAGTCATTTCCATTGGAAAACATGCATGCTTCCAGTTTTGCCAACAACCCGAAGGCGTAAGACGTACACAAGACCTCGTATGAATTGAATTAAGTATATAATATTATAATGTGCCAAATGTGACTCTTACAGGAATATATATAGCTATTCCTACGGATTCGTGAATCTTGAGGCAACAGAGCTGAGCATCATTCATCAAGGCACAAATTTTTATGACAATGACTTCCTTTACTAAGAGAAAAGTCGCTATGACAATGACAGATCTTCATTATGTGCACACACATGTACACACACACACACATGAGATGAGATCTTCATTATGTGCACACACATGTACACACACACACACACATGAGATAAGCTTCCCTCCTTTCTCTCTCTCTGCCTCTTTCTCTCTAACTATGATCAGGCTATTTATGCATTTTTAAGCATTTCAAACAGCCTGGAAAAACTTGCCATATTTCATTTCTTTTAGAACACATACGCTGAACACTAATAGCTAACTACTGTATTTTAAAGGACAAACTTAGTTTCCCATATTGTGTCAAAATATAACCACTGCAAAAAGATAATTCACAAGCAATTCGTTAGACGGGAATCACAGTTTATGATGAACAACCATCCTAATAATCAAAGTGACCTAAACATATGAGTATGTGACTGAAATTTAAGTTAATTATGCAGTAAGAACATTTACAGAAAACACACATGAATGTACACATAGAGAGAGAGAGAGAGAGAGAACGCATACTGATCCGCATCAGCTTCACTACAAAGTTTACAGAAAAAGTTGAAAGACTTTTTCTTACTCTACTTGCTACTATGCTACATTTCCTCCACAGCCACGGAACCATGAGGGCTATGTTAAGATCACAGAGGACTCAAAATGAGACATTCAGATGCTCACAGTATACTTTGGAACACAATAAGACAAAGATGATCTGCTTAATTCAACACTGGCATGTAAAATATTGGACCGACTGGTTGGAGTTTAGAAACAAAAACACATTTCTAGTAACTCAAATGAACTATTAACTCAAAGACTGCTGCAGCTGATGAAAAAAAATGAAAACATGAAGGAAGAATCTTATCTATTGACCATCCTACACAATAGTTTTAGCATTAAGAGTTGATTGACAAAGAGCTTTATAAACAATTGGCATGCAATTTTATTGCATAGGTTACTCTGCACACCAGGCCTTAATTACTGAAACAGTCTCTGGTCATCTGTATTAGTTAACTCTACAGATTCTTCATTAACCTGCCTTTACCGACTTGGGCAGATCACAGGAAATTAATTGGAGTTGCTGACATCATAGATCAGGGTTGAGCATTGTTGGGCTTCACATGCTTTTGAATACAAGTTAGTATATCAACCTGAAAAATAGGCACATGTCTGCAAGCAGCTTGTGTAGGTGTCTGTGTGAGGGATGTTAATGGGAGTCTTATTTTAACACTTACTAGTCTGATTCTGACACTCACTATTTACAACAGAATTGGTGTATATAAAACTCTCAGTGGGTTTCTTGTGAATGTGTTGTAAAGCATAACTAGATACTCATGAATGTCACATGAGGATTTATAAACCTTATGTAAGAGAAACAACTTATGTAGCGAACTGATATTACTACCTGACCGATCTGACCAGTCCTCTGAGTACTGTAATAACAGAATCCAATGGTGAAGCAAAAGATGAAAACCAAAAACACACTCTTCATCGTAACAGCTTTAAAGATGTCCTTTTAACTTCAGTCTCACAAATTTCTTCCAGGCGGTAAAAATCCCTTTAGATACCTGTTCACCTAAATGTAAAAGTTCAAGTATTCATGAAATGGTAGTTCAGTACCATTCCAAGGGCTAAATGCTTCCATACCATGAATGACAATAGGTGGTGCCTGTTGCCAGATTCACACATTTCCCTTCAAACTCTTCATGGTGCAACCAAAAGCCAACAGAACCATTCAAGCCTATGGACGGTAATGGATGGAAGGAAATGGTAAAGAAGCCGTTGGGGAAAAGATTTTTTTCATGGAAAATTTTGTGCATAGAGGCTGAAAAATACGTCAGAATTTCTAGAAAACAATCTGAAGTGAATTTCTGAAAGAAATGAATTTCCTGCTTTCGACAAAAAGAGGAACATGAGAAATACCGTTTTGGCTTTTCATCGTGATGAGATGCCACATGTCTGGCGGATCTCAAAATATCGATGAAAATGAGTCTTTAGATGTATCTTTCGTATGATACCATCCTCTAAAGGTGAGCCCCATACTTACCAAAGAAAATAAAAGATGGAATGTGGTTCGGGTTTTTGAAGATGTTCAGGTTTTTTGCGAAACTTAAGGTGTCAAGGAATTCAACCATCATTGTAAGTTTCAAAGAAAGTAGACAATTCTGTAACTACAAAGGATAGTAAACGACTAACCATGTTTCTGGACCCTGAAAAAACCTCTTCTTTGACTCCTACTTGAATGGCCAATAGAGCAAGATATTTATGTCAATTCGATTTTCATTTCTTAACTTGGTTTTCGTCGAGCAATTGAATCTTCAATTCTACTACAAGTTGAAACTCAAAAATCTTTGTCGATAATGGGAAATGGAATTATTTGCCGTATAATCAACAGATATCTATCCGGTCAACTTTATCCTGCTCTGAGTGATGTAGTGTAGTACCTAACTTGAAACCCCACAATTTGAGAGCAGAACATGAATCGGTAATGACCAGGAAAAAGCGAGATTGGAGATGTTGAAACGGAACATCCTGCTTAGTTTGCATAAATCTATACATTTTTAGCACCGCTTACGACTAAAAGATGGGGATCCCATTAACATATCAACATGAAATACAGAACCGTGAACGAGTAAGCATTAAGGAAGCGGCAATGACGACGTAACCAAAATTTAAACCTTGATCTGGACGAGCCGGTGACGACCATCTTCCAAATCCATCGTCCCACATCCCAAACACCAAGAAATCCATGTGCGCTCAACTCCATCTACACCATCCACCACAACACGAAGCACAGGAGAAGACTCCATCCACCAAATCGCGGGCATCCGGTAACCAGCGGCGTCGTAGCGATTTTGGCCTACCACCAAAGCCAGTCCGCACTACTCGATTCAGTAGAGACCATTCCCGATATAAACTAACCACAAACAAACAAGGTTGGTTTAAAAGACCAGAGTAGAAAAAAGTAAACAAAGAAACGACTAAAGAGTAAAGAGGTGGATCCTTATGACTCGGGAAGAAAAACGGTTGCAGCTCCCGCCGGCGGCACTAGCGGGCGTTCCATAGCTTTCGATTTCAGATTCTCCGGATTTGAGAACAGTGGATTTAAGATCAGATTCTTTCTCCTTAATCTTAAATCAGATTTTTTTTTCTCAATGCAAACAAATAAAATAAGGATCTTAGTGTGCATCTTAGGTTAGGACCGAGGTGTGATCCTTAATGAATGAACTATGCATTTCATTATGAATGTTTTGTTGATGTCATGCCATATCCATATCAGATTGGTACATCTCAAATATGGAATAATCAAACCCCCCACCCCCCTAACATGATGACATCTGCTAAGAGTGACGATGAAACTAAATGCAAGTTAGTTCGTGGGCAACGAAGAAAGGGAGGGAAAATCTTAGCATCATCGACATGGAAAGTCAATGATAAGATTAATTTTTCCTGGGAAATTACTGACCGGTGCCTAGGTAGTGAGTGGTGTAAACTTTACTCGCTGTCGTCAGGTACCGGTTATGTGGTGGTCAATGTAAACCACCCACCAAGATTGCTGACTCTGTTGTCTCGGTCGGTACATTGACAAACTTGGCATGGGATATGTGTGGTAGATGAGACAGTATATAGAATACCAAGACATTAAATTGAAGCCAAACAGTCCATTAAAAGGAGCACGTTACTGTGCACATCACCACAAGAAAGACAACCATACTTCCTATTGACAGGCGATGTGCAATTGCAGTTCACTAACATCCCAGCAATCTTTGTAGAACATCACAGCAGTAGTAGTAACAGTAGTAGCCAGGATCAATACAATGAAACTGTACAATAAATCAAATATGAACGAGCAACGGTTTCGTTATCTTGTTTATGATTGCACACAACTGTCAAATCATCGAATCAACAAATCATGCAGAGGAATTATCCATTTAGGTGTATATGAGAGACAAAGAATTTTAACAAACATGTTTGATGTGATGTAACTTTCTTGATACAGTACCATCGGGCTATAGAGACCTTAATAAGTCTAACGAACTAAGAATCCAGAAATCAGAATTATTATCCACGCTAAAGTCTTATATTTTCAAATGGTGTTACATGATTGAGAAGCCATAAATTCATGAATCTCAACAATCATAATCTCAAAGTATGATGGTCTTGACTCTTGAGATTGTACCTGAGGCAAACAAATTTCAACATGGGCTATGCTAGCCAAGGATCATGAACTCGTAGTGCCCTAGCTTTGTTAATGTAGTAAGAGTTCGAAACCAAAATTAACGGTTTAACAAATCAAGGATTCGAGTCAGAATTAAGATCCACATTTTTCGATTTTATATTGTCAAATACCCAATTTAAGACGAGAGAGAGAGAGAGAGAGAGATGAGAAAAGGAAATTCATTCAAAGCAAAATATAGTGACAAGGGCGTCACCGAGAAACAGTTATCAAAATAAAAAAGTTGAAACTGCGAAAAGAGAAATACTAGCAAAGAAAGCAAGAGCAAATAACATGGAGAACTGAAACCCGACTAGGAACAAAAGCAAGAAAAGGAGGGAGGGAGACAGAGAGAGAGAGCTAGTCAGTGGCAGAAGCCATCCTGCGGCCAATGCAAAAGGCAATGTGAACATCATATCTATTATGATCAGACGCAAGCGTCAGCTGTGTTTAAGAAGCAAGCCTTCCACAGTAGTACCTGTCATGCTCATAGCTTTGAGGATATCGCAGACTCCATAACAAGGGTGAAGTAAGAACCACAGTAACTTAAATCAGACATAAAATTCACAATTTTCTATTTTACATTGTCAAAAGGGTTTGGTGATAGGTCATGGAAGGGATGTTTAGTCATAAATTTGTCTATCCCAAAATCCGGGCAAACAGTAGTAATCTATTGATGCAGTATTCCACAACCATTTCGATGACCGTTGTGTTTTAGCCAAACTTCACTGTTGTGTTTGTTTCACCTTGGATTTCAGATCCGCGGTGATCTGAGATTCTTATTATTTCAAATTCATAGATTTAAGGTCAGACCTTCCCTCATCCAATCTTAAATCCATTTTTTTAACATGTAGCATGGATTTAAAATCATTGCCATTGAGATCTCAAAACACATCTTTTAATGCAGCTTCAGATCTAAGATTTGAGGCTATGAAACACAATGTACATGTTCTAATGTAAAAAATATGAAAAAATACAAAAAAAAATAAAGAACGTGATTTTTTTTTTTAAAAAGGTGTTTTTCCCCTTTTTAACGCATTTTTTTTAAACACGTTTTCTGCGGCTATGTTGTGAACTTATTCATACGTGCAAATGGGAGTTCGATCCCCACATTGGCGCTCAGCAAGTCCAGGTGCCCAGACACTACCATTCAATCCATTCATCCAAGCTCTGGCAGGATCAAATCTGAGAGGTCACCGGTTCGAATCCTACCAATATGCGTTTTATGGTAGAAAATTCATGCTCTGGCCAGACCCTCGACGAGGGTTCTAGTTCTTTTCAGGAGTCAATCCTCGTCGGACGTCGGGGTTTTTTTTGAACCCTCGGCAAGGGTTCTGAATTATTTCAGAAATCTCGACGAGGGTTCTGATTTTTTTCATAACCTTGGAGAGTTCTGACCTCGTCGAGGGTTCTTTTGGATCATTCAGAATCCTCGGCGAGGGTTCTTTTTAGATCATTCAGAACCCTCGGCGAGGGTTCTTTTTAGATCATTCAGAACCCTCGGCGAGGGTTTAGTCGATCGAAGGTTTCAAACTTCGATCGAAGAAACCTTCGACCAAATGGAGCCTTGAATTCTTCTTCTGTCTTTCTCTCTCTTTGTCGTTTTCTTCCTGGGCGCTGTTGAAGTGTTCCTTCTTCCCGCCGGATTTTCCAGCGCTGATTAGCGATTACGATCAGCGCGAGAGATCGGATCTTAAAAGCATGGATTTCGTCTTCATCTCAGATTCATGAATGGAGGGATTTTTTCTTGCGCTCGTCGAGGGTTTGGTCGATCCAAGGTTTCAAACTTCGATCGAAGAAACCCTCGATCAAATGGAGGGTTTCAACTTTTTTTTTCTTGAACTCTTCCTCTGCCTTTCTTCTCTCTCTGTGTCTGTTTTCTTCCTTGGCGCTGTTGAAGTGTTCCTTCTTCCCGCGCTGATTAGAGATTATGATCAGCGCGAGAGATCGGGATATTAAAAGCATGGATTTCGTCTTCATCTCAGATTTCAAATCTGAGGTTTTGAAATCCGACGTTTGCTAAAATCGTAGATCCCACCTTGAAATCCAGCGTCGGATCTGAGATCCGAGACTGCCAAACACGGGCTCGAATAATTTTTACTTCGTTTTTTTGAATCGCATACCTTTTTGGGGAAGAGAAAGGGTCGCCGGGTCTGGAACAGCATGAGCTTTTTCGGATCAATTAAAACCTAAAGCTCAGGCCCGAACATGGACCCGGACCGAATTTGAAAGGAAAATGGAAAGGAGGGGCAGAAGAAAAAGAGGGAAGAAAACGAGGGTTCGAGATCGGACCACAAAATAAAAGGAGGGAAGAGTTCTTGTACCCCATTTTCTCTCTCTCTCTACCGCCAGAAGGAGGAGGAGGAAGCAAGGAGAAAGGGGATGTCGCATTTCGGGAGATCAGGACCCCCAGATATCAGGGATACATACTCCCTTCTGGTTCTCAACATTACCTTCAGTAATACCCTCTCTCTCTCTCTCTCTCTCACAGTGGGTGTAGATAGGAAGCGAAAGGGTTGTTTTTCATTTGTTCTGGGTGGTGTTTTGTTTTGAGTAATGGATTGATTGGTCTTGTCGTTTTGGGGAAAACTAAACAGGGACGACGGCTGATGACCTCTTTCCCTTGTTCGACCGCTACGGCAAGGTCGTCGACATCTTTATCCCAAGGGACAAGCGGTAAGTCCCCTTATCATTCTCTCCTTGTGTGTGTGTGCCTGTGGAGGTGTGTGTCTCATAGCGCTTGTTTTCTGTTCGCACCAGGACGGGGGAATCGCGAGGGTTTGCGTTTGTTCGATACAAATATGCAGATGAGGCGCAAATGGCGGTAGACCGGCTTGATGGTAGTCTTTCCTCCGTCCCCTCCTTAAAGAAAAGAAAGAAAGGAGTTCTTGTTTTTTTAATTTAAAATTTTTGGTTACCTGTTCAACCTAGATATCTCTACTGTTTCAGGAAGGACCGTGGACGGCAGGGAAATCATGGTGCAGTTCGCGAAATATGGCCCCAATGCTGAGCGGATGTTGGTTTCTGTTCTCCATCTCTTCCTTTCTTTATCCTTCCTAGCTACGTATAATGAACAGACGAGAAACCCGCCTCTTTTTCCTTTTTCTCGTGGTGCCATGTTTATTTCCTTGTGGCCACGAATATGCTCTGCGTTCCTTTGCAGGTTTTGTTTGATTGTTTGACCGAGGAAGTTGAAATGAAAATAGGACTCCTGAAATTGGTGGATTAGGGTCTTTCTATGTCTTCCGAACAAGTTTAATTTTGAGTTCGGAGCTTACGCTGATGGGGCTCCAGATTCTATTGTTTTTCAATGGTACTGGCAGCGAAGAACCCGACTCAACCGAGCAGAAATGCCCCCATTCTTGATGACTCAGAGCGCTATGGCTTTGACCTTCCATAATAGTTTGCATTTTTCATATTATAAGTAAAGCGCGCGCTGCCATTAGGTTTATGTAGAAACAAGTCATGGCTTATCCACATCAGCTGTATGGTTGTCAGCTATATGGTTGGAGGAGGTATATGTAACGTTGGACATAATCTGGGGACTGAAATTGGTTGTTTGTAGGGGATAGGCAGTCTCTCTGCATCGAAAAAAAAAAAGAAGCTCAGCAACCGTGTTAGGTTAGAAGACAGGAGATCCCTGACAAGCCGACACCATGGTGGTGTGGACACGGGGCCAAGGCATTTTTAAAAAACTTGGGTGTGTGAACATGGCCTTATATATACACTCACACACACACACACACGCAAAACGTCACACATTTGAGAAAAGCCTTTCTTAGGGATGCTTAGCAGCTGGCTGTCGCATAAAAAGCAAAAATACCGTGGTAGATAGGAAAAGGGAATCCTAGGAACCTCTTTCCTGTTGTACCTTTCTTTAGGTTCAAACTGGTAGTAGAGATAACCATAGATTTGTAAATTAGAAGTGTGTACATATATAGTTCATGTTTTGTTTCTTTGATAAGTTAAAAAACCTTTATGAATGTGACTTGAATATAATCATATATTTTTTAAGAAACTGGTAAGGAACATGATAGTCTCATAATTTGTTTGTTACTCTTTTATATGTCTATCGTTATTTTGAGTTCTCAAATCTCTTTGAAGGAAAATCATTTTCTGTAGAAAATTTCTTGGAAAATTTACCTGAAAATTTTTGTAGAGCAATATAGGTCAACATGCTTTTATATTTTTTTTGCATATTTGTTATTCTGGCTGATTATCTTGGTAATTGAATACAAAATTTGGAAAAAGGAGCACACGATTCTCTGATTGACAAGTTAATTTCAGTACTTTGTGGGCCATGTCTTTGGTTATCTTTCTGGTCTAAGTCTGGAAGAAGCAAAACTTAATGGAAACATTCTTATGAGGGTCCCAACGTGACAATGTCTTATGACTCGTATCCAAAGTTAGCACACTTATTGATATCAACCTGTGTAAATGTGACGGACTTTGACTATCAATTGTCAATTAGGGAGTGTTTGATAGCCTCGAATTTGAAACTAGCTTATTGAGAGATTGATCATCTTCTTCATCTTAATGTAACTGTGACATATCAGGGTTTGCGATGTCTAGATATGGGTGTGGGACATAGGTTGGACACGGCAAAATCACATTTGATAACAAGTATATTTGTCCTGTAATTTAAATTTTATGAATGTTAACAATGAATGTATGTGTTTGCTTAAATTCTTATTGTAACTATATATAAGTAGGTCCCCGCACACACAAACACAAGGCCGAGTTCCCATATCCAAGATTTTGACAATTCTCCACACTATGTCTACATCTGCACCTGTGTGCCACAGGCTTTATGATTTGAGTGGAGAAAAGGGTGGGGAGGTCATACATGTCTTTCACATACTCGGTCTTCCATTGGTCATTCAATAAAATGTTTTATTTATATATCATGCCATGTGCTCGTCTAGTGTACTGGTAGTGACTCTAACATGTTGGCTGGGCACGCTGACTTCTTGCCATCGACGCTGTTCTACTTATGACAGCAAACCATGTCTATTCAACTTATGGCCTTCTATACTTATTACACATTAAGCCTGCATCTGTAGTTGTAAATACAGTTAAATGTCACTTTTTTCCCTTTGTCGTTTTACCTTTGACTGTTAGTTCTTGTCGACACTGTAAAGTTCTGCTTCTGAGCCTGGAAATGCTTGTTTTCTGCATGATGCATGTGCTGTATAATCATTTGTCTTTGTCTCCTTATTGTATTTTCAGACATAAGGGGAGGATTGTTGAGTTTTTTCCAAAATCAAGAGGCAGATCTAGAAGCCACAGCCCTAGGCCCAGGTATAGTTGATGAGATTATACAATTATGACTAACGAGTTAGGTAATAACTTGAGTTCCATGCGATAAGGTTTGCTATTCGAACTTCCAAATCATTTGTAAAACTAGTTTGTACTGTTTTTGGTCTTTTTGCATAGGGGTAGCTTTTTCTCGAATCCTTTGTACTATCTTTCAGTACCTATGAAACGATCCGATTGTTCACTCTTTGTCTCTTGTTATGTCCAGGTACCGTGATGACTACCGCGACAAGGATTATAAGAAGCGAAGTCGTAGCCGCAGTATTGAAAGATCTGATCGCCATCGGGACCGTGGAAAGGAACGGAGCTCTCGTCACCGAAGCAAGAGCCGGAGCTTGAGCCCTGATTATCGCAGAGGGCGGGATAGGCGAAGGGCATCTGATGAGCCAAGGAGCCGAAGTGGCTCTTATGCTAGGTAAGTATTTTGCTTCACAAAGGTCAGATTGGAAATGATTGTTTGACTGGTCAAAATCTGCAATTGTTTGGACTTTGGTTAGAGAGCTTGATTAGTTGCAAATCTTAGTGAGAGAAGTATGTTGAATTAACATTGCATACTTTATGCAAATCATTTCTATCTTTCAGTCCTCGTAGAAGCCCAAGCCCTCGAAGAAGCCCGAGCCCTCGAAGAAGCCCGAGCCCTCGAAGAAGTCCAAATCCTCGAAGAAGTCCATCTCGTAGCAAGAGCCCTCCCAGCAGAAATGAAAGCCCGTCCAAGAGAAGTCCTGATAACAGGTCCCCGCCAGACAGTCCTGCTGGAAGAAGAAGTCCACATGAAAGGTCCCCAGGATCGGTGAGTGTTTCTCTCTGAGGATGCTTCTTACAAATTCATACACAAAGCAGAATGGTTGCTGATATTTCTAATAATTCTCTGACTTTGCAGGACTATTGAGCACAATGAGCAGCTATGGGCCTGAGAAACTTGCCTGATGCCTCAGTGTACTGGTTGTTGAATCAGTGGTTTCTGTATCTGCTGTCACTTTTATGTCTGTCGATGTTGTCAGCAGTGTACTTGATCCGGAGCAAGTAGCTTGGTTTCTTTACTTTTGGGACTTCTCGTAGAGTAACAAGTTTTGCGATAAGACTCTAGATTTTATGACTACTCGGTGCTTATGAACCATCAGAAACATTGCAGTTCGGGATTTGGAAATATTTGTAGATTGAAAGTACTTTAGTTCGTAACTTCTTGTTCTGATCAGGTACTTATATGAGGTGAAATTAACTTACTATTGGACTGTAGTTTTTGAGGCAGTTCTGAATGTTTTTCAATCATAGTTACTTTTATCTTCTATGAAGCTGTTAGGATATGTTCGTGAGGGGTCGTTTACCTTGATAGTGATATGGTCGTGAAAAGCATGATTGTAGCTGTGATGATCAAGATTGCAGCAAGTGAGATTATGTGCTCGCTGTTTGATGATTTCTAGCTGATAGTGCTGATGCTGGATAAGCAGCTGATGTTCTTTTTGACAGCACTGATCACACTATTTAGTAAGCTGGACTCACCATCTAGATGTGTGAGTTTAATGTTGACTTTGAGCTAAGGTACTCTAATTCATTAGTCAAAATCATGTTTCCTTGGTTTCTGCTTCTTTGTAGCAGTCCACCATGTAGCTGTCCCTCAATGCTTTTGTTGGGCTGAGGATGATTTTCACAAGTATGCAAAATCGGTAGTTATGTTTCTGAATGGCCAAATTGCATGGAAAGTGGCATATATTCATTATGCCTGTGGATGACTGGAACAATGGGACCTGTGCAATTCTCATGATGGTCAAAAATTTTGAGTTGTGAAGGTCATTGCCTAATGTTGCTGAGGTTGAAAAAACATGTGAGGTTAGATTTCTTGGGTGCCTTTTCGTTGATTATGTTTACATTTTAGTTCCAAGACTCTCCTATTGGTGTGGGTTTCTTTGATCTCATTACCTATCAAGTTGTAATTCTATGTTTGTGGCTAAAGTGGCAGATGGTGAGAAAGTTGATGACCTGTTGAACTACTCCTTTGTTGCTGGATCGGGTCTCATCTTGCACCAGGGTCTATAATTTTTGTGCTTCTGAGTGGACTTATAGCAGTTCCTGAGGACTGCCTGCAGGCTTTTGGTGCAATCTTGTGTGCTGCTGCTCCATTCTGTTCCATCTTCCCGTTTATATTATTATTTTCTATAGGTTCGTGGTTTAGAAGGCTCCTGCAAGCTGTGCATGGTTATGAATTGCCTGTATATGCAATGTATCTCATGGTGGCTGTTTTCTATATACATCATAAATCATCTTTCATTTTCATAAAGTGTGGAGAATGTGAAAGATGACTTTTTTTTTTTATATATGGTGGCTGTTTTCTATATACATCATAAATCATCTTTCATCCTCATAAAGTGTGGAGAATGTAAAGATGACCTTTCTATTTTTTTTCTTTTTTTCTTTTTTACTTTGGTTAAGATATGTGTTGCAGAAGCTTATCATGTTTTCTGATGTGTATTCACCTTTTTTTCGCTGCATTTTATTTACACAATTCATTCATCTGCATTACCAACTCCATCAATCAGTAACAAGTTCTCTACTTTGGTGGTCAGTATCTTTTCTGGCTATCTGATACAAAGGCACAAAGACTGAAAGTATTCTATTTAAAATTGTCTTCCAAGAGATTAGATAATCCTTCACTGTTTGTTTGGCTGAATCGTTATAGAATAATAAATAAAAGTTTTTTTTTTTTACATTTTTAAAATTATTTAAAGTCACGTAATTCTTAAACCATTAGAAAAATATTTTAAAACTGACGCACTGTTAAATTGCCCCCCCCCCCCCCCCCTCTCTCTCCTTAATCGGATGGTCGAACTGGCCAATTTTAGTTAAACTGATTGGAATGTTAACCATAACTAGATGCAATTTTTGTCAGTAATTTTAAGAAAGGTAGGAAACTGCAAGGGTGGTTTCATAATCTCCATCCGGTCCCAGGTTGTTATTTCTTTAATCTTCAGTTCTGGTGTTTTTTTTGTTTGTTTGTTGGTGTTGCATTTCAGTATGTTGGTGATTACAATGGAAGTACCTTTTACTCCCAAACGCTTTTACGTCTGGGACCCCTGTTTCCGTATCCATTTTATGTTAAGCTGTCTGCAGTTTCCTCTACATGCACACTTTTAACTGACCTTCTGGTGTTTGGTGTCAATCGTATTTACCAGCCTTGTCTTAAAATGCATGTCTACCTCTAGTGCCTTTCAGGCACGTCGTGGTTTGTTTTCTTCTGTTGTCCGGCCTGGTCGTACACACTGCAACTAATGCTTGTCTGCTTTCAGCACTTGCGCCACAAAGTTGCTCAAGAATTATAATCTCTGTGCTTCTCTTGTTTCCTCGTTAATCTTCTATGTTTCTCATATTTTCTTCTCATGCATTGCATGCCTTTATAATTTATTGTTTTGCTTGGCTCTTCTATCCCGTGTTATGCTTTTATATTTTGTTGTCACTGGTTTCCCCGGCTTTTTATTGTTCTTGTGTTTCTGATGAGGTTTTTCTCCACCTAGGAAACTCTTTTATCGTCAGATTGCGTTTATGCCACCTTGTTTGCTGTATTCTTAATGTCATATATTGATTTCTTATATGGTTTTGGATGTGAAGAGTTTCTGCATACTCGGCTCGTTCAACAAATGAGTCATCTTTGAATCATTTAACAAGTAGTTCTTGACGAGCTGAACCACAATACATCAGTAACATGAACCATGAGACTTTCATTCCATGAGTGATGCTGGAACCCATGAAATTGCTCGACTTTTGGCAGCCAGGAAATGATGGCGTTCCTTGTGTCGAATGAAGGCCCCATAACTCTGAGAGATGCCGGGATTACTGTTCCCTTTCCCAAAATCAACCAAGCTTTGTCTTCCATGGAGGTGAGGTGCTTTGGTTTCGGCTGCCTACGTCTGCAACCCGATGTTATGCCGGTCGATAGTTTTATTAAAAATATACTCATTTGTGTTCTATCAAATATCTTAAAGTAGCTTTAAGTTCATTTTATATGAAAATTTTGATAAATAGTTGGATATGATCATGTGTCATTGCCCGATATCGCCAACAGTTGTTTGAGTTTTTTACTTTTCGGTTGGTGGGGGATGAGTAGGTGCCATCGGGAGTTAAAAAAAAAGAAAAGCCTTTGGCTTGTGAGTTGATGAGGCTCATGCTTCATCTTTCAACGCCAAAAGCGAGCTGGGCTTGTGCTTGCAATGTTTTCTGAAGCATATTCCCGAAGTGCTGGAAAACAAATTTAAACAAAAGTATATCCGTGCATGATACGGATTATTGAAGTGGTAGAATACGAGTGAATTGCTCAGGCGTCGGTACGAGTTGTTCCAAAGTTGTTCCTATTTGTGCAAGAAAGATCTCCATTCGGTGCAGTTAAATTCTTCGAAGTCCAAATCCGTTGTGGACTATGAGTGTTATTAGATAATGCGATGATGGTATGCTTGTCTCGGCCGTTTGGTTGTGTAGATAATGCTATAGGAGTATGGCCACTGTCCACATTAGTGGCAAACTCGGGATGTCCAGGTTGCCGCCTTGGCCTATACTCGTTTTGGACGTAAAACGTTTGGGTACTGCTTCACAGTGAAAGGGCGTGGCTTTGCGAGCCACTTGGCGCCTATTGCTGCTTAACAACGTTGGCAGGTGGCAGACTCCAGACGGAGTGCTCATCACGGCAATGCACAGTTACGTCAAATTTGTACGGTACATGACCATATCAACAAAGTGCATATATATGTATGTAGGATGAGAGAGCTGTGAGAGAGAGAATCTGACAGTCAGGTTTTTCTGATTTTTACAGAGGACCCACATTTTTCTCTTTTCTTTTGGAAATCTACTATTCTTGTAGAAGGAAAAGAAGGCCTCTGGTCGCCTATAATTGCAATCTTCCTATCTTTAAAGCCGAATCCAGGCCTCTGCATTTTCCGCCCCGCTTTTTTTTTCTTTTTTCTGGCAGGGAGGCCGCTCGGAGGACGTATTTTGTTCTGTTTTTCTGGTTCTCCCCACCATCTATCTATGGACAGTTCTTTAGTTTTCTTTCTCCGTCTGAAAAGTGACAGCGGCTACTATAAACTCCATTTACCAGAGAGCCTCTGAACAGCTGAAATGACCGAAAGGTCCCCTGTTGACTGCTGAAAACCGGTTCTAATACTGGTAGTCTAGAAAACCTGAAATCCAACTCTGCTCAAAACTGAAACCCGAATTTGAAAACTGCTCTACTTCTGCCCTGTGGTGTCACCGAAGGTAAGTATCTCCTCCCAAAAACGTATATAACTCCTTTGACTGCGTCCAAGGCGGCTCTGCTCTGATACCAAATTGGTAGGATCTAACCCGACGTTGACCAAACTCCACGTCGACCAAGTCGACCAAACTCCACGCCGACGGTCGTGCCTACCCCCAAGATCACCCTTGACACAGCCTAAAGCTAATCTTAAGACAAATAAAACAATGACACTACCCAGTCATCGTGTGCAGTGGAGGAAAAGAAAGGAAGGGAAGAAAAACAAGGAACAAAGATCAGGTAAGGCAAAAACAAGTATTTTAAGGCTCTATACGTACGACAGACCAGAATACCGCATGGTTGACCTGCATCTTCTCAGTCTGCATCCCTCACCCTCTCAGAAAGACAGACCATTCAAGTCGCACTGAAGCTAACCAGGTTTTAGATTCCCTAAGCGTGTAGACAGCCCGGAGGCACTCTACCAGATACGAATAACTTCCAACCACAGAAAATCACTCACAGTCAAAGTGATTGAATAAATACGCTCATGGAAACAAATGTTTTCAACAACTGAATTGAAAAACAAAATGTTAAGGCAAGCTGTGAGCTATCGACCACCACATAACGCAATCCAAGTTACATTGTTCAAGATAAGAAAGATCACCACACAAGTGCAGGGGTTTACAGCCATTTACTTTTTCGATGTACATAGGAGACAGTATTAAGGTGAGCCAGCCTATTTATAACCTAGTGAGCAACTTTACACTTCAAGGTGATTGAGGGGGAGAAGAAAAAGGGGATAGGAGGCATGGCGATGGCTCAAAAAGGTGATCGCCAGCAAACCGAATTTGCAATAAAATAACTTCGTTAATTAGAGAGAGACCGCCAATGTTGGCCTGCTACCTCAATTTTGGAAAACCATCTTTGCATCCATCTACTGATATATTCTTCGAAACTGAAATACAGGAGAAGTCACCTGGAAGCAGGTTCTGAAGCTGGATTGCATAGCGAAGGGTTCAAGGGAAGAGAAAGAGCACCATTTTCCTGAGGAAGAGGAGTCCCCCACTTTGGTTCAACTTCGGAGGGTTCAATTACATGAACTGCCCCATCGCTCATTCCAAGAGCAATCTGATTCGGTTCAGAAGGGTGAGATGCAATCACCATCGGATAGGGACCGCTACCACTGCAAAAGAGTAAAGCGGTGCATCAGACTAGAAACAAAAATCAGGACAGCATGCACACGCACACACACACATATGCAGTGCACGTGTATGTGTGTGTGTGTGTGAGAGAGAGAGAAACGGTGAAATCATCCAATTTAATTTAGACCAATTCGGGAATGCAAGATTTAAATTCATATTTAATTGATTCCAACAAAGAAGCAAATTTGTAATAGTTAAGAACAGGAGTTCAAACCAAAACATGTCAGAAATACTTCATTTTTAACGCAACACTCCTGGTCAACACTAAGAACGCCCAAGTGCCATATCAATTTAATAATGTTCCTACTTCAAGTATCTAAAGAAAGAAAAGAGTAAAAGGAATAAAAAAAGGAACAGATTGGATGCAATCATAGGGCATTTGCTTGCTCAAAATATAACATGAAAATTTACTTCAAAAAAAGAACTAAATGGCCGCACTATAAATAACAGTAAATACAACCATAAATTCAATGGACACTTATAAAGGTAAGGGGTGAATGGCCACCTGGGAACTGGAGGGAGAATATAGGCTGATGGTGCAATTCGACACCTGAATCTTAGACTCTCAGCATCGAACACTCCAACTGCTCCATCACAAAATCCAGTGTAGACTATCAAACCATCGCATGAATAGATTGCACTTGAAATAGGTGCCGAAAGTGAGTCTCTCGGGGTCCACTACATATTAGGGGAACAATCAGTAAGATCTTATAAGTAAACACCTAAAGCTTACAAAAAACATTTCTTCAATAAAAGAAACGTAGAGAAAAGGTATTTCATAGTCAATATGTCCTATGAACCCATAAAAATTTACACATTTTAGCATGAAACTTAGCTAGAAGTTGACAATCAAACACAATGGGCAAGATTGTGCTCAAAATCCTATATATGCTATGTAAAGAAACAAAAATGGGAGAACAAAATGACAATCACTAATTCCCGGAACAATTTTGCATGTCATATTTTGGCCTTTCACTTTTTTTTAAAAAAAAAACACTAGTTCAATGGTCTTTATAACTGAAGTTCAGTTTTTAAAGGAAGTAACAAATCCAGGAGTTACCATGTCACCAATTAGAAGCATTAAGATGATAACATGCTCTTGATGCTTTCACATTTTAGAAGAAAGCCCATTTTCACATTGACCAACAAACGGTTCTGTTGAAAGAGTGAATTACTCACAGATTGCAAACACTCAAGCTTTCCGTCAAAGATGGCAATCTGGGTTTCATGAACTGCTAATAAGTGATTCTGATCATTATGAAACTGAACTCTCGTCTCTCCTGACAATGGGGACTGGCGACCAGGAGGAGCCTGCAGGAACCTTGACTTCTTCTTTTCCCATGAATCAATGCTCCACACACATAACTTCACAAAGTACATGAAAGGATTTAAAGGTCAAAATTTCAGTACCACAAGAGCAGGAGGTATAAACTGTATGGTCAGCTGTTTATCAATACCTGTGCATCTGCACCAGAGGAGACCAAGACATTCAGGGACTGTGAAAATGCAAGACCAGTTATCCTCTTCTGGTGGCCCTTGAGCTTGGATTTTACCTGAATCAACATATACATTAAATCATCATAAGCACCAAGAAGAACCAGAATTTGATGTCAAAATGTGCTATCGCAGAAGGTTGCCACTTGCCTAATTTCACATATAACACAAAATATACAACCTTGCAGATGTCAAGGTAAGTGGTGGTTGTTTCAGTCTAAATTACATCTTCAGACATCCTATTGATGTCCAAAGTTAATATAACAAAATGGAGCTCTGATTATTCCACATAAGCTTATGTTTCATGTTACAAGAAACATAAACTATGGTGCCACAGAGGTGTCAATATATAGACAACAAAATCAGGAAAATTACCTCATCTATCCGGACATTGTATATCTGGATTGTTGAATCCTCCATTCCGATGGCAATAATGTTATTATCTTGAGGGTGGAATGCCAAAAAAGTAGCAGCCGGAGGTGGTGGCATGAAAGTTGTCATAACCTAAAGGACAAGTTGCAACTGCGGTTAGAAATTGAAGTTATTGGTTAGAAGCAAACAGCAGGAGACTGAAAATGAGACCTTGAATGTCATCATGTTGAACAGAGAAACCTTCCCACCAGATGCAGACATAACATAAGAATCATTTTTGGACAACGCTATACAAGCAGCAGATTCTTCGGATGAATTACCATCACTTGTATCATTAGTCATGGGAGTACCGCTTGCTGGCTGCCATAGTTGAGGTGCAATAACAGCAGTGCACTGTAGAGAACATGGTTAGCAATCACAAAACAACAAACAACTACCTTTTGAGAAAACATTACAAATTTACCTTTCCAGAGGGATTTCGATCACATTTTTGCCATTTCCACAACTTATGCATAGCATTTGAAGCAAGGGATAGGATGGCTACACCAGAGTTTGTGTATATCAGCCTGACTATCTGGATAAGTTTATCATACATAACCCACATTACTGTGCAGCTCAAAGGGGTGCAACATCCAAGAATATGAAAGTGCATAGCTAGTAAGTTCAAATTCCAACAAAGCCAGTCATCTATTCAAGAATCAAACTAAAGGTAGTTGACAATAGTCTATACCGATTTCTTTCATCGATCAACAAGAAAACTGCACAACGGAAGAAAAGACTTTCCAAAATTTGGTGAATAATATTGAGGTCCGAATTTAGGACTTGACTCTTGATATAGCTCATTGCTTCTAAATTACTACAGTGCTTATGTCTCCAAAATCCAAACAAAATATATGCACATAAACACTGAAAAAGACAATATATGCAGCATTTGACATTTGAGTTGCGATTGTACGTTGTATTCAATAATTTCTTGGCAAAATCTCTCTCAAAAGCCTTCTGTTCGTGAAGTGTCATTTCTCACAAATATTTTGGTTGCATTGAAATTTTAAAATGGAAAGTTAAAAAGCATGAAAAAATAATATGATTTTGCAATCCTTTCTAATGCAAACATGAAACGAACATAAGAAAAGCATGTACAGAACAGAATAAGCGAAAAAAAAAAGAAAAAATATATGCCTAAAATACATAAAATATGAGCAAATTCTCATAAACTTAGCATGTTCTGATGATAATGTTGTGTGTATTTAGCCTTATTATTCACTAACCTACGTTTTCTCTAATGGTATTTTAAAATTACCACAACTTTTTTTGATATAGTTTGAATCTTTATGTAGAACGAGTGCGTCCAAAGGGCCAAAGTACCCACACTGGCATTGGCAAGGCACAGTTGGTGCAGGGTACCACCACAGTGTACACAAGACAAAGGATGTCTCTGTCGGGTGCAAATCTGAGCGCAGCTTGTGTTCTGCATACTTGTGAACTGAATTCAATCAATTGAAAGTTGGTCATTTTTTTGCCAAAGTCTAGGGTTCAGTCTAAATGTTGACTGAGCTAAACATCCCCTTCCTTCCCCCAGTTTTCCTATAATCTTCCGTCTCTCTCTTTCTCTCTCTCTCTCTCTCTCTCTCTCCACAGAATTCAATCAGTTTTGGGTCTCTGGGAACTCAGACATGGATAGATTGGGGAACAAAGGTCTCAAAGTTATTTCCTTGAGACACACACATATATATAGGATAATGGGTCAAAATAACCACCTTTCCAGTAGACAAAGGGTCCGGCAAACGTAAAGCCTTGAGTTGTGCTGTCTCTAAAATATCAGCCTGTTTCCAACTTTTGACCTTGTCAGATCCATCTTCTGGAATCCTGGGCTTGACATCAGGTGTTCTAATATTGTCCATTGCAGCCTGCATTTTAAGTCCCTTTGAAAAAAATAGATCAAAATAGAAAATTATGCATTTCAGAAAAACTAGGAAAATGTACCAAATTGCCTATAGAAACTGCAGCTGGAATTCTATCTGGGCGCTCAAGAGCAGAAACAAGAGAGGAATTGACATTTGTAACAGCAGCTAGTGCATTACCAATTTGAGGCTGCACAAAAATACCACATTACATACAAATGCAACATCACAGCAAACCAAATGAAAACAGAGCAACTACATCTTACCTTAGTGTTCACTGACTCAGAGGCATTCCTGGTCCCTTCAAATGCCCTGTTTTCAAGCATCCTTATAAGTCTCTGTCCATCAATATTTGCCAAAATTTTTATACCATTATCAGCAGTGGTAACTGCAAGAAGGGAACCATCTTTGTTGAATCGCAACCTTGGACTAGCCTGCAAAATAAGTAGCAATAAATAGTTTAATATAAGAGTTTCAAAGCCAATCAATTTCAAAGCTAATACAAATGGGTACTCTCAAATGCCCACCAACTGTTTGTTCTCAGTATTTACTATGAGGTAATATTCCATTTTTGTGATTACCATTCCCAAACTTTGTGCAAGTAACTGCTTCAATTTCCTTCCAGTGCTGTGTTTACTCTTTGAGAAATAGTGTTTATGAAGCCAAATATATCATGTTAGGCTTAATAAAATTATATCCAATTAAGTTCAAGTTTCAATCCCCTCTTTTTTCTTTCATGTGTGTGTGTGTGTGGCTATATGCATCAGGCTGTTGGGGAGGGAGGGAGAGAGAGAGTAGGGGGAGCGTGGTTGTGTGTTTTGGGGGTTGGGAAGGGGGGAGGGAAGGGCGAGTAAGTGTTACTGTGCACAGAAGCACACTTGAGCTATGATTACAAATTTGGTGGTCATTTGACAAATTTACCCATGAAAGAAAGAGTAGGAAGTGCTGACCGCCAATCCTCCATCAGCATCGGTTGTTATCAAAATATTGCTGTTATCCATATCCCAGAACTTGATTTGGAATTCATCCCCAGCTGCCAAGAAATGATTTCTTGTTGTGTCAAACTGAACAACACCTAAAGAGCGCTTTCTGAATCCAGAATATGTCCTTTTAATTGCTCCTTCACTTTCATTCCACTCTACTAAGTGTGAATCACCTTCCTTGCTAGTTCCACAAGAGAAAAGTCTGGCAAAAAGATGCAGATATTGTCACTAACTAGATTAGCAAAGCCAAGAAAAATGGCTTGCAAGAAAACATCACATGCAAACTGGATTTTCACATTGAGTTGTGAATCTGAGGTTTTCCTAATGCAGACAAAAGGAATAAAATTAGCCTTGGCACAATCCCCTTCACCTCGTTCCATCAGCGCTATATGCCATTGTTGTGCACCAGTGACCAGGAGCATCATAATCAACTCTAGATCCCATGCTATCATATAGCCATGCTTTGATTTTTCCATCTATAGCTGTAGAGAAAATGAACTGCAAAACAGCATGCAACAAGAACAGTCATGCAGGGGCTTTCCTTCTATCATGAGTTTCAGATACAATTGCTAATACTTATGTTGGATAAAGTTATAAACATCCACCTGAAGAGTGAATCATACCTGAATTGCTTCCTTGTGATGTGGGCAGACCGAATATACTGGAGCTTCATGGCCTTCAAAAATATAAAGCCTACGACCCCCAGTAGCATCCCAAACCTGCCATCAATGACATGTTAGTAATGAAACATGTGTAAGGCCAAAAACAAGGAACAAGGGAACATAAAGCATATGCACATGCAGAGAAGATACTGGACATGGAACAGTATAGGCCATATCAGCCAATAATTCACATGTACAGCATTGAAGTAAAAGCCAATAGATATTTAAAATTTAAATATACCATTAAAGCCAGTATGCATGTGACGAGATGCATACATGGACGAAGTACAAGTGCATGGAAACACATATCCAGATTTAGGCACTTAAATTTCACCTTAATAGTCTTATCATCACCACAAGTGATTATGCAAAGCTGTTTGTTTGGAAGAGCAAAAGCAATGTCATTGACTCCACCAGCATGGGCATCAATCTACATACAAAACACATAAGTATTTCTACCATCGTTTACAATGAAACAAAAAATATTATGCTCCAGAAGACCTCCAAATGCTGTCTCAGCTCGCCTGTTGGAGTGTACATATATGTCTGAACTATATGCTTGGAGAATGCAACACCTGTGAGAGAATGCAGGAGGAGCACATAAGATATACATAAAAAAACATAGCATGAAGGCAGGACTGAAACTAATACCTAATATAGATCCATCAGGTCCCCAAACACAACGGTTTACAGATATAGTAGCATCCTTCATCAGTGACGTCTGAAAACAAAAACTTAAATTAGAAAAAATGGTGATTTGTTGCTTATATTGCTAATTCTCACAAACAAGGAAGCAGATATGAACCAAGCAAGATGAAGGCCAGTACCTGCAAGGCCAAAGAATAAGCTGACACATCCCACACCCGGAAAGTTTTATGTGATATTCTTTCTTTCGAGCCAACTTCCCAGATTGCAATATCACCAACATTTGTTCCAACTAAAGAAAAATGATACATGGTAGTAATCTTCAGTATATCATAGTCATGGTTTTTGTATCAAAAGGGTGTCATATTCAGTATATCAGAGTGAAGTTTCTGTAATCCAGAGGGTGTTCTATACAAAGAAAATGATAATCTACTTTAATCCACGCTAAAATAATCCTTAAAGCAGTTACCCAAAAGAATTGTGTGCTGATGTGGGTGAAAATCCATGCTCATGACATTTGAGCCTTGGTTCAGTGTCCTCACGACAGTCTTTGGGAGGTCATCTTGTGAATATATGTTTGGGGGATGTGGGGAGCCAGAGAAGGAAACCTAAATGAAACATATAGTTGGTATAAGATATGGAACTTGATAAAGAAGACATGAGACACAATATGAAACAGAGTAAAAGATACCAGCCCTCTGATATCCATTCAATATTGATCGTAACATAGTGAATAAATTGCACGGTTTCCATACCTCATCAGACTGTCCAGTCCGCATCCGTTTAATCAAATGTTCAGAATCAGCTGACTGATAGTCCACAGCATTTGCGCCAGTAGGAGTTCTAGGGTGTTTCAGAAATGCAGCTAAAATGACAGAAGGATTTACATCAATGACAAGAAATTGAGAAAGATAAAAATAGTGCTAAGATGATGGAAGCACCATTTATCAAAAGTTTTCAATGAATAGATGAACAAAAAATTTCTCACCTGCATTTGGAGTCTGAACAAGAGCTGGTGGTCCAGGAGCTACTGCAGCATGTGGCAAGGAAGGAGAAGGATTTGTCATCCACCCAAGAGCACTAGGAGAAGGGGATGCAACAGGTTGAAATGGCTGTAAGGAGAAATGTATAACGCAAGTCAGGTTGCCAATAATAGAAATTCCCAACTATTTAAAACAGTATAGAGGAAAATGGAAGTTATGCTATGTACACTTATTGCAGGAAATACCCCAGTTTTGGGGATTGCTCCAACCAGAGGACCATTTGCAGGTGGTGCTGCTCGAGCACCATTCGTAGGTGAGCATGAGTGGTCAACAAAAAGTGTCTTGATATCTGGGTTAGGGCGTGGGTTCTTGCAAAGCTGATGCTGCCAATTAAGACTGAAAATGCTAACCAAAGTCAGTAGTTTGTACAACTTCAACCATTGAAGTATTTAATGAAAAGACATGCACTTGCACTAAATAAAAAAAATTAAGCCAATGAAATTTCTGGCAAATTGAAACTTGCATTCTCTACTCTAAACAAGTGTCATGAAAAATAGATACAAAAATCTGCCAGACCTTTGGTTAATCAATGTCCGAAGTCGAGATGTTTTGAATGATGGAAATACAAGCTTATCCCGGAATAGTGGGTTGGCTTCTATCAGCTTCTTGAGCTCTAAAAGCATGATATTTCTTGCTGACTTTGTATCACCATATTTCGAAAGTTGCTCATTTTGCCTAATGATAGTACACATAAGAAAAGTTGAACAGAATGAATGGAGCACAATAAACGATTGATGCAGTAAATACCTAAAGTTATCAAGAGTAAGAAGTTGAGTGATCTCCTTGAAAAGCTCTTCATTGAAGGAGGCAAACACTTTAAGATCTTTCACAAGGATCTCAACTGCTTTTGCCCTGTCCTGCCTGAAGCATGCATTAGCAATTGTAATACAAAGTTTCACAGCTCAGTAGACGTCACTGAAAAAAGAGAAGTGTTCTGACGTTTTTTTTTCAGGCCTACCTGTCAAGGGCTTCGAGGTACTTTTGCTTCCGGATCTCGAAAAATATCTTCATAGAGTACCGATTATCTTCAACCTTTGTAAATCCACCTAAATATCGTTCTACCTCTTCCCATTCTCCTGCTTGAACTTGATCCTCGAAGTGCTTCATATTGAAAAAGAACCCGGATTCTTGTTCCAGCCTAATACAATTCAACCATTCCAAATAGTTACAAACTACAGAACAAAATCTGTAGAGGAAATTACTTACAGCAACACCGGACAAATAACAGCCAACAGAGCATGAAGATACGCAAACTCAGACCACTCACCTGTGCACCGTTTCCTTGAATTTCTCTTCATCCAAGAACTGAAGGATAAGGAAAACAAGCTCCCTACTTAAGGATGACATGTTTCCCTGGATTCCTAACCGCTCCAGCGCAAATGTTCGGAAACAACCAAGAATATTAGTTCAAAGCTCTATGCCGAAGTAACCACAACAATACATAAATTAGACGGTTCCATCTACATAAATCTTCACTTTCTACTCGCTTTCAACTTCTTCAGCTTCAGCTCCGAAGAACTAATCAAGTACAAGAAGGAATTATTAGAGAAAAGAAAGAGGAAGCAACAAAAGAAAAATCAAGCAGACTAATTTCAATGAATTAGGATTTAACAAAAGCGGTAGAAAAGTGGGAGGAACGGGTGTGGAGCGAATATTAGAAATACTTAGGAAAAAAACATAACGCGGTCTTATTCTCTCATTCCGCATTTAATGTGTCAAAATATTCCTAAGGTCAAGAAGAAACTTGTATAAAACAGAAGCAGCAAATGCAAGCTCAGCTCGCTCTCGAGTAGACTAATTTAGAAAAAATATAAATAAGAGATCCCGGATACAGTAGGAAAAAGATAACTACGGCGAGAAAAAGGGAAAAAAGAGAAAAAATAATTTTGGTTTTCAGTACAAATAAGCCAAGAAAATTTACTTAAGCGTCTGGAAGAAGTTGAACTAGTTGCAAAGGCGCAGAAATTACGGCCACCTCTCCTTTCGCCACTTAAGCCCTGATTTTCAACTGAATCCCTTTTCCTTCCTCGCAAGGTTCGGCTATGATAAAAAGTAAAAAATAACAGAAAAACTTTTTTCCACCAAAATCACGCTTCATTCCTCAATCATCCATTCAAAACCCTAGACTCTGACTTGACTTTTCGCAAGCCTTAGGGATCTAAGAGCGAAAAGGGGAGAAAACAAACATCGCATTTTCGATCGAAAAGAGAAAAAACAGACACTTCTAAGATGGAAACCCAGTGCCGCCGGATCTTAAAGGTCCGATGAAGAAAAGAAACCAGAGAGAGAGAGAGAGAGAGAGAGAGAGAGATTATTATTTCTCAACTTCCTACCAGAGGTCGATCACAAAAGCCCGAAAGTTTCCGCTCCGTCGACGAAACTCCGGGATACGGCTTCGCCGCCTGAACACCAAACTCGTCAACGAAGGAAATTGATCCCGCCGCTCCACCTCCCTCGTCAATTTTTCCGATCAAAACGATCGCGGTACGCGGATACAACGAGTATAAAACTATATAAAGTTAATATAAACTAGTATCGTAAAGAAGAAAAAAAAAAGTGAGCCCTTTATTCTTTTCAAGGAGCACGTTCCCCTAGAAACTTACAGATAGAGAAAGAGAGTCTGATATCTGATACGGCATAGAGTCTACAGGTCGAATAACCGAGAAAAACCGGAACAAATTCAAAAGGCAACCCAACGAGAGCGAGAGAGAGAGAGAGAGAGAGAGAGAGTTACTCGGAAAGTGAGCGACCGTATCTCGGGGGCGCGCTGTCCCGCGCTTGTGCCTGTGCACCCCGAGCGTCAGAAAGCAAGCTAGTAAGAGATGGACAGAAAAAAGGCGGAGTAAGAGTCCGTCGCAAGCTTGCTTCCTTTTACTCCCTTTTTCTCACCCTGTCTGCCTCAACTGAAAAAGAGAGAGAGAAGAAAGAAACGTGTGGAAGAAGAAGACGACGACGACGACGAAGAGGAATAAGAGAGAGAAAAAAAAGGGAGAATCGTCCGCTCCACTTTCTTCTTCCTTTGTTTCTCCAGCCTTCTCTCTCTCACTTTCACCTGTTTTCTCTCTCCAAATTTCTCTCTTCCTCCTCGCTGCTCAGACTCAGTCCTTCCACACTTCCCTCTCTCTCTCTCTCTCCAGTCTACTGTACGCGCTGCCTTTTATAGCCAAACCGTTCCCTCGCTCGATTAGGTCGTCTCCCGTTATCGGAAGCGTAAAACAGCCGCCTTGAAATTCCTTCTCCACCCCCAGCTCATCCCACCATTTACGGGTCCGCCCTCAGCTGTAATGACCAAAAAGCCCCTGCCTCTCTTCATCCCCCGGACCCGTTCGATATCCGACCCGACTCTACTGTTTGTGGATGAGACGCCATCTCCTACTCCCAACAATTTCATATCGTTTTTAGCTTCAGTTTCTCCTAAAACTAAAAGTAATGAAAAGAAAATCTTAAAAACCCTTTCTTTTCATCACTCTTGGGAAGATCGAACTCTCAAGACTCTTTTCTCGCTAAACTTACCGGGACGAAGACGAATACCAGGACTGAATGGACTTATTTCGGGTTGGGTTAGAAGCACAAGGATGACCCGACCCGTACCCGTTCTGGACATTTGGGGAGTTGGGGATGGAGGAGACAACGTTCGGGTGGACCGTCACGTCCCTGCCCCTCGCTTATTATTTAATTCCCGCGCCACGTCATCCTTCCTCGTACGCACTAACTCCCCACCATTATTTTTTTTTTTTTCAAAAAATGGGAATAAAGAGAAATCTGGGGGGAGCTTTTAATTTTTCATATTTTTAGATGACCTTCCTTATCAGCCCATCAACACGTCGCTTTCCCTTTCTCGTTGCTGTTGTTACTTGTTAGTGCGCGGTAAGCTGTCGAGGTCAGAATCGATAAGCGCAGTTCCTTATCTAGAAAGCAGATTGATAAGTTGATCTGCTTATCTGACACACCTCTTACTCCCAAGAAAAAAAAAATTAAAGGCTTTTGTCCTCTCTCTTCCCTTTCTCTCTCTTCGGACGCCTTTTTCAGTGTTTTGAGTGAGTGAGCGGGAAGGAACCAGAAAAGAGAGCGGGCGGGGCGAGTACGGAGGGGCAGAAAGCGACCGACACGTGGAGGTCGAGGACTCCCTCACGTGACTTGCCTTTCCGAGGCACGTGCGAGGAATGAGGATTTCCCTTGTCCAGGTGGGTCGGATCGAGTTTTTATCAACTTCTTCTCAATTGGATTTTGCACAAGTGAACCAGGGCTAAGTTTCAAATTCAAACCGTTTTTTTTTATGTGAATTTGGGCTCGACTTGGTATAAACCGTGGCATTTGTGTGATTTCAGATTCAGTTGTGAAAATTGCACATTGAATTTAAATTTATTGTGCTTTTGAGAGACACATAGCATAGCTTATCTGCTTTTTGAGTTGTTGTCGATTAAATTCTCATGAGTATTATTTTTTTGAACTATAAACAGTAGCATGTGCGACACTCAAAAGGACTTTTTACATCCTATCCGATGCAACTCTGTTGGAAGACGATACATCCCTCTAACTTTATGCTTGCAACAGCTTTAACATAGCAACATATCTAGAAATTTTTGCTTGAGGGCCGCAACGGCAATAATTTCTTATGTTATAACCTTTAAAGCAGTCAATATACAAATAAATAGACATCTATGAGTAGTAATATATAAATAAACAACTTATGTGAGATCATGTGGGCAATTGCCCACACATATGTCTCTTCTACTATTCTATCAATTTCATGACATTGACAAGCCATCCATGTCAAATGAGAAGAACCCTCGCGGTCTTCTGAAGCACCATAACTGAAAACTACTTCTCACCAATAACTTGTCTCTTATTTGAGACTGTCTTTGACAACACATTTGCTCACTTACTTCTCTCTCTCTCTCTTTCTCTCACACACACACACACACACATATATATATATATATATATATATATATATATAATAGAAAAATCTGCGCATCTATCTTTGTTCATAGTTGAGAAACCTTGATTACACAAGTGTTCTACTATTTCTAGTCAATGCTTATAGAGGCAAAATTATATTTGCACAGGTGTGAAGGTTGGTGAAACAACTTTAGGAGAAGGGCGGATGCTCACATGGTGCCAAACATAACATGCAACTACATGTCAAGAAAGTTTGCTTGCTTCTAGTTTTCAATGCGCAATGAATGGGGGAGGGAAGTGATGGGTCTAATCAAGGGGTGGGTGGAAACCAGGGTAGGTTTATATTATATGTAGGAAGCTGCTTTATGTGGCCAACTACTTTGGTAACAAGTGCTCTATATCTCTACTCCTTGTGGATTGTCCCAATGATCAATCATGTCATAAAAAGCAACGCGAGAGAGAGAGAGATCTTCAGTGGTTCAAACTCCTGACTCTGACTCTGCTGCTTCAAGCAAAATAATGTTTGGTCCAACCATACAAGTGACATTTAATATGATTGTTTGCTATGTAGCAGGTTTTTATATTTTTTTAATATATAAAAACATTCCAAATGGGAATTGTGACTATCAAAAATCATGAATTTGCATATGGCCTTATGTTGCAATCAATTTTTAACACATGAACCATCCAAAATTCAACTTTCTTCTTGACAGCTTAATCAGGTTTGATGGAAAACTTTTACTTCTAAATTTTAGCAAATCCCAATATATGCTTTTAAGCATTGAATTTATGTAAGCATATTTGTGTTATATATAGGGGGCAGAGGCAGGTGTCGGCAACATCCAACGTGTGGGCAATTAACCATTTGGACCTCAAAATATTTTCAATCTTTAAATTGATATTTTTAAATTATTTTTCTCATTTACATATTGACGTCTCTTAAAAAATTAAAATTGTATACCGAATGCTCCTTAACCAACCCTGCGTATAAAAGTTTGATGCCGAGAAATTCAGTTAGAGAATAACTGAAGCGTCCCCTTTTTGAAATGACAGATAACACAGCCTGTCGTCTGCTGCGAAATTAAAAGACGAGAAATTGGTGGGGGAGAAGTTGAAATGAATGCCGAATTGATGAATGATTTAAAACTTTTAAGATCCTAAGTTGACAACAACTTTATAAGAAATATTTTGGCAAGTTTCGGGTCCCACGATTTCCTTTTCAAGGAAGAAGATATGTCTGTTGCTTTTAAAGACATGAAAGAGAGCATTAATGCGTTGTGGTTTGTAATTGTCTAACAAAAAAGGCGTCTGATTTTTATTGAAGTAACAAAGATATTCACTAAAGTTTCAAAACTTTTTTTTTAAAAATTTCATTTAAGCCGCTATTTTCCGCAAAAGGAATTTAAAAGTATTCCAATTTCAGGCATGGGCATGGTTTTTTTTTTTTTTTTTTGTCGAATTCAAATATAATATGTGGTAGGGTAGTCAACGGATCCTCATTTAAAGCTGTCGGGCTTCATGTGGAAAGTAGCAGAAGCTTCCTCCTGATCATCGTTTGGACTATGGTCAAGTTCTTGAACTAAATCGCAGAGTTCAGGAACTGTGTCGTCTAAGGATCTAAACTGTGTCTCTGGTCAAAGATGAGAGAACCCTTAAGACCAGAGGATCTTTGTTAGTGGGTCTTGGAGTTCCAGGCCCGTTCCTGCTGGATCCAAGGACTTCGTTGGATCCGGATGTGGAAATGAAAGTCATTGATTTTAGATTAAACAATCAAATCCAATATTCTAGCCGGAGTTTGGGTCCAGCATTGGTCCAGATGCCATTGAGATAAAGGTCCTAGAAGGATCCAAAATGAGAACTGCACCTACCTACTCTTCAAAATTTGGATCTGTATCTGAGAAACTTCCTACCAACTAGGATTCCAAACAACAGCCAAATGTATTGGAGGCCGGGTCAGGAATCAGGTCCTTCTATCGATCCAAACCTTTTGTATTCCTTGTCCAGGCCTATCAGTGCCAAACTTGTACATGGTCGCTAGCTTCTAATTGACAAAACCACCGCTATTAAGTATAGAAAGACTTTTTGTAAGGCTGTTTATGTAACTATTAGTATATCAGGTTGTATTCCACTGTCCAAGGCAGGTGGAGGCTGGTATGTACAATTGGCCACGGTAACCTAAGGTTGTGTCCTAGGGCTACACAACGAGCCAGCTAACTCGGGCTGGTGTTTGACTCGTTTATAAACGAGTCCAGCTCGAGTTTACAAATATACTCAAAGCGAAAGAACTTGACTCATTTATATTCAACTCGACTCATACTGGTACTCTATATAATATTGTCAAAACCGGTTCATTGGTTTTAACTTTTAGGGTGGAAAAACAAATTTTTACAAGTTACATGGAGTTAACGCTTACATGACTTAAACGAGTTACATGAGTTAACGCTTACATGACTTAAACGAGTTAATGTGTACACGAGTTAACACTAAATGAGTTAAGCGAGTAGAGTTCGAGCCCAGCTCGAGCTGGCCAAGCTCGGGCTTGACTCGGCTTGTGTGCAGCCCCACCGTAACCTACCGTAACCTAAAGTACTCTATATAATATTGCCAAAACCAGTTCACCAAATCACTGGTTTTAACTTTTAGGATAAAAGCAATTTTTCACAAGTTTCACGGGTTAATGCTTACATGAGTTAAACAAATTATAGAAGTTAACACTTACATGAGTTGAACGAGTTAATGCTAAACGAGTTAAATGAGTTAAACAAGTAGAGTTTGAGCTCAATTTTGTATAGTCGAGTAGAGCTGGAGCTTGCTCTAAGAAGCTCGACTAAAGTTCAAGCAGAGTAGAGCTCGAACTGGCCAAACTCGGGTGCCTGCACGTCCTTTATTCCACTGTCTAACCTTTATTCCACTGTCTAAGGGCACGTGTAGGCTGGTGAGCACAATTGGCCACGGTAACTTACAAAAATTGCTTTCCTTTTACCTTGGTGCTTCCCTAATTTTTTAAGTATTATGAGTACCCTTTAGATGTTAAAAATTAAAATTACTAGTGCTCCTTAATAAAAAATTTTTGGCTCCACCATTGTTGTATTTTATATATTTATGTTCCAAAATAATTTTATATACAAAGATTTGACCTCTCAAAGGTGTTATTGGGGAAACATAAAGTAAATTTCTTATGCGAACCAAGGTGGAGCCCAGTAATAGAGCAAGGCTAACTATTGGAGCATTGGCTTCTCGTTCCTTACTAAAACCGAACAAGATCAGTCCCCATATAAATTTTTCTGGTTCCGCCTTTATCGGCCTGTTCGGCGATATGGCTCGGAACATAGCCCTTGTGTGCACTAGTCTAACCAACCTACATGAACCAAAGTTGAACCTTGTATATTAACCAATAGGGCCCCTTGAACAAGTGGGTCAGCTTGTCTTAACCACCACAAGTTGATGACCAAGGGCGGGCACCGATGATCAGCTTCTAGATCATGTCCACTCCTTGTATTGTTCAAGCAACGTCAATAATTGTGCACCAATGGACTTTGTTAACTTAGGAATATTTTAGCCACCAAGTCGTTATCATGTGAACAGAAAACAAATAAGGGCCCCAAAATATCATGTCATGATTGAGCGATTCCAAAACCTGTTTGTCCATCAATTTCGACTTTTCCAAATGAAGATAAGGTCCTCCCCATGAATCAAACTTCCACATAGAGTTAGATGTCCCATTTTTACTATTACAAAAGTGGAAACAAAGGGTAGCCCATCTTCAGAGTTGGATGCTTTTCAACTTTTCTAATGGCATTTTGACAATCGAATTCCGTGAATATGGTTAAAAAATTACCTTGAATGGTAAAGATAAGTTGATCGATACATAGAACAAATTCTCGCATGCCTTGTCTCATGACTAGGGGTGGCGGGCCCGGGCCTGGGTCCAGCCCCGACCTGATATCCCAGGTCTCGGGTCGGGTCCGACCCGGTTCGGCCCGACTCGGTTCGGCCCGTTTGAGCCTTCATTTGACGGCCGCGTTTGTCGAGGGGGAACTGCTGCGAGGTAACAAAATTTCATATTTGGGCTAGAGGTGGAGAAACATGTAGGTTTTGTTTGCACAGACTATTATTCATGGTCTCTCAAAATTTCTTTATTTGCATATTAACATGTTTTATTATTTGCCCATTTATGTATAGTGGTGCCGTTGAAAGTTCCAACATTTTTTGAATTAGTGCCCTTTGATCCAACGTTTCTGCCTCCATTTGAGCATATGAATGATGTATATGGCCTTTGGGGTGGAACCAAGGTGGGGTCTGCATGAGCTCTGACTTCAACTCAATTTGTTTTTAAATTTACATGTAAATTTAAAAAAAATTCACTTGTTTTATATAAAAAGTTTGAAAAATGATATTTCGTCCCTAATCAAAATTTTAAAACTTTAATTCATCCCCCCTTTATATTTTTTTTTGGTTTTGTTGAATGATTGGCGTAATAAAAAAAATGAGTAGTTGTATCCTTCCACATCCCATTAAATGGTTTGGGTTCATTTAATGTGATTTATTTGTATTTTGTCATTTGTGAAAAGGCAATTCGTGTGGATTTTATGGCGTTTTGTCATTTATGTAAGGGAAGTTACTAGTGAGCAACGACGTAGACTTGTGAGGCTTGATTTTAACGAGTCTGACTAAATCAGATACGGCTAATCTCCGTTCAAATTTAGGGTCCGGAATTCTTAAATTGAAAGGGAATAGAAGCAGTGGCTATTTACACATAAATATTTCATTACTTTTTATATGAGTTCTCTTTAAGGGCCATTTGGTAGTAATGATATTTTGTGAACGTTTCATAAATCAACTTCAAACATTGGGGTTGATTTATGGAACACGAAAACAAGTGTTATGTGAATCCACCTCAATATGCGTTGCAGATTCATGAGACACTCAGAGTGCACTCTTGACGCCAAACGACCCCATAAAATTTAAAATTTAAAGTAACTGTATCCCTCATTCAAAATTTTTTGGCTCCGTCGTGCAGCAGAACTGAGATAAGATTCAAGATTTACATGTAGTATGATATCCATGTTGGTTTCCCAAACCTGAACTAAACTTGGATCCATAATAACATATAAAACCTAGGTCTAATAAATAAAAGGATCCTATTTCCATAACTGAATATTGCTTCACGTGCATGCATGCATGCATGCATGTTATGTGTGTGATGCTCATCACTCATGCATGTCTATGGATGAGAAAGACTTCAAGCTTTTCATTTCTTGCTTTTTGTGCCCTAGACTCATAACTCCTAATTATAAAAAGGGAGACTCTAGTACACCAAAAGTTTGTGTTGTCAAGGCAGTGATAGTTAATGCTTCTTGGTTTTGCCCAAACCAAAATATCAGATTTGGAAATCTCTGGGAACCAAAGGGAAAGAGGACAGTATACAAGTATTTTTGGGATCTTGTGAGTACCCACTAGATAATAACAAAGAAAAGCCACCTTCCCTGAGTTCTACAAAAACTAATTAAATACTTTTTAAAAAAGGCTTATCTTGCTTGGAAAGGAGGAGTACCAAAGCATATGCCAAGTCTTTTTCTTTTTCTTGAAAGGGGAAACTTCTTATTAACATCTACTCATGTTGTTAAGGGCACTGTGCCATTAAATATCTCAAAGCTGTGTTTTTGTTGAGGGTGAAGAAGTAAAATTGGGGTTTAAAGTACCATTTTGAAGATTTTTAAAAGATGTTGGCACAATTATTGAGGTGCACAGGACAGATTTTAGGGTTTCATTGGGCTCAAGGTTTTCTTCGCATTCCGTACCATTTTTTTGGGAATAAAAAAATAAAAAAAATCAATATTGCGACAATTAATAACAGTTTGAATTTACGTTATTACATAAAACTGAAATTGGATATAATGTGTTTGTGAAAGGAAAACTTTGGTTCTTAATTGGACTCATATTTTTACTATAGGAATCTGACTAAACTGATTTTGGATCAGACCAAATACTGCACATCTGATTTTGCATCTTGATCGCTTTCATCATATGTTTCTAAAGAAGTGGTCTTTTCATTCCTCAAGTTTCGATGTAGTAGCTAGAAAAAGGATGGAAATGGTAGGATTTGGATCAACAAAATGCATAAGTCGGACGAGACATAAATATATACGTAATAGAGGGCAAACGGTGTTGCATTGTCTTGGTAGAGGTGAAAGACAATCGGCATCCTATGTGGTACAAATTTTCGATAGAAAAAAACGAATATGAGAAGACATAAAGCCATAGAGGAGGGAACTTGAGGTACAGTTTTTTTTTTGTTTAATAAAAGAAACAAATAAGAGAAAAAACAAAGGCTTCCGATGAACAGACACTAATAGATACTCCCTACCAGGGCCGACTGGGGTCCTACATAGGGAGAAAGCTGACTCGATAAGCTTGGGTGGGCTTGATATTTGTTTATTATTAATTTTTATATATAAATATAATAATTTATATGAGTAATTACGTATATATATTATTTTATATTAAAAAATATTTTTTTAATTTAATCGAACCGACTTGAGTCAAGCTCGGGTTTGAATGGTTGGGCTGGCCCAGGTCCGAGTTTCGAGTGTGGAGCCAGCCCGATGCTTAGGTTTAGGTCCAAGGCTGTTTTCGATGCTTCAGGGTGACGCCATCACAATGCCTTTAACTTACATAAAAAATAGAACTTCAATAGCTAATGAGAGCCATTTTTCCACAAGGAAAGAACAAAAAGAAACGTTAGCGCAAATGCATTCTTGTGCCATAGAGCTCAAAGTCGAGAAAAACCATCAAAATTTTAACATTAATTGATATTCAGAACAAGGTTTCTTATTTTTAAATTTATTACAACTCATGTTTAAGTAGAGAGTTTTATAGCTCGCTTAGGGCCATAAAACCCCGTTGCTGCTGTCCCTGGCCCATGGCCTATACATTCTTCAGAGAACCAAAGCCCGTAGAGCTTGAACTACAATTACCTCACAGCCAAGTCTCGATTCCACCATGTCAATCTCGTTAGGGCCCTATGAACTATTTGATTTTTGAATCGAACATCTTTTTCTGTAAAAGGGTATTTGATTTTTCTGGAATAAAGGGGGTTTGGGCCACTGTAAGCAGCATGACTATGTTAAATTAGCATGCAGTTGAAATCTTCAAAAATATTTTTTTTGGCTATGTTTGGACCATTACTTGGTGATTATGAAAAGCTCCAGATCCTTCTTTGAGCAATTACTAAGTTTAGCATAAAAGGTCTGAGAATTTGAATCCAAACAAGTGTTTGGTACCTTGAGGGAAAGGGTGGGGGCTGCAGCTCTTAGTCCGACAGTAAGATGAAATATTTCACATGCTCAACCGGAATCCAAACAAATGTTTTGAATCTAAATCTAGTTACATGGGAATAGAAGCTAGATGTGATGCTAACCATATCAGATTACACTTCAAAAAATACCTTAGATATAAACCCTATTATGTATAATGTTTATATTTATGTCTTCCTTTCAAGTTTATTCACCCCTACAAACAAAAAAGACCCAAGTTGGGTGGTGTAATTAGGGTTTATAAATGAACTAACACAAACAAATTTGAGATTGTGATACAAATCAAAAGGAACAAGATCTATGTGCTTGCCCACATATCACTTATTTTTGAGTGACATGATAACATGTAACCAGCAATCTGTTGTTTCACATGGCGAAACTAGAAAATAGAAGATTAGTTTTCCATTACTTGCTTCGGCGAAAGATCATGATGCGCGAGTTCATGAACTCGGAGTTTCGATCCCTTCCAATATCTTCCACAGCTGAGAATCCTCAAAATCTTTGATCACAAGTGAAGCACCAGCATCCAACAGCTTCTGCTCCGGCTTGCTTGTGGTGAGACCAACAACTGGAAGCCCAGCTGCCACTCCAGCTTTTATCCCCCACGAAGAATCCTTGGCAAAGAAAAACCCAAATGTAAAATGAGAAAACAACCAAGGCCTTTTGGCTAAGATCAAGTGCAGTATCAGTTCTTAACAAAGGAATGATTAAGGCAAAGTTTTTCGTCGATTTCCTAACTAAGCTGCTCTTTTAAAAACCACCACAAACTTCGATTAAAACACATTTATGTTTGTAAATAGAGATGGAAACGGTTTATAATTCAGATCACTGTTAAACGTGCTTTGAATGTCGGGCCAAAATAGTACAAACAAAATACCGGAAATGTGATCTGTTTGCATCCCTAGTTGATTATTGAACGATATGATATGATTGGTGTCTAGGCTCCTATATTAAAACTCAGCAAGAAATTAGGGTGTGAGTAGCTTTGCATGTGCATAGACGAAAGTATGCTCACACGCATATATGAAGGAGTGCAACTATGAGATGCTTTTCTATGTGTTTTTGGACGTGAAAACGTCTAGTTATGAGCTAGAAGCATGGAACATGTCAAGTGCAGTGTCACACATAAAGAGATTTTTGAAAATCTTGATATTTACAAGAAAATCAAATAAAATGAAAAAAAAGAAAAAAAAAATGCCCAGAACTGATTTTTATTGTTTTTGAAATTTCTAGAGATTTTATTTATTTTTTTTTAATTTTGAAGTTAAGGACGTTTATGATTTTTTATTGTTTTTTATCTTTTGAAAAATTGTCGATATTTTTCCTAGTTTTGTCCAAGAGAAACAACTTTGCCGAAAAATATCCGAGAGAGCTCATGAAGATTTTCCTGAAAATGATATTTGTGACAATGGTAAAAAGAGTATATAAAACACTAACAATTAGCACCGATCAGTAAGCATTAGCTAATAGCTCATACATAGGCTCCATAACAACCAAATCATATATAAAATGGATATATAAGATGCTATTAATAATATTGAATCCACTTGTGGCTTGATGAAAGCCAAAGAGGAAAATTTCTTACCTCAAAAACCATTGCTCTCTTCGCTGGGACACCAAGACATTTTAGAGCTTTCAAGTATGGATCTGGATACGGCTTTCCGCGCTCGCATTCTTCTCCTAAAACAACAAACTCGAAGAATTCGGACAACCCAACTGCCGAAATCATGGCTTCAGCATTTGCTCTTGGAGAATTCGTCACCGCAGCACGCCTGATGCCCTTGTCTTCGATCCATTTGCAGAGATCGTGCAGACCACTCACAGGCACAAGTTTTTCTTTGGCCAACCTGAACAAGAAGTAGAATCAGTTCGGTTTGAAATTTCAATGCGCCCTAACTTGGTTTTCAGATGAAGGCACCAAGAGAAACTTGCCTCTGGAAATATGCTTCTTTGTCTTCCATGAATTGAAGGGCCTTCCGGCGATCCTCAGGGAAGAGGGCATCGTATATAACTTCTAGGCTGCCGCATAGGTTCTTACTGTAGAAGCCATTGTCAATTGGGACACCGCCTTGGAAACCAGCCTGTGGATTCAGGAGTTTATGAAAAACAAGTGAGATTGATCATCGCCTTGTGTAGATGAAGCCATTAATGGTCTTACAGGCCAACAATGTACAGAGTACAGTTAAGGAAGGGTTTGGTAACAGAGACTGACCTCTTTTAGCAGGTCTCTGAATGCTTCAAAATGGAGAGGGTCTGAATCGCAGAGAGTCCCGTCCACGTCGAACAGCACGGCCTCAAGAGGCCCAGCCCTGCAGAGGCCAAGTTCCCGATGGCGGCGAATTTATCAGAGAAAAAAACTTCGTTTAGTACGTCTTTCCCAAGGGTCAAAAACTGGTTAAAGGTTATGGGATTTAATTGCAGAATTTTCTGCATGGTTGCATATGCCTTTTTGTTCTTCAATTCATCCATAAGAATGTAATGATCATGTTGAAGGGCCTAAAATGCATTCCTAGATCAGTTCTTTTACATGCTTAGAAGAGATTTTATAACTCACAGAATCGGAAAGGTTTGCTTCTGATCCTCAAAAATGCCCACAATTAACACATTGAAACGATCTAATCCAAGAGGTGATCTCTAAGTTTCGAGTGGTGATCACATGAGCACGATAGAAATCCAGAAAAGCACTCAAAACAATGTTGTATTAAGTATTCCCACATTCTTTGTGCAATAATTGCACCTGTGCTGGTTTCTCTTGACATAAATTGGCGGATCTGCACAATCCCAACTTTGGAATCCAAGAAACGCAGTGAGTTTGAGTAAACAACTGCATCCAAGACTATAAAGAACAAAACTTTCAAGCCCCAAGCATTGCCAGGGAAGATTATAATCGGTTAAAGAGGATCTTAATTAATGAACACAAGTTTTAAGCAACAAGAGCATCTGAAATGTCACAGCAAACCAAATTAAAAGCTACCACATAAAGGAATAGTCACATCCACGGCAAGAGTTTTAAACAGCACCTGTTCATGGCTGGGTTGCTAGATCCTCCAGATAATATCTTGAAAAACCAGGCAGTAGATGATCTGAAAGATTGTTACAGGCACGTTCTAAGGAGAGATTTGACACGACCAAAATGAAGATACCAATGATTGATATATATATATATATATATAATTCTTCGGCGTTGAAGCTACGCTCGCTAGTCGCTGCCCATAGGAAAACGGATCTGGTGGTGTTCTCCAGCAAGTTGACTGTTTGATATTGGTTCATATGTCCGGTAGTTCGACCTTACGTATAATTCTGCTCTAATCAAATCAGAAAAACTTTCGCCCAGATCTACAAGTTTGAGATGCTTAATTATCAGTCTCTTCAACCCTTGACCCTGTGTAGAGGTAGGTGAATGGCGGGCTTTCGGGTCGAGCGATGAATGGTTAACCTCTAGCTCACATGAAATTAGACTTACTAATCAACGTTACCCTTTGTCTGGTAAACAATTGCGCTTCATCTTTTCTCTTCTTTTTACCGCTGAAATAATGTATAGTTCTTTTTAATCTCGTTACACTGGTCTTAGTCCTTGAAATTTCCAAATTATGAGAACCATATGGCATAGTGGCTGCAAAATAATTAGAGTGGGGTGAACATGCAATTCGGGGTGAAAGAAGAGTTTGAGCTCGACTCGTTAAAGTTTTTCTAGTGAACGAGTTCGAATCGAGTCATTTGCTTAACAAGTCGAGCTAGAGTTCATGAGTTGACTCGTTCAAATAATCAACTTAAGTTCAAGCTCAACACGTAACTGTCGAGTCGAGCTCGAGCCTTAAATCAAGTTTGTTGAGTCTTAATCAAAGTTGATATATTCAAACGAGTTTATCGAGCCTTAATTGAGTTGAACTCGAACTCAACACGTAACGATGAGTATCAATTTTATTCAAACGAGTTTGTCGAGCCTTAATCGAGTAGACCTCGAGCTCAACATGTAACTGCTAAGTCGAGCTCAAGCTACTTTCGTCAAAACTATTCTCAAGCTCGAAGTTTCATTAGTCGAGCTGAGTTCAAGGTGATTGAACTTGGGCTCGACTCTACTCGTGTTCACCCCTACATGCAATGCATTGCAATGCTACATGTTAACAACACAAGGCAACTGCTTTTATCATTTTGATAGAAAAGAGCAAAATCATACACCAACCCCCAACATCATTATATACATATTGATATAGACACACCATAGAAAATAATTGGTAATCTAAAAAAGGATCTTATATGCCAGAGGAGGTAGTGGTGATTATGAATTTAACTCATTTTACCCGTGGAACGACCAATCAATTTAGTAAATCATATGGAAGGGTGCATGTCAACATACTTTTTAAATAAATGGCGCTTCCATCATGCTTTCATCAGAAAAATGAGTCATGACTTATTTATTATATGAAAGAAAAGTCAGAGTCAGATATATTCCGCCTGTTTCTAGTAAAAGGCGTTGTATTTTTGGATATTGCGGAAAGCAGGCTGACTAACCTTTCAGGTTAAGGCAAGGACGGACGGGTGGTCCTCATCAAGTCCTAACGAGTTTTTGGTGGGGTCTAATTTTTCTTGGGAGAATAAATGCCTCATATCGTGGCCATCCAAGGGAAATGGACAAAATAAGAGAATTTCATTTATGAACTAATTTTATAGTTATAATCTTAAAAACGTCTCATTTTTTTATTACTTGATCGACTGTCGTTCCCAAACGTATGAACTAAGTCGAGAGGCAAAGTTTTTATCATATGAATATAGTTGAAAAGCAAAATTTGAACCTTATTTAGCAAATTAGAAATTTGGGGATCCGTCTCTTTCGAAATTATGTACAATGTGAGGGCCTGAAGTACAAAAAAGCATTTTTCGAAGAAATTGAACAACAATGCAGGCAAGTGCCCATCGCTATATGTGGAGACCTTTAACGTATGAGCCACACCTCCATAAAGTGAAGGATTCAAAGGCTATGAAATCGACAGCCACTTACAGAGTCAAGAACTTTCAGCCCGTATCCTCCTTTCTCATCCAAGTCAAGAACAAAAGCGAGTGAACAGCACATTTCTGGCCGGACGGAAAGGACATAGAAACTTCATGGTGCATATCTTCATCTTCAAATTGAGGCTTCGTGTATACATCTAAGAAGGATAAGCTTCATTGCTTGCCTAGTGCCTACCCATTGGTTGTGGATGGTGGCCAAACTGGTCCTACGTAGTTTCATTACCTTCACCCAAATGATCATGACAGAAACGCTCCCCTAAGGTTTGGCTGCCTTTGTTTACTTTCAACTCAAGGCTACCAAACTTTAAAGAATCTGCCATGATCTTTGTGGGGTAAGAAGTTTCTTGGTGTCGTACTTCTATTGTTTTGATCTAAAGTAACAGCAATGGTTTTGATAGTGTTGATTGTTATAGTCATTCTTCTTCTTCTTCTTCTTCTTTTGATGAAGTAAACGCCTGTGTTGGTGAAGGGAATGAAGCGGTCCTCTGTTTGTGTGCATGCCAAAAGTTTGGCTTGTTGGTTTTTTTTCTTTTCACTTTCAACTTTTCAAAAAGGTGGTATAAGAAAAAACAAACTCTTCTTTTGCTACTATCATTATGTAGTCTATGGACCAACCCACTATACCCTTTGTTGCCTGCTATAAGTACCCGACAGCCCTTCTTCCAACATGTTCATCCAGCATCTCTCTCTCTCTCTCTCTCTCTCTGATCTCAGAGCCATGGCTGTTCCTTTGGTTCTAAAGTTTCTCATATTAGCACTTCAAGTGTTTGCTTCTTCGTTTCTGAGAGTTGCACATGCTGCTGATGCCTTTGTGTCGTCTAGAGCTGTGTACTATCCAAACTCTGAATCGTCTGGAACAGATGGTTAGACTGTCCTGCATATGTTTCTTTTTTCTACTTAAACTTTTGTCTTACCTTGTTCTGAGTGTTTGCTTGACTCCGCTGTAGTTGGTGCATGTGGGTTCGGCAAATTTGGTGCAAGCCTCAATGGTGGTGATGTCTCTGCATCTGCTCAGCTCTACAGAAATGGTGTCGGCTGCGGCGCTTGTTACCAGGTGATGCAAAATTAGCACCACCTGTAATGTATTATAAGTAACTAGACATACTGGTGTTTTGTGCTGAAAGTTATCTTAATGGAGCAGGTGAAGTGCACTAACACGGACTACTGCTCAGACCAAGGCGTGACAGTGGTCGTCACTGACTTCGGCGCGAGTGACGGCGCTGACTTTATACTCAGCCAGCATGCCTTCTCAAGGATGGCAGTTAACCAGACCTCGGCCTCTTCTCTCTTACAGCTTGGTGTAGTCAATGTCCAATACACAAGGTATACTTCTGTAAAAATGTTACTACAGTCTCATTATTTAGAAGCTCATGCTCCTTAACACAGGCATTCGGGTGACTGCACGTCAAAGGTAAGTGAGCCAACAAACTTAACAGTGGGAGACATGAGGTCTCTTTGTTCATGGTTCTTGGGGAGCCAAGCCAGGCCTACCAGCAACCTTTAATATAAGAGCGCTCTAGTTGTGTTTTTCTCTTTTGTTGAAAAGTGAAAACAATCGGATCATGAAAAAAAAATAGACTTTGTCTTGGAGTCATGAATGGGAGGAGAGAAAAAGATTCGGGGAAGCTTTAATGGGTCCATAACGACTTGCACATATTCGGTAGAGAAATTTAAATGGAAACTAAGACTTACGAGAAGAGTATTTGTTGAACACAAATCCATTTCCACTTTTATCTTTTACTTCACATTAATTCATATTCATTTCCATCTTCATTTCGGTTGTTGCATCCATCTGGCGTCTTAGAAGGCTCATTCTTTTAGCTCATTTTGAAATTATAAACGGAGATGGAGACTTAAGTGGTATTTAAAGAGTATGTAATGTCTTCCACCTACCACCTTTATTTCTCCCGTTTTGGCTGCAGATATACGAGAACAGGAACATGAATATCTTTACAAGATTCTCAGTATTAATAAACTACTTTGTTCTCCATATCTCATCTTCATTCTTACATCTCAGCTCCTGCTCTCACAACAGAGAGTCTTATCCTCTTTAGTTATTCCTAGAAATTAACTCGTGAGTCTCACTCTTTGCTTTCTAGAAGGAAAGAAAAGCAAATGGTTGAAGAAAAACTCATATGACCAAATCTGCTGTGATGGCAGGGTTTCTTGCAGGTACCCCAACACCAACATGAGGTTCAAGATCGATGAAAGCAGCAACTTCCCTCACTACTTGGCGCTCCTCATATGGAACCAACAGGGCACGAAGGACGTAATTGCTGTCCAATTGTGTGAAGTAAGGGAAATAAAGATCATAGCTGATGTTCTGTTTCGTTAATTTCTTTCTTCCTCTGTTTATTTGTTTGATTGTTAGATCTACAAATAACATATATAATCACATCATATATGATGGATAATTATATTTTGAGTTTTATGAGCATCAACTTTATACATAAACTGGTGTTATTCAGGCAATTGGCTAATCTCTCAACCCAACTGCAGTTTATTTACTTAATTGATTAAAAATGAGTAATAATTAGCTGAGAATCATGACATCCGGAACCTTGTTATCGCTTGGACTATTAATATATTTTCTTTCAACTTACAATCTTAACCTAAAGTTTAGAAAACAAGTGGGTGAAGCTTTCTTTATCACAACATGTCATTCTTCTTTAGGAAGAAAATAAATAATAATGATAAAACCAAGCTCATCTTTTAAAGAATAACAGAACCGCTCTCCTATTTGAATGTTCTGTATTTAGCAACTTCCGTGAAGTTCATACACATAAAATGGCTGATCAAATCAAAATTGTCTAAACTTGATTTTTCTTCTGCTATTTACTAAAGTTGGGCGTTTCTTCCCGAAAGATTCCAGGAATATGCATTATCGAACAAAAAACAACATTCACCTTGATATCGACATAAGATTCAAAGTAATGAAAACAAATAAAGAGGGCAATTTGTCCGTCGATTCTCAGATGCACCCACCTTTTTACAAGCTGATCACTAGTCTTACGTCAACATATCAGTGCGTATCGGTGGCCGATGCGCATGTACTGCCAACAGGCAGAAAACAATCAAGGAGCTGATACAACCATTATTGCTCGATATGGTTACTGTAGGAACCGATACGGCTCGTATCGGGCAAAATAGTTAAAGTAGTAATAATAATAATAAATTTTATTATTATTTTTTTTTGGGGGAAGTACCAACATGGCTCGATAATTTAGTTAACGTTATGGCGCGACCTTGCAGACTACCAAGTTCCGATGCAAGTTGGTGGACCGAAGCCATGGGGCTGTGTGGACAGTGGTGGAGCCACCGACAGGGCCGTTGCTGGTGAGGATGTTGGTGAGCGGTGGGCAGGAGGGGGATGAGACCTGGCTCGTCCCCACCAACGTCATACCTCAAGATTGGAAAGCTGGAGATGTCTATGACTCTGGGGTGCAATTACAGGCTTAGGAATTATATTCATATGTTTCTCTTGGGAATTATATTCATATGTGTGTCCGTTATTTCTTTTAGGGTTTTGCATTTTCACTTTTCTTACGCATGCAGTTTGAGTCATTACCTTTGTTGGTAGAGTTTGATTCATGGCGTAATTTTATAATTGGGGTTTTCCTGTTGGGGCTTCTAATCTTCTTCTCTAAAACTTGGGGCTATGTGTTGGTTGGTGTTTGTAACTTTTTTAAAGCAAGTTGCTTGGTGATTAAATATGGCAATCTCCTGTCTCTCTCTCTCTCTCTCGATATTGTGGACGGCAACGATTGTGTTGATTAATGTTTGTAGCCTCTCTTGGGGGCCTTGTGATTTTAGCAATCTATCTTTATATAAAATGTTTGTAATCTTGTTTAAAACATGGGACTTTTTTGCTGATTGGTGATTCTAACCTTCTTTTGAAGAAAAGGGTTAGTGATTATATCCGTCTCTCTCGACATGTACTGCAGTAATGAACAACTACAGGTTTCGCTTGTTTAAGGTCAGTTTCCAAAAGGCTGACTTGGTAGTATTAAATTGACAACATGCGTTAAATTAATAAAGATGCAGTTGTGCTGTCAGAAAAGTAAAACCAATCAATAAAATTTCCGGTCGCGGTTGGTATGCAATTAGATGAAACTATTTGCTATCTTGAGGATCGAATCTAGTGAGCCATATATGCATGATATGATTGCAATGTCCCCCACAAATGCGGCTGTTTATAAGTGGACTTTCAGCCTGATGACATACATGCTTTTAATTCAAGCATATGTACTTTGAGCGGTTGACAGATTGCGCTAGTGCTTCGTTCAAACATTTGAAGGAGAAGAATGAAAGCGTAGACCACAAAATGACTTAGAATTAGAGTTAGCAATGACATGACAGAAAGAGAAAACCAAAGACAGACCATATATGTCTCTAGGCTTTAAGTTTTGGGTGAACGAAAGCTGCCTGGGCACCGAAGTCTTCCTCCTTCCCTCCACCGGACCACCTACCTGAGTGGACCTACAATAAATCCAATGTCCTGAGTACATAACATTTCTTGGCTTCGTTCTGTTGAAACGTCGAGTTTGTGATTATTTGCTGTTTTATAATTGATCAAACGACTCCTCCTTGGAAGCATGTAGCCTTCGAGATACCGGAATCAACTTCAAATCCTAAGAGCCGTGAGTAGAATGTAAACTGCAATCTTCAAATTCTAAGACACGCTCTCAAGATTTAAAGGTTAAATTGGAAGTGACGCTCATGACTTTTGGCCCCATTAATATTAAAATGAATGACTCAATGGCTTTTCACATGGTATCCCTTAATTAATATAATTCAGCTCTAAATCATGATTTCGGACGAGAACCAACTTTAAATTTGGCTACCTCATCATGGACAAGACCTCCATTAAAATTTTCGAGATTACTTAATTTGAGAGAGATAGAGTTGTGGGCTATATGTGCATACACAGGGATGAATATGAGATTGGCATCCTCCGGGAAGGGTTAACATCTCTTGAACCATGAGCTTTGAATTTTATTCTCTCTGCCATAAATAGTTAGGCCAATCAAGTATTCACCCCAAACAAAGGATTGAATCTAATTTCTTCACTACCGGTACACTTTTGCTTAAACTCATATTTCTTGACCTGCATAGATTGAACCAAAATTGTCGAAGCAGTTAGGCACGAGCTTCATTTAACTTTTCAACTGCCTAAACCTTAACAACTATTACTTTGCAGTGGTGACGTTACTGCTATTGCTGCCGTCTCAGTGAGGATACTAAACAATGAGGAGATAAAGCCCATGGGCTTCTCTAAATCCCACGCTCATGCTAACCAGTTAAGGCCATGTTGGGATCCTGACTATTCCTGTCCAAGAATGGATGTAGAATTCTGCAATAGCAAGGCCTGTACATCCTTTCAGTACGGTAACCGGGATCACTTGGACATCTTTTGCGCTGAGTTCTCTAACCAGTTTAGCAGCAACCGTTGCAGTCATTCCATCATCTGTGTCACGCTGTGGATTGTATTCCACAACATCAGCAACAGCAACAACATCACCTTGCAGGTTGTGGCTGATGTTCAGTATATCCCTGAACGAGACCACCAGGCTCCACTCCAGGCGCAAATGCAGGATCCAGGCAGTCAATATCCAATGAGATGTAAACACCCTTTATACCTCCACCAAGTTTCTGTAAACACGGGGGTGAAAGTTATGTATGCAAGGTTCCGTTCTTTTCAGTAAGGGTGCAAATTGTGCAAGCATATGATTCAAAGTGAAGTTCTAATGTTAAATATACACTCCATTTGAAACTTTAGAGTGGTGAAATACTGGTCTTTGTGACACTAAACAAACTAAATAGCCGTCAGCTGTACCCGGGTTCCTTTTATTGTCTAGTGATGGGGGGAACAAAGTTTTTTGGATGTGGCATTGGATAGCGAGATGTTTAGCCTTAGATAACCTTAACCAGAATGGTCTTGGAATCATCCACAAGGCCGAGGATGCATGCCCCAATATTAGCTCTAAATTTGTACTTGGAGGCTTTAAGCCAGTCAAATTAGGCGTGTAACGACCTAACCCACTCTTTTACTAATGACTCGAGCCCACGAGTGGGTCGAGTTGTTACACAGGCCCTTGGTTTGAAAAATCCTAACCTGCCCCCCTATTAGTTTTAATTTGAACTCCAAAAAAGCTAAGAACTAAGACAATCAACTACTTTAACAACGTCTTTTATAAACTCTTAAAGATCCATCAAACTCTTTAACACTCTTTAACACGTGACTAAATTTTTTAGGTATTACAAGACAAACTTGAACATTATTTCTATCATTCAGAATTAATGTGACATTCTAAAGCTTTTCCTGCACACAAAAAGGTGTAATCATGAAAAGATCTCCATGAAGGGATTAACATCACAGTCATGCTGTTCTTCAAAAAGGCAAGGGAGTGCATGCATGGTCTAATATACTCTACCCTGAAATTCCCGCTTGGAAAGTTGTACCAGGCACGTTTAGGCAAACTCTAGTGCAAAATTCACTCCTCTTTTCCCGAAAAGTTTTGCACCATTGCACGTATGGGGCTCCTCAAGCTTGGATGAATTCTGAGCTTGTCTGTGCTATGACTATATAAGGGCAGGTTTTTATCTTGCAGTGAGGGGGTCAATGTGTTAAACAGAGAAAGAACTATGTAGAGACATGCTTGTGCGTCACATGAGCATGTTGAACACAGGTCCATCTCTGTTCGGTTCGTCGATATTTTCAGAAAAGAAACTAAAATGTTTAGAAAAAGAAGGACGGGTTTTTCAATTTCTGATGTTTATATAAAAAACCAAAAAGTAAAAATTATGTTTTTTTCGATTTTTTTTTCCTAAACGTTGAGAAGTAAACATTCTAAACAATGAATCTTCGCAAAGACATCCTCAACATTTGCTTGCATAAAAAAAACACGTCTAAACGAAGATTTCTTTCGTTTAAATTGCTGTTTCGTTTGGTGGTATCACAAAAAAATAAATTTTCTTCATGTATCCAATTCACGGTAGTCGCGTCTCCTTCAGCAACCCGCCGTCTCCTACAGCGCCGAGAGGTGACACTGTGCTCCTCTCTCTCTCTCTCTCTCCGTGCGTGTGAAGGTTTAGTGGCAGTTTCTGTCTCAATTTTTCCTATGAATGCTTGACACAATGTGCAATACGTTTTCATTTGTTCCTTTTTTTGCCAATAAATGCTTGTGTTTTGGATTATCTTTGTGTTTGTGAAATCCTCGCGTCCATCTGTGTCTGCCGAATTCCTTTCTGGCCGAACGCCTCCTTTCTCGGCGCCTCCTTTCTCAGCTTCCTTCTTCAATCTTTTCAAGGTGCTGCCATACCATGTAGTTGCTATAGAATATACCCAACGCTGTAATTACATCCACTGTGCCGCTGGATTCAACCGTGAAGACCCTAACCGCTGACTATAACTAAAATAAGCATTGCTCCCAATGGTCGTCCATGTACATAGGTTGTGATTTTCTTCTGCGAAAATGTATCGACCAAAACTCTGGAAGAAGGAGAAAGAGGGTCCATGCTTGTATTCTGAAAATCTGTGGTCTCCTGCCTAAAGTGAGACTAGGAAGCCTTGTTATCTTCCTCTCGTCTACTTGGTGGTCGAATTCATGATCATGTGGTTCAAAGGATGCGCTTAAAGTGTTTGAAGGAATGCATACAAGTGGAATATTTGCTCGTGGATTGTGATGATGGCTCCTATGCACAAGGAATCGTGGGATAGGTGGACGCAGTTGGTTTACAGTAAGCGCCAATTGAACTCATTGGAGAAAAATGCTCATTCTGAAATGGAGGGTAAAGCCTGCCAAGTATTTGATACATAACAATGAAAAACGGTGGCCAGCTCTAGCGGACAACCAACGGCATTTACCGAAGGCCACTGACCCGCTACACCAAGCTGCGGAAGGCTCTCGGAATTCCCTTTTCTGGGAAGAGTATTCAATTGGTTGTTAGAAGCTAAGTCGTGAAATTTCATATCTTAGAAGCCTGTTGTTTATAAATTATAATATGGATGTTTTGGTTTGTTACGAGCAATCCAAACAATAACCTTCAGATAACTAGGTTGCTAGATTAGTGCATTTCAGATACCATCCAAGCAAGAAATATCCATTTTAGGAATCGATAGCTGAGTTTTACTCCAGTCTCCACGTTTTGGGAGAGCAGGATTTTCGAGCTTGTCGTGCACAGAGGTTTTCATTGCAGTGTTTTTCTTGGGGTCATTTGGGAGGCTGAACATATAAGCTCCCAAGCATTTTCTTTCATCACACAATCAGCACACACTTATTTCACTTGTTTAGAGTCAATTTTGCATGATCTAACAGAACCCTCCAAGTGGAGAACCAAGTGTTCTATAATGCATTAAAACAACGCATGGTTGTGCTGATTCTCATGAAATACACCTCAGAGGGTGCCTGTTGGTATACTTAATTACAGGTCATATTTAGCCAGTTGGTTTGCTTAATTTTTCTTTTAGTTTGTTTGGGTTGCTACACGTGCTCCACGTTGCTTATAAATACTTCATGATTATGGTATCTTGCTTCCTGTTCATTGGATTTCAAGTGGCCAGAATCGTTTGTGCCAATAAAATTGTCAAAAGGCAATTCTTGGAACTTGGGTAGAGTAAAATGTTACATCTCAAGTAAACGTTTCCGAATTGTTGGCAGATCTGAATATTGAAGATCTTGGAGAATTTCTGTGGTAATGAACTGCAGAAAATAAAAAATGCACCATTGTTGTTGTCATTGTTATAAATTGCCTTGCTCAGCTGCAATTGCAATTTCTTCCATTCCAATACATTTCATAAGATCTGTTCTTGTAAAATTTATTTCTGAACCCATTCAAGCTAGGTCCTAATATTGTTGGTCTAATGGTCTGTATCCCATTCCTTTCTTGTAGATGTGCAGACCCATAAAATATTGAAATACTAGAGCTAGTTGCAGCGGACAATCTGTAAGACATCAATTCAATTGTGGTTATTTAAAGATGGTGAAGGGTTTGGTTTGGGCAACAGCAGAAGATTTGGCAAGAAATCGACCAGCCATTCTCTCTCTCTACCGGCAGATCCTTCGTTGTCTGAACTCCCCAAAGCTTCCACTAACTTTAGCAGCACGGCTAGCTAAAAAGGGAGAGGCAAGGGCCATCTTCTTGCTCGCTTCTGAAGAGCGGTCCCTCCACAACATTGCAGATCTCATGGATGCGGGTGAGTACACAATTTCCCTTCTTCAAAAAGGTGAAGTGCCGTGAAGATGCACCAACTTATGTATTTCTAGATTGCTGCCCAACCTGAGAAACTCAATACTACAAGGTTTTATTGTTCATGCTATATGTTCGTTCTATAAGAAACTCATGGCCGTCAAACAGTTAGCCGAACCTGTAACATTTCAATGAGGAACTTTTGTCTAAATGTGTACTTCGGAACTTTTGTCTAAATGCATAGTCGTTCTTGTATCTCCCTTCTGCCTTTCTTTCCTTTTAATTTCTAATCTGCCTTATATCTGAAAAGTGTGTCCAAGGGGCACCTGAGCATTTGAATTTTCATCGTTAATTCCACTTAATGTTCATTCAAACTTGGTTTCAATGGCACCTTTGTAGTTCAAAATTGATAAGCACATTGAAGCCAATTTTTTCTGTTCTATAGAAGTAACTCGTGAACGTCACACAGTGCAAAAGGATCACTTATTTTTTATCTTTCAGCCCAATAGCCCAACACACCCTCATTAACTAGTAAATAAAATTTTGGGGCTCTCCATCAATGAATTAGAGAGAGAGAGGGAGAGATGCATGTTTGTTTCATTTAATATTCGAAATTTCGAAATGCTTAAGCAATAACAAGGATGGTCTTTCCAATAATAAGTTTAGGATAAATAATGAGAATCTGACTTTTTTTACAAAAAAGGTGTCAACCTTTCAGTGAAATAACAAAATATGCTTATTTTTTTCAAAAATGTATATTTAACCACCTGTTGGTGTAGAATACATAAAGTTTAGGATAAATAATGAGAATCTGACTTTTTTTTACAAAAAACATGTCAACCTTTCAGTGAAATAACAAAATATGTTTATTTTTTTCAAAAATGTTTATTTAACCACCTATTGGTGTAGAATACATATCCTAACTGAAGCCTTGACACGTAAAAAAATTCAAACGCGTTCATGTTTTCGGTTATTCCTTGAGAAGTTAAAAAATGCTTGCTTCTGTGGAATACTCGATGGCCATTTTCATGGCGTACAAGGAGCTGAGATCTTCCAAGATTTATAACCCAGTAGATGTTTTTATTTCTTTTCTTTCCTTCTTCTTTCTAAATCATGAATTCGTCAAAAGATCGAGACTGAAAAAAAACCAATTCCCTCAAGAAGAAAGAGCTCCACAAATCCAGCCAAAGAGGGAAATGGTAGAACCGATCTTGAACGCCGCCAGGGCGGCGGTCAGTCAGTCTTCATTACCTGTCCTCTTCAAGACTCGCCCATTTGTTGGAACTTGTGTTTGTTCTCCATGGTGGTGGTGGAGGAACTCTGACGGCATTGAAGTTTCCAAAGGACCTGCACATGGCTTGCTTTCCGCTTTCCTTAACAATCCAAAAGTTGCTTAACAATCCAAAACTTGCCCTTCGTTGCATGGGAGTGGGGCCAAGATTTTTTCGGGCCAAATGATCCGCGGGTTGAGCCATGGGCCAAAAGAAGCGACCGGTAAGGCCAAGAAGAGCGACTGGTCGGGCCAAACTAAAAAAAAATTGACTTTTTCAATATAAAAAAAATTTTTCCTTGCGCTCAGGCGAGCCCCCCTCCCTCTGCCCAAGCCGTCAAAAATATTGATTCACCTCAGAGTTACGGCAACTTGGAGTGACCAATTTTTTTTTCAATCAATAGTAATTTATCGGCTATGAGGGTTGCACAAAAGAGTCAAACCACTCCAGATGAGCACCCATCCCTAAAATGAGAGAGAGCTGAATGCCCCACCCTCTCATTCAATCATCCCAAGATATTAGACATACTTTTAAAGCCTCTGTTATGTTTCAACTTGTATGTTAATGCCCTCTTTTTTGCAATACATGAAGTTGATGTCACGTGAACTCGTAATATGAAAACTGTGTATCAAAGGGTCGAGTAGCCCCATATTGACTTTGTATAAGCTCAGTTCACGGTTGGCTTGTCTTTTAAATGAATTGATTTTGAGCCTAGAGGTGGCTTGCCTATAGCTGAGTTTGAGTCAGGTCAGCGGCTCGCTTAAACTAACCACCTGTTCGCTTAAACTAACCACCTGTTTGGATGGAGAAAAACGAAGAAAACGAAAGGAAATGTTAAAAGCAAAGTTTGGATGCTATGGAATGGAAATGAAAAAAGAAAAAAGAGAAGGATTTCTTAATGTATTTTTAATTCCTAAAAAAATGGAGAGGTTGAAAAGAAAAAAAAAAGTATTACATCTTGCTACGGATATTGCCCTCTAACAATACCATAGTTAGAATCTAAGCTATTCCCTTGCTCTCTCCCTCTCTTTTTCTCTAGTTTTAGCCGAAGACGATCAAATAACTTTTTAAAATAATTTAACTTCATAATTGGTAAAATTGTTTTTCATGTGGTGATCATGTTTGATATGGTCTAGCAAACTATAGTGATAAAATATTTAAAAATCATGTCAAAAAAACAAAAATATACAAAAATAAATAACATAAAAATGAAGCTAAATGTAAAATAGTTCTTTTAGAAATTTGACATGTAGCACGCTTAAATTGGGTCATATAATCGAATAAAAAATACTTTTACTTGGATAATAAGTTCTAGAGTAAACCAACTGAAATTTTTTCTTTCTTTTTCTTTATATTCCAATAAGCTTTTATAATTAGCGTTTTCCTTCCTTTTTTTTTCCCCTTTTAGATCCCTTTTTTTTTTTTTTCTTTCATTCATTTTCCTCCCTTTCCCTCCATCCAAACACGGCCTAAGGTGAGGTTGACTCGGCTCATTAAATGTTCATATGTATTAAATTGAGCTCCACTTGGCTCATTAAATGTTCATATGTATTAGCAGCGACGATCTAATGAAGTCCTTAAGTGTTGTATGGAATAAACATTTTTCATCTATCACAATCTTTGAGTAAGAAATAATCCGACCGAATCTGTTCCCAAGTATCAGCCAGCATAGCAAAGACTGCAAGATCACATAATAAAAGAGGGGAATGCAATTTGGAACATGACACCTAATCCGTTGAGCGCAGTTCAAAAGCTACCCAACTTATTAGAAGCTTATCAAATCCTCATGCTGATGTTTCCGGAGAAAAATAGAAAATTGAAGGAAGATGTATAATTTACACCTGAGTTTCTAGCACAGTTAAAAAAGCAATATATGTTTTTGAAGTTTTTCAGATACCAACCATGGATTTTTTGTCTTCAGAAGAAGACCCAAGGAGCTTTCTAGTGTTGTAGAGTTTACTATTACCCACGGGCTTAGCATCCAGAGTTCGTTCTTGGCATAATCGAGGTAGTTCTCCGCTCATTTTCAGATTACAGAATCCAAAAATGAGAGTAGTTACCTCGACAAACTTTTTCCTACAGCCTCGACTTGCGCTCAAAAACTTTTTCATCTTTATCGCCAAAATCAGGCGGTTTCTCGTTTACCTGCAACCAACCATCAGGTTTCTTTCAGCTAAAAATATCAGTCGGTGGGATGGTGACCGCTGCCCATGACTGCAGAAAATGAGGCCTTACGGACACCAACAGCCATCAATACAGAAGAGGTATGGTCCATAGTCTTTCAGCTCCTTCTTTGATGAAAGACACAACTGAAATTGGGAACCCTTCTGCTATCAAAACCTCATGAATGGTTGCCCTTGGAGTCGGGAACTACAGGGAGGAGGTAATGAAGACACGATAGAGAAGGGAGTCGACACTGGTGCTGGCGTAAGCTCTGTTTGAAGTCAATTCCGGCAGAAATATCATCTGTACAAGGGAAAGGAAAAAAAGATCATCAGTACATAGTCCAGAGTCAGAGAGGGCCTTACAGAACCTCATCCTTCTTCTCCCCAACACTCACGCAGACCCGGCACCAACACGTTTGATAAGAAGGCACTCCTCCCTTCTTTGAGGAAAGAAAGAAGAGAGGCGGTAAGGATTGGAATGAGAAGGGAGATGGAGGGGGGAGCAGGAGGAAGAACCATGCTGGTGATGATGGTGGTGGCGGCGACGATGGTGGCATCCCACATTGGAGGGGTCGGAGGGCAGACGCAGGAGGACTGTGCTGCGAAGCTGATCCCCTGCATGGATGCCGTCAACAACACGTCGATGAAGCCGGGGAAAGAATGCTGTAGCGCCCTCGGCGACGCCATCAAGAACGAGCTGAAGTGCCTCTGTGCTCTCTACAACAGCTCGGGTATCCTAGAGAACTTGAAGGTCAACAAGACTCGGGCTCTCGAGATCCCCGGGTTGTGTGGACTCTCCAACGACCTCAGTCATTGCAGCTCTGGTATAGTTTCTTTTTTGAGGTTTTATTAGATGAAGATGAAGATGAAGATGAACATGCTCTGCTCTCTCTCTACTGAATCTCTGGTGCTCTCGTTTGTCTTTGTAGCGGCATCTGTCCCCTCTCCACTTTCTCCGGAGACGCCAACTTCATCTCCAGGTTCTCTCTCTCTCTCTCCCTCCCTCTCTCTGTGTGGTGTGGCCTGAAATTTGAGTGGGAACCATGAAAAATGGGGGACAAGTTTCTGTTTTTTGTTCTTGATTGTCCGACAAATTGAGGGGAGGAGTGACGGTCCCATCACGTTATAAATTGGTCTTGAACTCGTTCTCTTCAGTAAAGCAGCAGCTGTAGCAGCAGGCCAGCAACCTTCTGCGGATGAGAAGCTTCTGGAACCTCTGGTTTTTCTCAACATTTTAGATCCCAAGAAACCACTCTTATCGATCAACCGAAAACAGATAGTGAATGTCAGCGATGATGAAGGCGGTGCTAGCAGGAGACAGCTAAAGCAGTAATGGCTTTAGATTTAATTCTAGGGGCAGAGTAGTTGGTTATTTCTGTCCAGACTGCAACCATAAATAGCATTCAAAGTCTCTTAATTAATGCGATATGTATCACACGAAATGACTGCCATTGACGTTTTCTCCGGTAAATAAATAATTACAGTGAAAAAGGTTAGAAGCCCGGAAGCTGCGATCGGCTACTGACCTGTTAAGGAGTAGTAGAGAAGAAGATTGAAGTTCAACCTCCTACCTGGTTGATCCAAGCTTAACAAGTCTCCAAACCCGCATTGGGACACGAATTATGGGATTGCAGAGTCATTGTTTATGTCATACCAAAAAAAAAAAAACTTTCTTAGTTTTTTATTGGTGAGGTTTTTCTTGGATATTTTGTGGTAAAATTATTTTTTTTGAAAAAATGTAAGAAAAAAATTCTGAGTTTCTTATTAGTTAAAAATACAAGAAAGAAAAAACTAATAACTATTATATTGCATTTAGGAGCTCACATTAAATGCATTAAAACAAGAGAAAATACATAAATAAAAAATCACTATAAATTGCAATGAATTGATTTTTAACTTTTTTTTTGTTTTCCAAATATGGCAAGGGAAGAAGAAGAGAAGAGGGATTCCTTCTTTACATCATCCCCATCTGCTAGTCAAGGCTTCTGCAAACCTATCAGTCTTAGTGTGTAGAAAACTGAGCCATCTTTCTTGGCTTCATGTAAAATTGACAATTGCATGTACAGGTGGGTGACGGGTGCCCGGCTCGATCGGGCCTAGGTTCAGGCTCCAAAAATGGTTCGGGTCGACCTGATAAGTTTTTAATATTTTTTTATTATAACCAGGCCGAACTGGAACAAGCCCGAGCTCTGGTTTCGGGCAGTAGGCCAGCCCAGGCTCGACTCTTATCGGGCCGAGCCGATGGCCAGACCTATTTGCATGGCCTTGCAGTTTTAGCGCGATGAGCATTCTTTGGCATGATTTACCTTGTTAATGGCAGCTAAGAAGAACTGCTCTTACCATTTGCTACTGTCACTCTAATGGGGTTTCTTATTGACACAGGTTCAGGTAAGCAGATCAATGGAGCTTTGAGGATAACATGGTCGTTAAAGCCATTGTGGACGCTTGGTTTTCTCTGGATGTCGCTCAATATGGCATGAGCTGCTAGAATTTCACTTAATAAAAATAATAATCACTCTATTATGGAGTAGCCTTCATCTTTTGAGCTGCTCCACTGTATTATTTTAGGGCATCTCTTTCTTCCACACAGTCGTTTTATGATTTTACTAGTCGTTCATGTTGACACTAGACTTGCTTTTGGTCGCTTCAATTTGTTATAATACTTGTCATTTAAGATACTCATTCCATCTATTCCATTCGATCTATTTCATTGCATGTCAAATTTAATTTTTCAAACCGACCGTTTGTCCGTATAAACTATTTTTTACTATTTCATGAATGTGTATCACAGATTAGAATATATTAATAGATAACTATTGCCAAGGGATCCCAAAAGATTCTTAGGTACCATCACTAAGGCACACTTGAATTAAAAACCCAAGTCCATTTTTTGTTTAGAACTACCTTTAGCTGCCCACATAAGGCCCACATATAGCTGCTTAAGGGGAAAGGGTCACTAGTTATTGTCATCAAATGTGATATTATTTGAAATCTGACTCAAATGTAAGAAGATCACATAAAGTTTGAACATTTGAGGATTGTTAACGACTTTCTTAGTGTTTGCTTATATAAGTGCCATTACATAAAATATTATTTTTCAAAATTTTTATATATTACAAGTGAAATTTTTTAAAATTAATTTTCTTTTAAAAAAGTGGTCAAGGTCTTCGCCGCAGTCCCTTTGTCCATGCCCCACGTCTACATGGGTGGACCGCATTTCCCACTCCATTCTTTTTGTGAAACTTGATGGTGTGACGGCTTTTCATGAAAAATACATCCCCCTGAAAAATGCATCCCCCTAGAACGGTTGCTATCATCCTTCCAAACATCCCTCTTTCTAATATAAATAACAAACAAATTGCATCATCAAGCAATTATTGCTAGAATTTGATTGATTTATACAATTATATGCAGTAGATGATGAAAAAAATTTAAAACTTCAGAGTTTTTTTTTTTTTTTTTAATTATATCACCAAAAGTGGAGCACCTACCTGTAATTTTTTTGCCGCTGAGGGGCCATTTGTCGGCAGTCTTCTTAACAAGGTGCTGGGGCATGATTAAAAGAGAACAAATGTGCCACCTACTTCAAGCAGCAGCTATTATGACTAAGTAGGACTTTGTTACATAATTTTCATTCAAGTTTTTTTTCTTAATTTCATTCAATTCCAAAAGGTGCATCCATCTGAAAACATTTTCTATGAGTCCCTAGTTCCACTTACAACAGTAATAGCGGAGCTAGGTGTGGGCAGTTGCCCACATGGACCTACATCATTTATTTTCAAAGCCATATAATTCATCTTTCAACTCACGTTTGCCGTTGTTTGTAGTTCAGATGAATAACACATTGGAGCATGAATCAACTACAACATTCAAACCTCGAATCCTTTAAGTGTGAGCCGCAGTGTAACATTTTTTAAGAATTTGGGGTTTTTCTTAGACTGAGACTGAACAAAATTATTTTTCATCATATGTCCTTTTTGGATTACGTTCCTTTTGATAATTTCACAAATGACCAACATGAGAATTGAACTGTTGACCTTCTTCCACTTGAAAAGGTGCCAAATCCAAACAGCAACAACTGAGCTCATCTTTGGCGATCTTTAGGAATATGCCATAATAGATGAACTGTAATTAATCGGCCAAAGCAAAAACGAAGTTTAATCTGACAAGAAAACAAATTACAATAATGGCGGCCGTGGATTACAATTATGGATGATTATTTATTGGGATCAACCACCAGGTCCGAATGACGCTACTACAGAGCGTTTTGTATAAACGTATTTGTTTGGTCAATATGAAACAGTCATCCAAACCTTAGTGGTAGATTCATAGAACACATTAAAAAAAGCTCTTTATGAACGTTCTACCATAAATTTTGGGGCAAGTTCATGAAAAAGATAGTTGGCAAACTTGCCGTACTAGTTTGAGGATCGCTCAAGTCAGCTCGGCACGCTAAAAAATCTAGCCACAAGTCAAGGTTGGCCCAACTCGCCCTCGACTTGGCCAGACTTGGCGTGCCTCGGCCTTAACTCGGCCGATTCAGCCGCAGTGATTTACATTCTGGTTATTTTCAAACTTGACCGGGTCGACAAGTCTACACACTGACCTGGTGTCCCGATCAACTGCCGATCTGAGTTCGAATTGCAAGCTTGCCAACTATTCATAGAGCATTCAAACAGTTTCACTTTTCAAATGTGCTCTTAGAGATTATTTGATAGTTGAAACACTTTGTGATTATCTATGCTTAAATATTCAACTCAGGTGACGTGACAGAATAAAACAGAGTTGAACCAAGCCAAATCAACAAAAAATTGGAGCTAACAATGAACAAATTGATTACGCTATGTCCTATACGAGCTGGACAGCCTGTACCGATAATAATTGAGCTATGCTTGAACGGGGAGGTCTCTACTGAGCTCTATTCAAGACGATCAGCCCAGAACATTAATGTTCATTCACCCTTTCTATTAGCGATGTTTTTTAATATAGGGAATATAAATAACGAGCATTACATTCAAGGATGTCAATGAATCGAATTCATATCAAATATTTCACCTAAATGCTAAAAACAAATTGGGTATGTGAAAGAATTGAACATGATATTAACAAATCTAATGGGTTCAAATTTAAGGAATGATATCCAAACATATTTGGTTTCAAATAAACATCCGATTAGATTTAGATTTAGTTTCAAATAGTTCTTAACATATTATGATGCAGTTTACATTAGGTTGTATATTTAAAAGCAGAATCCAGGAAGGATTAAGATTGCCAATTTAAAAATCAGATTTGGATATGATAAAGACATTTCTTCATTTATATTCAAGTCTGAATTTGATCCAAAGGAGGGCAACAAAAACTTCAAACTTCGGGGGCTTTTTTTTTTTTAATACAGTCAAAACTCAAACGACTTTTTGTAAAGTTTGATGGTGTGGATGCACGCTGTCAACACGCGGAAACCTTTTCCTTGTTTGTTCTAGAAAAGAATCTCTAAGCGCCAATTCCAACCCCATGTGGACAACACAAGCCCTTTATGATTATCACGAAGAAATCTGGCAGCCACTTGTTAGTGATTTCAATGTAAAAGGAAAAGAGAAATCATGGAAAAGAAAGAGATCCTTCCAGATTTGGGTTCTACGCGGCGAGTTTGAAGAACTCTTTAAACACAAGGTCCCGTTTGGATGCAGATTCAGAAGTTTAATTTTCTAAGTTTATTGACTTTTCAAACTCTCGCAAGTTCACGGTTTTAACATATTTCAAAAGATTCTATTGTGTGGTACACATCAAAATCCAGATAGGAAAATTTTCAGATTGTGACTTCTCCTGTGTTTGGCTGTTTCTTCGAAATCACTGACCTCCCTACGCAGGCCCTAGATGTCATGGGAATACATGATACCCAGGTCCGGGTGAACATACATGGTTTCGGGGATATAAATTTTCCCAGGATATCTGATCCGATCTAGTGTACGTGTTCCACTTGGATTATATCAGTTGGGTTTGAGACTAAATCTCTTCACCTCACATAATTCGGGTTTGAATCCATCCATGTATGATTTGGGTTTTAAAAAAACCCCAGGCCTATTAGAGCCAACGCAAACTGATATTTGGGCTTGATAACTCTTAGTGAATGTCAGAATTCAGTGCTTTGCAAAATTAGGGATGTGGATAGATCGGATATATTTTATTACCGAATGAATAAATCATTAAGTCTCTATCCTTCCATAATAAGATTCAATTCGGGGTTAATGAAACTTTCCACTGCTCGGTAGGGGCGAATCAACACATAATTGCCGAGTCGAGGTCAAATTGACTGAACTCAAGCTAGACATGGCTCGTATTCACCCCTAAGCTGAAGTTACCACCCAACCCCTCATCCCTTATAATACATGGCAATTCACCGTAACAAGCTTTTAGCTCAGAAAAGCGAAAAGTTACCAACAGTCATTTGGTTCATGATAACAATGTGACAAACAATCACCCAACTATAGCAAAATTTTCTTTAAAACACAATATAAATTCAATATTTCCTTGCTATATCTGTGACAAGGATCCAATTTAAAAGATCTTGATCAAAATGATATTATAAATAAATGCCCTCTTATGCATTTAATATTTCTTCGGCTACCTCTCTCATAGTTATGTCATTTTTTTTTACCCTACTCATTAAGTGGTCTAGTACTATTATTTTCCATGCTCTCGATGGTAAAAGATGAACATTTTGAAGAATGATTTCGTTTTATTTTTTTAGGGCAATTGGTCACCGGGACCGATGCCATTGAAATCACTACCAGTGCTCCTGAAATCACTACCAGTGCTCCAACCATCTTATTAATACCAATTTGGGCTCGAGGCTGAATATAATATACATAAAGAACGGAATCCCATAGAATTCTACAAGCGATAATTTTTTTAATGCAGAGAACAACTCGTGCCCTTCGTCTGGACAACTCACGCTCGATGTCACTCAATTTGAAACCAAGATTACAGTAGAGAAAAGGGGAAAGAGAGAGAGTATAATGAACAGTTGGTTCAGTAATCTTAATTTAAGTTCAACAATGTTGAAGGGCGTTGGGATGATGAACATCTCAATAAATGAAGGGGGAGAGAGGAGACGGGCGGTGGGCGAGGCCCATGTGGATCCATTAATGCCGTCTGCTTAATAAATCCGAGGGGGCTGCTGCACTGCACTGCGCTCATGGAAGAAGAGATGAAGGCCTCTCCTCTCATGGCAGCTACGCGGCGACAAAAGATGCCGTCGCTTTGTGTATTTTGTCATTTTTATTTATGGAAGAAGATGCATCTAACCGTGGGAAAGTTTTTAATCTTTTCTTGAAGGAAAATCAATGAGAGTTGGGAGTATAGTGTGAAAACCATCGGTTGGTTGGCCATATTATTTTTTTTCTGAATTCGACGCAACAAACATTTCTTCCTTTTTTTCCAAGTTTGCTTACAAATACAAGCAACCATCACCATTAAAATTGTCAGTGAGATTTTGAATCAATTCAATTTAGTGGCGTTCCTCCAATATTTGTAACCCCACAATTAATGGGTTAGGCGTTGATTAATAGTATGAACTCCCACTCAGTGGCTTATTAACTCGTTCAATGATTCCACGCTCTCTCCGGAGCATGTGAAAATATCCCAACGCCCATGCATTACAATAAATGACGAGATTGGAAGCTAATTTACAACGCTCGTTTAATTATTCCACCTTCATTCTGGAGAACGTGAAATCCCCAACGCCCGTGGATCACATTAAGTGATGAAAGTAGAAATCGATTTATGATACCAACTTTGAACACTTCTCATGTAATTTTTCACAGCATGTTCAGCTTCGTTGCTTTTTTAAATATCAACGATATTCAATTATAGTGAATTTCACAAGAGTTTTCTCCTCCTTTTACTCACTATTTGTTTCTTAAATTGGCCTGATATATTTTTTTTCCGAACATCTTTTTGAAGAACAGTGCGGAATTCTTCTGGGACAGAAAAAAAGTTTGCCAGGAGAGGGATGTGTGAGATGTGAACGCAAAGCAGGTGGGACAAGCAGAAGGCATGTCTACGATGGACCCACCGCCATTTATTTGTGAGAATTCCCATGGCCGGCTGCCAATTACTGGTCATGGCTGGTCAAAATCCACAGCAGGGTTGAATTCGAGGCTGATAAATTCTGGAAGAAGTGGGCTGCTAGACGGAGGCTTCTTGTTTCCTGCGGAGCTGAGTGCAGAGCGAGAGAAGGAGAGAAGCGGAGATCTGTTATAAGGAAGAGAGGGCCTGAAGGGTAGGAGGAGATGGGTTCGGTGTGGAGATCGATGGTGGTTCTGACGGTGGTGGCGATGGCGACAGCCATTGGAACGGTCGGCGCTGACGATCAACAGCTGACGGACTGCATTGGGCAGCTGGCTCCCAGCCTGCAAGGCTGCCTTGAGGCCGTTGGGGACCCGACGAAGAAGCCTTCGAGCGACTGCTGCAAGGGCGTCAACAACGTAGTGAAGAACCAGTTGAAGTGCCTCTGCACCCTCTACAACAATCCTTCCGCCGTCTCGTCCTACGGCCTCAACATGACTCGGGTTCTCGAGATCCCTACCCTCTGCAAAGTCCCCGCTGACGTCTCCCTCTGCAAAACCGGTACCATCTCCACAGCCCCTCACTTTCTCTTTTTTCCTTCCTTCCTCCCCTCGTGTATGTGTGTGTTTGTGTGTTTTTTCTCTTTCTGGCTGTGGCGGTTTTGCTGCAGAAGATGAAGAGGCTTCTCTCTCTCTCTCTCTGAATATTATGTTGGTTTTGTTTGTCTCAGGCAACTCATCTACCCCCTCCAGCCACACCCCAGCAAAGTCTGCCCCTTCTCCAGCATCAGCCAGCGTGCCTGCCCCAACTTCAGGTCTCTCTCTCTCTCTCTATTTATATATCTCTCTCGTTTACATTATTAAGGAGATTTCCTGTGTGGAGTTTTAATAACACAAATCTTGCGCAATTACATTCTCAGCAGACCTGAACTTGAGTTTGTGGAGGCTGTAGTTTGGAAAGCGTTTGTTTAACCTTGAGATGCTCTGTAGCAATAGAGACAGAGCTCTTGCAGACTTCAAGAAAGTTCTCCTAATTTCCTGTTATGTTGCACATTTTGATGCTTCTGAGAAAAGAAAAAAGAGGACCACTTCTTTCCTTAGTAAAAAAAAAAAAAGAAAATCTCTGCCCATATACGCTGGCTCAAGCCTCTGATCTCCAAGTGGAAACTCTACCACTTTGTAAACTTTGAGTTTATAAAGCTGCGATGTTTAAGAAGACGGGAAACTTAATCACATTTTCCTTGTTCTAATGCTTGCTATGTCACTAGTAAATAAAGGGGAATATAGAAAAATGGGGTCGAGAAAGGTTTTGAAAAGATCACATTAACCTAGGCAACGAGATCCTTGAAGCAGGTTTGTATCAGGAAAGAAATGAACAGTGGAAAAGCATACTTTAAAAAAGGTTGATGGGTTTTTGACAGTTAAAGATGTACAAAGAAGAAGAGGATAGAAGAGGCTCCTCTGTTAGAGTGTTTGGTTGGGGAAGCAAACGGGAATTCTCTTCATCCATGGATGTGGTTAGACGGATTAACTGCCATTGATGCTTTCTTTTTCCTTCTGTCAGTAATTCATTACGAAGCCTTCTCTTTGAGACTCCTTTCAGTCTCAGGGATCTCGAATGATCTGATCTGAGAGCTGATGAGCAGGTCACGGAGGCTTCTTCTTGCCTAAGTGACTTGGACGGGCCAGGCACCTTGTTCATGAGCCATGTCCAGTCTGGTTTTTGCTTGTGGTCGTTTTACCTCTTAATGGTAGGAAGGTAGAAGGCCTTGTAGCCATGGCTGCTCTGCTTCATATCAGAATATCGAGCGGATCAAGCGGGTGATGATCTCAATGTGGCACAACGCTGTCTACGCCCACGCCTAATTAATGCTTCCTTAATTGGACGGCAGAAGCCAGCTGAGGACACACGTATGTGGTTCCTCGTGTGTTTCGTGTTGGGAGGACCACCCACTCCGCTGCCCATCTTCTCCTGTTTTCAAGAATATCATGGAATTCACACAGTAGTATAAAAAAATTCAGGTAGAGCGCCATTTCTGGACCTTAAGTTTTCTTTACTCCCAAAGTTAAAGAAGATCTTACCGTCCCAATTTGATCGACAGTTCAAAGCATGACAACTGGCTCTTGGATTATTTTAGTTATATATTTGCCGAAGCTTTTCTGCAATGGATGAAATTTTAGAAATTTCAGACTGTTGAAGAATCTTACTTGCATTGCGCATCAAAAATAAAAGGGGCAAAAGAATGTGCAAATTAATTTCTAACTGTAATTGAAGAAATATGGACTGCTTCTAGCTTTTAACTGGGTTTCTTGAACTCGTGACTGGTTTTACAGGTTCAGACAAGCAGACCAATGGCGCTTTGAGGTTGACATGGTCATTGAAGCCACTGTGGGCACTTGGTTTGCTGTGGGCATCGCTGTTGTTGAAGCCTTGGGCCTGATGCCATCATCTTTTACATACTGAAATAATCACTCTTCTGGATGGGGTGGCATTTATATTTCACACTTGTGGTGACTCCTTGTTCGTTTCATTCTTGTAGGCTTTCACTTTTGCTGTGCGCTTATTTCTTCTTTGCTTGTGTTGGTGACTACTTTCATCTTGGACTCTAATTTGGCTTTTGGTGTTACCTTTGTCGGTCCATGGCACTTGTATAATTTATATCTTGAGAATTGATCATGGGTTCTGAAGCGGTTTTCTTCTTCTTCTCTCTTGATATCCAGTGTTATTCTTCCCCAAGAACTTAATTACATGCAAAATCCAGAATTGCATTAGAGACAAAGAACATCAATAAGCAATTCAGATCCGACAGGAGAAATTTAGTTCAAAACCTAATATCTAAGATATGGTTAATCCAACTTGAGAGATTTCTTCAAAAGGGCAGTATACATTTTTGTTTCATAAATCATTCATCTTCAACACTTTGGAAGATGTTCACGAGCATGTCAATAAATGCTGAGATGGGTGGGTAAGCCCACGAACGGATACATGCTGGCAATGCATTAAATGCTACGTAATATATCAAATGAATTCCTTGGCTCCCCATCATTTTCTCGTTAGAATCCGCCCAAGGTTACGCAGCTAAAAAGCATGGAATTATGTTGCTTTTCTATTTTGTCAAATCTGAGAACATAGAGCTGCTGGTTCTCGGCTCTTTATTCATTGAAGAGGGTCCCTTCAATGAATTGATTGAAAAATCTTTTAGCATCTTATCTTTCATTTTGCACCTCAAATCGACGGATATAAGCTTCAAATTCTCTGCACCTGATCTAAAATGCAGTTCACATCTTTCAATATAAATATAAGTAATCTTTGAACTATGCCTATATATGTACACAGAAACACGAACACACAGAATGTGGACCTTTGCATTGCAAATTTCACTTTCTTGACAAATAAGAACATTACCTAGAGAAAGAAAGATCAGTCGAGATGCATGCTTCTCGATTCATAATTTCATTCGCCAGCTCTACTTAAGCGGGAAATGTATATAATAACAGAGGCTTCCGTTTTTTTCTAATTTCACGTGAAAATAGTGCCAAAGATTCAATTGGTATACCTGTTATGTACATGGGGCATCTTCAATGTAACTCTTTTCGGTGAGTTTCTGAATTGATTGGACTTTACGGTTGGCAGTTCAGACCCCACATGGCATCAAGCATTTATATTTTTGAAGCCCTCAATTAATGTCGTAGGCATGATTTGGACGTTCGGCGCACTGATTATTGCTCCTGGTTACGTTACCATCCTTCGATGCATGTAAAAGTAAATAAAGGAGGAAACTACCCCCTCAAGAAATTCGCCATAGCTGAAGACAAGGCTTGCAGGCCTTACTCCGAGGGCGGAATCGCTCTTATCCGCATAGAGGATTGGGCCCTTGCATGGCTAATCAAATGAGTCTTACAGCTATGTCTTCGCGAAGCAAGTTGGTTCGCTTCTGCTTCAAAAGGTCTGTGGAGCCAGGAGCCCTGTGGGTCATTAGGCCGAGTTCTAAACAGACTTGGTTTTTTAAGCATTCTATGTTGGCGTGGCGTCTGATTAAGCACAAGACAGCTTGGCAAATTAGAAGGGGCGATGCTAAGATATGGTGTGATAATTGGGGAGGATTAGTTTTAGCAGAATCTGTCTCGACTGTCGAGTGGGTGTTGTTTGAAAGAACTAGCAAGATGTCCATCAACCAATTCTTGAACACAGATGATGGCTGGTCCCAGAATTTGGACAGATTTTTCAGTGTCTGCAGATGGCTCGCCCACAATTGAGGAACGGTCCAGATGTACTTAGGTTCGAGGGATGCCTGGTTAAAGGATTGAAAACGAGAGACTTGTGGGAAGCTGCAATAGTGAAACAGACAGAGGAACTGTGGAGAAAATTCATATGGAACAAGGAGGTTCACCCTAGAGGAAGATGGTTCTTATTTACAGCGGTTTATGACAGGCTTCAGACGCTTGATCCACAGTAGAAAAAGGGCCTGAACCTTGCAAACAGATGTCAGATTTGCTGTGAGGCAGAATAATCTAGTCATCATCTGTTCTTTAAATGTAAGCTAGTAGTGTGTTTATCTTGGCAGCTAGTGTCCAAAAAGTTTGGCAGGAGGATGGGCAGTGGGGGTCCCTTATCTGAGTTATTAAAGAGATGATATAATTGTAGTTTTAAGAGGGGCTGGATCATGAGGTGATGGAGAATTTGTTTTGAAGACGTGGTTGGGTGCATTTGGAAGTGGAGAAATCGATGCTTCCATAAGGACAAGCGGAAGAACATAGTGTGCATGGTAGGACCAATTTGGTTGGAATGTACCAAAGTGCCTTTTAATCATAGATTGGAAGAGCTGACAGATATAAGATGTTAGACTAGGGGTGGTATTATTCTTGGGAAATGGTCTAAGCTGGGGTGGAATTAAGGAAGGTTGGTAGGTGGTAAGAGCGAGATGCACGAAGACTTGCAGTCCAAACATTTTGTAGAACACTTATTTCTGGTTTTCCTGAAACAGAGGTGCTGTATTTAGCTCTGCAAATCTCTGATTTTACTCACTGTTTTTGGGTAGAAATCAGCTCAAACAACAAGAAGTGGTTACATTGGCTTAAAATGAGCATTGAGAGTAGAGGGTTGAGATGACAAGGTGCTTAATTTTATGAATGCCAAACTACCCCTAAGATAACAAGGTGCTTAATTTCCAAATTCAACTTGTTCACTTTGTCATTTGCACAAGGAAACGCTTGTGCTCAAAAACTCATTTTTGAGGCAACCTACTACCTTCTCTCTCTCTCTCTCTCTCTCTCTCTCTCTCTCTATATATATATATATATATATATATATATATATATATATATATATATATATACCAGAACCAAAGTTGGCAGGTCACCATTTATCTTTTGTGTCAAACTTCTGAGGGGCGGCTATTCACAAGCCATGATATTTTATATTAAGGACATAAAAGGCCGTCTCTTTCTTCATGGAGTGAAGCTAAAAAGTTAATACCAGAAGGCTATGTGTTCTGGCTACCACCAACATTGAATCGGATGTTTGGGCACTTAAATGTCTAAAACACCCCCAATAAGAGAATACAAGAATGATAAGCGAAAAAAGACACATTACTTAAAAAGGTAATTTAGTTTTTAGGGTGTTTGATTGCCTTCCAAAGATTTTCCGGAAAGCATCTTTCTGAAAAAAGCTTTCGAGGAAAAAGTCCGTCCTAAAACAGGGAACCGGAAAAGACAGCAAAACACACAAGTTTTATCGTTAGATGTTAAAAAGTTTCAAATTGGTACTTCATTGTTTGATTAGTAAGCATAACTTTTTCTAAAGAATACATTGTCAGAAAAAAGTTTCCACTTTCCAGCCATCAAATAAAATGCGAAAAGCTTTCTTATTAGAGGGAAATTAGTCCCAAGAAGTAAAATAAATACAGATTTTCGGGTTTTTTTTTTTTGCAGCAAATAGGAATATAAACCGTTTGAACTCAGGCGGATTCAATCTCTACCGAATTGGCTGAAGGATTATTCCAAGGCAAACTCAGATTTGGATCTCATTTTTAAACCCAAAACTGAATCTAACATAGGATTCAATTTTATATGCCAACTTGGGCAGTTCTCTGCCAGTTATCAGTCAGATATCATTTTCGGGTTTTGATTTTGTTATGGAACTACGTATCAAATCGATATTTATTACTACCCAAAGTTAATTTGTTCACTAGATTCTTCTAAATAGATTTCAAATGGGGGCGGGATATATCTGGTTCATTTGCATCTCCACCTGCAAAGGTTTTATCAACTACTGGCCTGGTAATTTCTATATTGCAAATGGCTTTAGTAAAATGTGACTGTATAAGGTGATATACTCAACCCAATGAGATTCAATCCTTGAGTCAATAAACACCACATGCATGCATGTCATGGTACTCGAAGAATTTTTTTTAAAAAAAAATAAAAGATCAAGAAAATCTTGCATTTGGCTCCCCATGTCCTGGCTTTCAACTACTTCAACGCTTTACTGCCTAACCAAGCTTCTAATGACAGTTCTTTGTTAGCGACTCCGCATTAATGCACTTCAATAAAAATAATTCTCAACTTCATCCTCAGCAAATGCACAAACTGTATATTTAGAAATAAAATTGTCTTAACAAACTTACTTTAATGCTTAATCCATCACAAAACAACCACCAGATCACATACATTCGGTTGAATCTGATCCAACCAACATAGGTAGTCAGATTTTTGAAATGCTTAACATCTGTAGACGAGTATTTATTGAATCCTACTTGCCAACGGAGCAACAAGCAAGAAAGTTGAGATTTTTATACTTGAAATTGAAGGAGGCTAAGCTGAAAAATATCTTTATACCTTTTGTTCTTTTGAAAGAAAAACCTATCAAATACCTTCCAATGTCTTTGTAAGAAAAAATATAAAAATTCACCTTTTCATACTTTTTTTGCCGTTGCATAGACTTATACATATTTTTTTCCTAAGGTTTTCCCAAGAGAAAAACAAAATTAAAAGCAAAAGACTCTTCAGGGAACCCCTGCCAGAAGCCAAGAAAAGTATTTGCAACAATGGTTTAAGTAAACCACACATTGAGAACCATAAATAAATCGCAGATTTTATTATCAGCAACCATTTTACGGTTTACAACATGAAACGGCATCCTCAACATCACAACGAAAGCCTCAAATACAAATGCACACTTCTACGCTGTTCTTTATATGAAATGCTTCCATGAAGGGTATAAAATCAGAAAGACTTTTACACCACACCCTATTTCAGCAAGAAGACTCACAACAGCAACAAAAGTTGTAGGATACCGTGTACGCAGGAATTCATCTACGCCAAACTTATCTCACTTGTCTCCTGCAAACTTGCCCATCATCTTGGCAATGACAGGTGCTACCTTGGGGTTTGATTGGTGCTTGGCTATGTTAGCTGGATTTGACATCACTGCATAAGAACAAGCAAACTTTGTTTGAGCACATCATACTGAAGTGAGATTTCACATTATGCTTATATGCAGTTTATGACGCAAAAGCCTTTAACAACAGTGAAAAAAAAAACAATGCATCTCGTCCGATTATTCAATTCAATGTTTTCCTACAAATATGAAATAAAAGAGAAACTGACTTCTCAAGGGAAAAAAAAGGAGAGCGAATAGTCCTACTGATGACCCAATTGTTTTGCCAACACAACATAAAATTCAGTTACGTTTAGCTCCTTCAGACACCTTTAAAATAAAATGGGGGAGCATGCATGCATCAACCAAGCATCTTTAGACAGCACAATACCAAGATAAATGTCGAATAGAAACTAACCATCTTGGAGAGCAGCCATGACCTCTGGGTCTTTAAATGCAGCCATCAATTCAGGGTCCTGCATGCAACAATCAACTCTTGGTTAGTGCCTGGCGATCAAATTAAGTGGTGCAGTTGACAAGATTTTGTGATATAGCACAGAAACAAAACCAAGAACCACCTACATTCAAAATCTTGCTCATGTCAATATTTGGCATTCCTCCAGGCATAGCACCGGGGAAACCTCCTGGCATTCCTCCAGGCATAGCACCGGGGAAACCTCCAGGCATTCCACCAGGCATCCCTCCAGGCATGCCACCAGGCATCCCTCCAGGCATGCCACCAGTTGGCCTTCTAGGAGAGGACTGCTCTTGCTTCTTTGCTTTTTCATATGCAGCCTGGCAACAAAACAGACCACCAAACACATTCTCAGCAAACAACAAAGCAAATCTCTGTTATTGCTTGAAACTTAACAACTTAATCACCTGTGCTTCGGCTCTGCGACGTTGTCTCTCACGTTCTAGTCTTCTTTCCTCCCTTTCCTTATGTAAGCGCTCATATTTTCTATGATGTTCTTCAATTTTATGAGCATTAGGTTCAACCTGCAAGTGTCATGCCATAACCAAAGGAAACCAAATAAAAAACGATATTGAGAACTGAATTGACAAAGAAGTTTATGTTCATAATATTTTTCATCCATAGGCTACATCCTAATAGTTCAACTTTGATGCAACCATGTCTGATCATTAAACATCATACCTTCTTCAGTGTAGCAGCAATTTCCTCATCATAATCCAATCTTGAAGCAACATGAAGATCCTTAGCTGCTTCTTCCCACTGACCAAGCATTGCACGTGCCATGCCACGAGATTTGTAGCCTTTAGCAGAATCAGGATTTATCTGAGGAATTATGCTTCATAAATCAAGTGTACCGTCGTGCTGACATGAAACTAGGAGAAGAGACATATTTGAAACAGATTCTTTTCTGAACTTAAAGGCACAAACAATTGCCATAAATTTTACCTCCAAAGCTGCATTGGCATCTCGAATTGCAGCATTAGGCTTCTTCATTTTAATGTATACACTAGCTGTTCCAAATCATATATGTTAAGAAGTTTGTATCGAAACCATCAAAATACAGCAAATTACTAAAAGTAAAAGAACTCAAAGTTACATATATCATTGTAGAATCAGAAAGTAGACTGACCTCTAGTTGCATACATTATCGCGGACGTGGGGTTTAATACAATAGCATTTGTCAGGTGATCAATGGCTTCTTCAAGGTTACCTGATAACAGTGAAACAAACAGAAAAAAATACGCTGAAACTGAATGGGACAGAAATAGGAAACAAGCAGAAACCAGATTGGTATATAATTACCTTCAGAAATCGCCTCCATAGCTTTTGCCTTTGAAATTTGGGATGCATCACGGCTTTCTTCAGTTACCTCAACAGATGGATCTCCCATCTAGAGAGAATGGTAGAATTAAACAAGCTGAGAACCAACAACTTTGAATACACAAGATAAAGAAAACCAAAAATATGCATGTGCAACCTTGTAATAATATGTACAGTTTAAATTCTCACAATGAGGAAATTATTACCTTTTGAGGAGGATCATTGTCTGGCTCTACAGTTTCACCTTCTAGCTCAATATCTGACTCAACTATTTCAGGCTCTTCTTCATTTTCTTGGACATGAATACCCTCTTCTTCAAGGTCTTGCATATCTTCATCACCTTCATCAGGCACTTGGCTTTTCTATTGTAACCAATCAAAAGTATAGTCCTCAGGAAAGAACAAAGATGGACTCCTTTGGTCAAGATAAAAAATAGACAATGCATGATTATGACTTAAACATCATTCATATCTACATCGGTCCTTCGGAAGCAGTATCCCAGAACAATGTGTTGATATAAGACCAAGATCAGCTTCTCTTTTTGGAAACAGAATAAAAAATGGGTTCAGTTTTTTCAGCAACCTAATAAAAAATCAATATACAACTCTGTAAATGCAGGTTGATATCTCCATCTAAAGAAAATCCTGGAAAAGCTATTTTGAGTTCTAAAAAATTATCATCGATATAAAACTACCATCACCATTGTTACAAGAAACCACAGTCTAAAGACTCTAAACAGTGGTTGATTTCAATTCTCTGTTTCTCCAATCCTTCATGTACAGGATGAAAGTTTGTATTCTCACTCTATTAATACAGATGCAAGGAGAAAATCCAAAAAAAATTCCATATGCATGATCTAGACTAAATACTGAACTACATCACATAAATGATAAACCAAAGTGCTTTCCAAGGCCTCACTCCTTCATCCTGCTGCAGTGAAGACAATGAATCAAATACAATTCAAAAGAACCAGATTACAATGGAGAAAGTTCCCATGGAAGACTAAGCATTGACGAAAATCTTTTTTCTTCATGACAGCTCAAACGTATCATCATCAGGCCCTTCCAATGACTCAAAGGCTGGGAACTTTAGAACTAGTCGAGCAATGCCAGTCTCTGGCTATGTAAACACACATTTTCAGTGTTTTTTTATTCATGAATCATTAATGATCTAATCTGACCTCAGTTTCTACAAAGCCAGTTTAATAATGTGACATCAATTCACTAGAAGTGAGGTCAACAGAAATAGGAATAAATCAAGTTACCGGTGGGGCTGTGGTTCCCTGGTTTCACCAGAAAACTCACCTTAGAGAGGATGAGAGAAGTCTAGATTCATCCACACGAAAGAGTAGAAGAATGAAGCACATTCTACATAACAACGCAACTACTCATCCCACTACGACTAATTTGATAAGACCAAACAACACCTATTCATCTAGTTAAAACAAAAAATTCTCCATACACAGATCCTCTAACATCACGCCACTTATGCCACCCATGAAGGTAACAAAATGGGTATGTGATGACCACCATTAGAACAACACGATGAAAGCCTTACACAGAACTCACCTCTCAGTAAATCATCCGTGATTGACATTTCCTGAAGAACTTCCGAAGTTATTTTACAAAGAAGACTCGCAATGCTTTCTTAATAAACAAAAATGACCCGAACACATGAACTGAAACAAGAGAAATATACCATATTGATCAAAAGCACAAAATTTCTTCTAGACAATGCAGTATCTGCAAACAAATCGCTGCCAGTTTACTATTGTCTCCAACAACAATAGTTTACACAGTTGCATTTTGCCATTAATCCAAGCATTTTTCTTTTCGAAACACCAACTATAACCACATAAAAAAAAAAAAGCTAACAATGACAGATGCAGTTTTGGCCAAAAAGAAAAAGAACTCACTTCACCATGGGACTTGGAAGGTTCTTCATGCCCGTAAGCAGCATCAGGGAGCTTAGCGCCTAGGCTGATCAAAAGAACACCATGTTCCGAAGCAAAAACAAAAAGAGAAATGACACAAGTAAAACCAAGAATCACCAACCAATAGAGAGAGGCAGAAAGAAGTGAAGAAGAGAAGAGGGAGGAATGGTGGTATTTGGTGACACAGCCAAAAATTTACCTCTCAAGGTAATCCCTGAAGAAAGCGATGGAAGGGTCGCTAAGTATGGCAGGATTGGACCTGCACTGCTCTACGAAGAGCTTCAATTGCTTCACCTTCGCCGCATCCATCCCTCTCTCTCTCTCTGTCCTTGTGTCTCGCTCTCGCTCTTTAGGTTTTCAGTTCGTGGGGACGGTGCTTCTAGCACCTTCTACTGCGTTTCAGTCAAAAGGATACCCTAATTCCAGAAAGGCATGCTAACTATCGGTTATTCACGAAAGGGGGCCTAATGTTCGCCCATGTTTCGCTGTTTTGTGCAAATAGTTTCTTCATTTTTAGGCGTTCTGCACATGACATCACATTTGGATCACGAGTCGGGTCAATGAGACTCAGGTCCGTGAAGGAAATCCAACACCCGGGCACGATCTCCCCGAACCTATTTGGATATATCTGACAAGCGGACCGACGGGATCAGACACGTCCGTACGAATGGACCCACCGCATCTCATACTCAAACCGTGTCATGAGTCGGAGCTGGTAATGATTTGGATATAATTCGGTTGCTCGATTTGGATCTAAATCTAAATCGTCTGATCAGTGAACTCATTTCCAATTGGTACTTGGATTCTGGATTCGGTATTACTCATGCTGAAATGGATGTAGATGGATCCATGATCTTGCTAGACACCCAAATCTAACTGCATGTAAAAATTTGAGATCTGATCTTTTAAATTTATATTCCAAGCAAATCACTCCAAAGAACAACATTTAATTACACGTATCCAATATAAACAATAAATTTCCACGATCTTGCTAGACACCCAAATCTAACTGCATGTAAAAATTTGAGATCTGATCTTTTAAATTTATATTCCAAGCAAATCACTCTCCAAAGAACAACATTTAATTACACGTATCGAATATAAACGATAAATTTGAAAAAGGGTGGGTAATGGGCCTGCTACCCATTGGATAGTTGGGTACTCGGCCCGTGATGGGTCGGGTTTGAGCTGGTTAAAATCATTGGGTTGAGCTGGCTCGAGTTAAGTACTGTGAGCCCGAATCCACTTGATATATACTTAAGTCTCAGCATGACGTCCTTACCTATATGCATCACTAATGATTGCCTTTGAAACCCCTTGTATATTGTCTATGACTCCTTTAAAAGTTTTTGGCCAAAGGTTTTTGAGATATTAAAATATGAAATGTTAAAAGGGTTTCAAATGCAATGCAGGTTGACATTCGAATTAGGTACCCGAGGACGACGATTAGATCTAGTCTAATGACTAAAAGAGCCAGGCTTGGGCCACCAGCAAGGGCTTTGAGTCCATCTAAGTCTAGCTTTGTCGAGCCTTGGGACGGCCTGGCCCAATCCAATGCCCAGTCTTAAGTTCCAGTGACCAAACTTTTAAGGGTAAGAAAAGGTCAGAGCCAATGTCGAAGTGCCAGCAACAATCAACTCCATCATATTTTCTTGTCCATGCAACTCAAGAATAAAAAGTTTTCTTAAAAAACTTTTTGAAACAAAAGGATTAACTTCTTGACAAGTTATTAAGACCCTTCTCCTTTACTTGTTCATGGATGAAGCAAGCCTTGATCTTTTCCCTCAATGATTTTGGTCCAAAATTGGCTAAATTTGCTAGCATTAAGAAAACAAAGGAAAGAAAGTCATCATGTACCTCAATCGATAAACGCAGAACCAGAACCACTTTCCAACTTCAACATGAAGATTAGGAGGAAGAAAGGTAGGAATGCCAGTGGATGTTTTGAATTCTAAACGGTTTAGCCCAATTTGGTGAAAAAAAAGAGAGAGACAAGAACCGATTACAGATGAAGTTAGAATTCGGTGTGCAGATTCACGATTGACAGGGACCTACGAAAAAAAAGTAACTTGAACGGATATAAACATGTTAGATGTTACGGTAGTCAAGAATCAAATTAAGTTTTGAACAAAATTTGAATTTGAAGTTGGTGAATGACAGGATCCAGTGAAGATTCAACACCATTCCATACAAATGTCAGATCTCTCTTTGGTTGAATTCTAATTTGGATTTGAAAAATAGAGTTCGAGCTAAGTCCATGTGAATTTGATCACATATAATTTAATAAAGTTATATATATATATAGGAAAAATCAATGCACCTAGACCATGATGGATGGTTGGACCATACTCAACTCACCATAAACCATTGCAAAAATGTTTTTAGCGACAATTTGTAAAAATTTTAGCATCTAGCAACATCCAACAAGTGGCATGATTGTGCTACTAGCTTGTATATTCTCTTCTCGTATTTTGTATCTATTTTGTGTCTACGGTTTGTTTTTGTATTTAGGGAACTTCTTATTTCTAAATTTTATTACATATTTCAATTTTTTTCGGCTCTTTATATATATATATATATATATATATATATATATATATATATATATATATATATATATATATATATATATATATATATATATATATATATAAAGCTCACCGAGGCTGGAAAAGATCCACTTACGCCATGTAGGCGGCGCCAACTTCGACAACGACGCGCTAGAGAAATTTGCCTGAAATAAATTCGATTCGTTGGCTCATGTAGATCATTTTGTCTTGTACGTCGATAAAGGAGGGAGTCTATCTCCGGGCAAACTTTATCCCTCGGCCAAAAAGAATGTGCCGTTTATTACAAATTTTTTATTATTTCTAAAAAAGGTTAGAATGTCTCTAACTTTTAATTATTTTATATGGTTTTATAACTTTTAATTATTTTAAATGGGTTTTAATTTATAAAAATATATAACAATATTCATCAAAACAATTCAGTCCAATAGGCAGCCCATCCCATTTGATTCCGTTTTCACCAAATTGGATCTTGTGGAATTCAGAGTCGGATTCGATCTCAGATATGGTAGGATCCGACTGAGGATCCAGATTGACATATAGTTAGATTTGGATTGTTATCAAATTTTAGAATCAGTCCGTGTAAGGATCCAGTCACACATTGAAAACGGTTTATCAGATTCTATACTTGATCGGATTTTATTTTCTTTGCCGCAACTGCCTAATCCATTCAGTATTCCGGCCAATAACTAGCAAAATCCGGCCGGTGGACGTTCCCGGAACAGCCACCTCCTCTCCCAAATGACCCACACACATCATTCGAAATCACTATCGGAAAATGCATACGACTTCAGTTTAGCAACGGCTCTATCTTGTCTCCTAGAAACAGATATCCAATTTCTACTTGAATTATCTTGGCATATCAATTTTTACTTGAATTCTCCTGATCTGCTTCTATGATGCATGTTTGCGCCAAGTTGATGCACAAACTCTGGTTCTACCTTTATCCACAAGTCAGACTATAAAAGCCCAACTTGGCACGAAGTTGCCCAAAAAGATTTCTTAACAAGATATGGCTTCCTTGTGCACATCCACACAGTTCTTCTCCCTCATCTTCTTAGCCACACTCGTTTGCTCTTCTGCTTCCACACACAGAAATCTCTTCCAAGTTGCCACAAACAAATTCATTCTTAGCTCTTGCCGGGCGACGCGCTTTCCGGCTGCGTGCTACCGCTCACTTGGGTGCCATGCCAGAGAGGTCCAGCGCAGCCCAAGGAGGTTGGCCCATGCCGCGCTCTCGGTGAGCCTAGACCAAGCCTTGTCTACATGTGCCCTGATATCTAAGCTGAAAGTGATGAACAAGGGATCAATGACTCATTGGGAGATTGGAGCCATGGGAGACTGCATTGAGAATGTGGGTGAGTCCATATATCTGACGAAGCAGTCACTCAAGGAGATGGAGGACCTGGGCAGCACCAACTGGGGGATGCTGATGAGCGACCTCCAGACTTGGGTAAGCGCCGCCGACACATGTATGGACGGATTTGCTGGCGGCACCATGAATGGCCTTCTGAAGCAGGACATAAGGTCTAGTATTGAAGGGCTGGCTCAGATGACCAGCAATGCCTTGGACTTCATTAACAGATTATCTAACACTAGACAGGGCACCCTACCATGAATAGTGATTTGGCTATAGATATACAGATATTGGACTTTGGCTACTGCATAGATTGTTTATTTATATCTTATGTGTCTTTCTTTGATATTGTTGTGCAAATATTGATATCCTGTGAGGCTTGTACAAGGTTAAGAACTGGGAAGCTCAATTAGATGGGTTTGGAAACTGAATTTAGGGTTTCCCTTTACTTTCTTTCATTTACCAGCTCTGTTGATGCTTCATATATGCAAAGGATGAACACGGGCTAAGATTATGCGACAAACACAAGGAGTATTTAATTTTCGTTTCTTAATCATTGTCTTAATATGCCAAATCTGTTATGCCTAATTACTATTAAAATTTGATTAAACAATTTTAGAAAAAAAAGTTACGGACCCATGAAAGATGCTGGAGATGACGTTTATCAGTAAGTAAGCGAGAGACTTTTGTTTGAGTCCTAGGTCCCGAAGCAGCCCTAGACTTTAGAACAAGAGAAAGGGGGATTTTTCACTATCACAGAAAAATCCAAAAAATACGAGGAATTGCCTCCTCGTGGAATTAAGGCAAACCTGTAAATGGCAAAATTACATAAATGCTCTTACAAAAGATTAGAAAGCCCAAAAATAAGAGAAGGCTATTAGCATAGATCAGGTTTTACACTCCAACACTTTTAAGTCGACAAGGAGTCAGGCCCAAGGGAGTAGGTGTAGTTTAACCCGGTTACAGAAATTTGCCATAGAAACATATAGTTAGTAGACAGCTTTGGATAAGAAGAAAAAGCTCCTTGCATCTTAAAAAACGAATTGGTAGGGGGCTCCTTGCATGTCATATATAAGAACTTCATGATTTGGGTTGAGGCCACCTACTTTGGACAAAGCCCTATAACTTGTCATAAGTGCCTGTTTATTATAGCCCATCACTGTTTCTCCTCTCTTTTCAAACCAAATATTGAAAATGACATGGCATCATAATTAGGTAGCCTCACTACAAAAGCCTAGAAATGCAGAAACCATATCGATCTGGACCGCGCAACCTTAGATATAACTTTTCACGAAGTAATGAAAACTGCCAGTGTGAATATGAAGCTTGTGTGCATGCAGCAGCTTGTACATTAGTTCAGTTATCTCCTCTATCAATCTCTTAAAGTCGGTTCCGGCCTTCCCCCCTTCTTCCCCACAAGACTGCTTCCCAATAGCATGGTAGTTCAAAGGCGGAGGTAGAAATATTTTGTTGCAGATCAAGCTATAATTTCAAATGCGAGGGATTGGACATTGGCCCCTGCCAGTAACCCCTTGCATCCACCAATGTGGTAGTTGTTGCATCAAGTGCAGAGAGGACACTTCCTCACCTATGTTCGACTTAGCCTGGATCCAAGCCCATCTAGCGAATCTCACACCTCCGGACCTCATAGAGTATGGCTAGGCTCACAGAGTTCAACAACTCCCTTACACAAACTCTACGTTGTTTAATTAATATCAAGCATCAATGCTAGATTAGAAAAGGTAAAGTAAACCTTGTGTAAACCAGCAATTTAAATTATATTTTTCATCATTCATAAATATCCCTTTGGTATGATATCCCTATTCTGCAATAACGAATTTTGTTCGTATAGGCATTTTGCGCCCCACTGTTTCCATAGCGGGCTACGGTTTCTGATACTCCACCCAACAAAGCAACATGGCTAAGACAAATGATTTAAATTAAATTCATATATAAAATTTAATTCATGCTTGATCATCATTCATGATTCTTGTTTAAGTTCCGAACGTATATTTCTGGACATGATCGTTAGTTAGATTTATCATGAGATCAAGCGACCTCAAAGTACGAAAAGATTTAGAACGCCGGGATGCCCTGATCAAATAGGTGGTTTGATCTAGGAATTAATATAAGAACAAGATACAAAAGAATAACATGTGTGTGTGTGTGCATATGAGACAATAAACGAGGATTCTGATATTACGTACACGAAGGGATTACTTTGTATAAAACTCATGTGTTTCACGCATTAATTGTCGCACTTCGATTTTTTTATTTTGTTCTTGGCCAAATACATGATTGACTTATATTCGATTGACGCATTTGGTCACACCTTATTCTGAACATTGACAAATCTATAGTTCATATTCGACTATTAGGACGAATCAATCTTTTTATGTTACTTTAGTCATAGTTATCGATTTACTATAGTTAGGGACTAAATAAAACGAGTTTAGGTTATGTAAGGATTATCTGTATAACTTGCTACCAATTCATTCATCGTTCATTTTTTAAAGCTCGGATTAGGTCACTACTGTGGAAGAAAATGTTTTTTTAGTTGTCAGATTTGTCCCTAAATATCAATTTGGAGCAATTAAAGTTGAAGTTAGGGATAAATTAGTTAATGGAAATATGGCAGAGATGAATGTCAATCGACTAAAGAAACGAAAAACGAAATTAACTAGAAAAGACCCTGCAGCAGTTCTGATTCATCGCTGCACTGGATATTTTTGATCCGTTTTTGCCCAGATCAAATCAAGATTCTTAAGCGCAATGTATCTTTCGTAGGCTTTTGAGGGAACTTGCCCCACATAGAGGGTACGCATTAACCGTTTCATGGAGTATTAGTACTTTCTTGCATTACGATATGATGAGCATGCTTCAGTTTTTTTAGGCAAGGTCGAATACATTGATTTGATCCAATTTACCATCTGGATGATGCACCATTTTGACATCCAACTTAAGATGGACGGCTGCAAAATTAGATAGTAAATCCAAAATGTCCTAACCATATCCATCCATATTAAAACGGCAGTTTCATAAATAATTCCTAAATTTTCAAGCATTCATTACAGTTATTTAATTTTCATCCATCATAATAGCAACTTGCTCAAATAAATTTGGCTAATTGAAATAAAATTTTTATTTTCGGATTCCTCGGTTTGTAGATGTGTGTAGATGGATGTAGTACATGCGAAGTTAGTTTTTATTTTGATTATTAAATTGTTTTGCTTATTAAAGGGTATTTCTTTTGGCCGGATTCTCTTTCATATAAATTTTAGTTTACCAAAAAACCCCAAATGACGTGGAAAAATTCGGCGAAGGGTAAAGCGTCAGTGAAGATTCACTAAGGCGACAGAAAACGTAAGTGAAAGTAGATGAACCGGAAGGATTACTAACGAAATTAACGTGCATCCATCAAGGAAAGCCTATTACTGACGTGTAAGACCCATCAACGAAGACCAACCATGACTGACAGGGAAACCGCATAAGACCATGCTATGAACACATGATATATATATATATATATATATATATATATATATATATATATATATCATGTGTTGTAAAAAAAAGACCCTATTTGGAAAATACGTTGCCCTAAATCTGTAAGTCCCTAGAAAGGAAAAGACACACACACTCTTACCAGGCTGCCAATGTTTGCCTATGTCGCTGGATGTCGCCGGCTGTCGGCTATGGTAGCTGCCGCCTGCTATTGCAATGGGGAAGCTGTAGGAGCGCAGTGGAAAGCCTAGCGGAAGGTCGACCATTAGACTCTTAACTATAGCGTTTAACATTTAAACATATTTCATATCTGACATGAAGGAAGGAACCATACTGAATGAAAGAGCCTACCAGCTTCTAGAGAAATAGCCGACATAGGAGGACCATGGAATCGCTGTACCGCCCTTTCTATCACAAAAAAAGGTGAATCTCCAGTGTATTATTTGATACGCGCACACTAATGAAATTCATGATAGACTGCCAACATTTTAATAATTTTCTCAATAACCCATGTTCGACTTGAGCCTTTACCTGAATATACACATGAAAATACTGTTTCCTGGTTGCTATAATTCTTATCATCAGTTATAACTATCGAGACCCGCTATAGAGGCAGAACCCATAGTATTTCAGCTAGATTGCACAAAAACAGGCAGTACTATATAATTTACCTTCTGCTTGAGGCACAGAAAATGGCTTACCCCCAACAACGTACTTGTTTGCAGTACTAACTGGACCCTGGCTACAGCAATTTGTGTGAAAAGTAAAATCTGTCAACAAAAGCCATGAGAATGTCATTTGAAGGAATCAGGTATTGGAAGAACAATTCCAAATTTGGGCTTGAAAGAAAAACCAGGAGAATAACCTCACATTACTGCATCAATAGGTAAAACAAAAATGTTAATACAAGTAGTAGACCAGCTGCTTGTTCATTCTGAAAAAATTTCTATTGTTAAAAGTCCAAAATGCAAAGAACGAAGCTTACTCTTTTTCCTGTGCCTTCACACTTTTTAACTAGATTGCTGAAGAATGGTAATGGTGATTGTCAGCGACAATGAGGAACATAATGGACGAAAACAATCTGAAAAACACGAAACTGTATGGGGGCTCTCACAGGCTTTGTTGCACGCAAGAAGTTGCTGCATTAGAAGACATGTTTGTGAAGCTATTGTATGACAAGTCCCTGCATGGTAATGCCACTATGAATGTGAAAATCACCTAGGCATAAATGCAAGTCACCTCATCTAAGCCCTTTACACTTGGGGCCTGCAAACTGAGATAACTTGAAGCAGGAATGATAGTGAAGTTAAATGTTTCAATGCAACACGATTTCCATTACCTAGTGTAAATAATTAAGTTTTTTTACTACAAGAAAATTAATTGCAGATCCTGAGTCCCCAACGGCAGCTAGTGAAATTAATCTGCAGATTCAATATGAAGGGTGTACTACTTATATATAACTTCAGATATGGCATTCTCCCGTGTTTATGACGTTATGTGTGTGCACATGAATACTTATTTTGACAAGCAAGTTCGAGTGGATATCCTGAGAAGAGGAATTACTTTCATTTTCAAGTGCATGCAAATGTATTTCAAGAAAAATAATCACCATTCAATTGATTATTGTGATTCAAACTCAAAACAAAGGACCATTCAATGTTTATATAAGTCTACCCAACCAACTCCTTGTAGACATAATGCATGGCAGTACAACCTGCCCATGAATCAGAATCAGAACAAGCAAACTATAAACCTAGCAGTGGACAGAAAATTACAAAAGAAATGAAGCTGTATAGGAAACAACACTTTCATCATCAACGCTAGAACATTTGACTCTGGAAGGATAAAGCACATTTATTAAGGAGAAACATACCCTTTAAGTGTATCTTTTCTTGTCAATTCTGCATACTGAATGGGGCCAGCAAGGTTGTTGTTTGTCAAAACCCTACACCAAACGTATACTTGTAACATTCTTTACAGGATAACTGCTAGCCGTAATCTAAAAACATACACCCTTACAAGAACCTTTAACTTTGTCACTTCTCCTAAAGGTTTAGGCACCTTACCGTAATCTAAAAACATACACCCTTACAAGAACCTTTAAATTTGTCACTTCTCCTAAAGGTTTAGGCACCTTACCTGTCAGGTTCTTAAAGCTTAGGTTGCAGCAGGAAAAAAGAAAACATAAGCAGTTACTTGATAAACACCCATTGTCCTTAGAGGGGATAATCCAACAAGCATTTTTCAGTTCAATGTTTGCATATTAGTTACTAACTTACAATACTTTTAAGCTTTTGACCAACACATTCAACCTTGGAGGGGTAATACAACGAGCATTTTTCAGATCAATGTATACCTATTAGTTACGAACTTACAGTACTTTCAAGCTTTTGACCAACACATTCAGTCTTAGAGGGGATAATCCAACGAGCATTTTTCAGTTCAATGTTTACATATTAGTTACTAACTTACAGTACTTTTAAGCTTTTGACCAACACATTCAGGAAGTTGACCAGATGGCGTACAGTCCAGCAATACCTTTACCACAAGATTATAGTTCATAACAAACATCCTACGCATTGAGAAACACAAAGTCAGAGGAAAACAATGTAGCATCAGCAGAAAGTTCAGAAATACATTCTTTTTTACCCATTAATAACAAAAGCAACAGATATTACTGTAAGAACGTATGTGAGCTCTTATATATTTGTATATCTTGTCGCACATAACTATTTCCATACAGCTGTGTTCATAACTTCATGTAGATATAAAGTGATCAGTATTTGTATGATTTGCATATATGGATATTTCTTGGCATAGGTTCTCACGCAATTTTTTATTTCTTTTTTCCTGTCCTCCTCTTCCTACTTCTCTGCTCCTGCAGATGCTGCTGTGAGCTTCTTCTTTTCTTTCTTCACTTGCAGCAATTGCAGCTTCTCTTTTTCTTTTTTTCTTTTACTCCCACGTACTCTCTCTCCTCTCTACCTCACTTCCTTCTGTCTGCTGGTCTCCTCTGACTTGCTCAGCCTCTCAATCTCCCTCTGCCTCGTTCTGTCAGTAAGCCCCCCATCTCTCATCTCTCGATGTTTTTATTTTGGAAGAGACATGAGAGGTGGTGAGTGGGGTTGAGTTGATCTTGACCTTTGGGTCAAACCCAACTCCCCTCCCTCATCTCCATCATGTGTATAGATGTTAGAAATATACATAAACATATATTATTATTCTTTTCCAATAATACCTCTTTGCTATAAGTAAACAACACTTGAAAAACTCTCAAATGAAAGAATATATCGATCTTTTCAAGTTTCAAGAAAAAGTTTAACTTAAAATGAAATGCAAGAATAATAAAATTTAGGAAAACTTTCATGAAGCCTAAATCAAAGAATGTATGAAGGAAAAGTTTGCTTGAAATTGAAATGCAAGGGTCTTGTAAAATTAGAAAAACTGGCATCAGCCGACATAAATTTCAAAGAATGAAGAACGTGTTAAACTATAAATCCTCCACCAGCACGTTGAAAGAGGAGTCTCTTAAGATTCCACATCCTTGTAAAATGTGTTAAGATATTTAATGTCCTTGTAACATTGAAGAGTCTCTTAGGATTCTATGTTCTAGTTAATATCCTTGTAATATGTGAAGCCTCCTAGGATTCAATATTGTAGTTAATATCCTTGTAATATGTGAAGTCTCCCAGGATTCTATGATGTAATTAATGTCCTAGGATTCTACGATTGGAGACTGTTAGAATTCTGGAAATGGGATTATAAATAGAGGCCGTGCAAACCATTTTGGCTATGACTTCTTCTCCTCAGCTTCTTCTTGTTTTCATTTTCCCTCTCTCTCTCTCTCTCTCTCTATCTTTCTGCGTGAGTGCTATTTTCTGGTTACAGATATTGGTGCTAGATTTCTATCATGGTATCAAAGCGCCAGGTTACGTTATCTCTACCTAACGAAATGCCAAAACAGGTATGATCTGGTTAGAACTCTTTTCTCATCTTATCTCTATCCTGAATTTACTTTTCTCTTGCGTAATTCTTGCTCCTTTTTTTTCTTCTTGCTTACCTAAGAACACATCTTGTTATATCGTCTCTTCTTTCCCTCTCATCTTCTACCTGTATACCCTTCCTTTCTGCTGTCATGGAAAACCTTTCGCATTCTGGCATGTCATCAAGTTTTCTTCCTCACCTTATTACCGAAAAACTCAACCATGAGAATTTTCTGATCTGGAAAAGGCAAATCATGCCTTTCATAAGAAGTCAAGGCCTCTTTGGACATCTCGATGGTTCAACAAAGGCTCCACCAATATCCGTTTTGCAGGAAATAAAAAATGAGGCACGAGAAGTTATTGCCGTTCATGAAGACAACAACCCTGAACATGCTGTGTGGATGAGACGTGACCAAAGTCTGGTTGCGTATATTTTGTCTACTCTATCTCAACAAGTGTTACTTTCAGTTTCTGATGACTGTACTACAGAAGAATAATGGGAAACCCTTGCTGATACCTTTTCCCAAATATCAGAAGCTCGAATTATGTACTTAAAAAAAGAATTTTAGAATTTGAGCAAAGGTTCAACGTCTATCATGGATTATTTGGGGCGTATTAAAGTCGTCGCAGACCAACTTGATGCCTCAAGGAATAACATTTTTGATAAGGAAAAGGTGCAACAAACCTTGAATGGACTTGGACATGATTATCATGCTTTTATTACAGCTCTTGAGGTCCTTTCTGTTCTGCCTTCCTTCAACGAACTACAAGGTAAACTTCTCCAACATGAAATGAATATGAAAAGAGTCATTGAAAGGACTGATCATGGGAACTCCCAAAATGTGTTGGCTATGAATGTAAAGTTTGGTAAGAGCTATGGGAACTCCAATCATGGTGGTCATGGCATTCTACCAACATCAACATAACCAAGGTATGTCTCCTTTGGATACTTCAAGAAAAATATCAATTTGTTTTCAATGCAACAAGAAAGGACACATGAAGGCACAGTGTTGGTTTAATCCTCAAAATAAAAACAAAGGGGTAAGACATGATTATAAACAAGGAGGACAAAGTTCTAAATCCACCGCCGAAGATATGCAGCATCTATTGATGACCACATTCTCAAAAATGACTATAAAGCAAAATGAGCAGAGAGAATGGTTCTTGGATTCATGTGCAGCTACCCATGTGACAGGAAATGCAGGTAAATTGACTAGATTGCTGAATGATGGAAAATCTCATCACATTATACATATTGGAAATGCACATATTCCATTGTCATCCTCATCTTTATCACTGTCTAATGTTGTTCTTGCTCTCAATATCAAAAAGCCATTTCTAAACTCATTGATGATACAAGCTCTTCTGTTGAATTCACACCTTCTTCTGTCTATGTCAAGGACCTCCAAACAAAGAAAATGTTCGCTAGAGGGGAGCGTCAAGGGAATATGTACGTCCTCAAGGAATGTCTACCCAAGGATTCATCCACTTTTGATATAGGATTGAAGGCATTTTCTCTTTCTCATAATGCGTCATCAGTGCATCACTTTTGATATATGGATGCATCAAGTTGGCCATGCATTTGTTGTGTCAATCAGTCAGCCATTTATTTCAATTTCAAACAATTGAAATTTTTAACTTCATGGAGGGTACGTTGCTTCATCAAGATCCTTGAGAAGTTTCCAAGTCTCACAAGACTGTTTCCCCTCTTGTTGTAGAGGGTTCATCGCAACTTTTGCGCACATAATGAGATGGTCACACATAAACTCCTAAAACTGACAATTATACCGACGCATCAAGTTGGCCATGCATTGGTATTGCCAAACTCTAATTGACAATTTTCACTTGATAGGGGGGACGTTTTCCAACAAGATCCTTTTTGTGATCTTAGGTCCGACGGGAATGTTTCCCCTTTGGTTGTAAAGGGTTCATCGGATCTTTTGCGCTCACAATGAAACGATCATACATAACCTCTAAAAGTTGACCATTATACCGATGCATCAAGTTGGCCATGCATTGGTTGTGTCATTCAGTCAGTCATTAATTTCTATTTCATCTAATTGAAATTTTTAACTTGATGGAAGGTACGTCGTATAATCAAGATCCTTCAACAGTTCCCAGGTCTCACGGGACTGTTTCCCCTCTTATTGTAGAAGGTTCATCGCATCTTATTCTATCATAATGAGATCATCACACATAAACTCCTAAAACTGACCATTACACCAATGCATCAGGTTGGCCATGCATTCGTTATGTCTTTCAATCAACTAATCAATTCAATTACATCAAATTAACATTTTTAACTTGATGGAGAGGACGTTGATTCATCAAGATCCTTGATCAATTCCCAGGTCTCGCGGGACTGTTTTCCCTTTTGTTGTACGGAGCTCATCGCAACAAAACGATCATACATAACCTCTAAAAGTTAAAATTTTTTAACTTGATGGAAGATACGTCACATAATCAAGATCCTTCAACAGTTCCCAGGTCTCACGGGACTGTTTCCCCTTTTATTGTAGAGGGTTAATCGCATCTTTTTCGATCATAATGAGATCATCACACATAAACTCCAAAAGCTGACCATTACACCAATGCATCAGGTTGGCCATGCATTCGTTATGTCTTTCAATCAGCTATTCAATTCAATTGCAACAAATTAACATTTTTAACTTGATGGAGAGGACGTTGTTTCATCAAGTTCCTTGATCAATTCCCAGGTCTCGCGGGACTGTTTTCCCTTTTGTTGTACGGGGCTCATTGCAATGAAACGATCATACATAGCATCTAGAAGTTAATTTTTTAACATGATCGAAGGTAAGTCGCATAATCAAGATCCTTCAACAGTTCCCAGGTCTCACGGGACTGTTTCCCCTCTTATTGTAGAGGGTTCATCGCATCTTTTTCGATCATAATGAGATCATCACACATAAACTCCTAAAACTGACCATTACACCAATGCATCAGGTTGGCCATGCATTCGTTATGTCTTTCACTCAGCTATTCATTTCAATTGCATCAAATTAACATTTTTAACTTGATGGAGAGGACGTTGATTCATCAAGATCCTTGATCAATTCCCAGGTCTCGCGGGACTGTTTTCCCTTTTGTTGTACGGGGCTCATCGCAACGAAACGATCATACATAACCTCTAAAAGTTAAAATTTTTTAACTTGATGGAAGATACGTCACATAATCAAGATCCTTCAACAGTTCGCAGGTCTCACGGGACTGTTTCCCCTTTTATTGTAGAGGGTTAATCGCATCTTTTTCGATCATAATGAGATCATCACACATAAACTCCAAAAGCTGACCATTACACCAATGCATCAGGTTGGCCATGCATTCGTTATGTCTTTCAATCAGCTATTCAATTCAATTGCAACAAATTAACATTTTTAACTTGATGGAGAGGACGTTGTTTCATCAAGTTCCTTGATCAATTCCCAGGTCTCGCGGGACTGTTTTCCCTTTTGTTGTACGGGGCTCATCGCAATGAAACGATCATACATAACCTCTAAAAGTTAAAAATTTTTAACTTGATGGAAGATACGTCGCATAATCAAGATCCTTCAACAGTTCCCAGGTCTCACGGGACTGTTTCCCCTTTCATTGTAGAGGGTTCATCGCATCTTTTGCACTCATCATTAGATGATCACAACTAAACTCCTAAATCTGACCATTATGCCAATGCATCAGGTTGGCCATGCATTGGTTATGTCTTTCACTCAGCTATTCATTTCAATTGCATCAAATTAACATTTTTAACTTGATGGAGAGGATGTTGTTTCATTTACATCCTTGATCAATTCACTGGCCTCGCGGAACTGTTTCCCCTTTCGTTGTACAAGGTTCATCGCATCTTTTGCGCTGATAATGAGACTGTTAAAATAGATGTAATGGGGAACCGGGTCCATTTCTGGATCGGGTCCCATGGGGCACGGGTACCGAGGCCAGCTCGGTACCCTAGGCGGCATTCTTCTCTCCCTCCTATATAATCTTCACTTAAGTGTAATTGTGTGATTAAGTGAATATAATTTTTCTCTCTCCTAGGGTTGCGGTGTGCACCTAGGTCAGAGCTTCCCGTGGTTTTTTCCTCTTTCTGAGGTTTTTCCACGTATATCGTGTGTTCCTCTCTTCTTCTTTCGTGTGTTGCATGTTTCTACATGGTATCAGCCATGAGATCGTTCGGCTTCGTCTCGTATTTTCGTAGTCGCCCTTGCACCGCTGCCGCCTGCGCCGTTAGGGTTTCCCGCGCCGCCGCCATTGGGATCTTCTGCGCCGCCGCCGTCAGACGATCCAGCGCCGCCGCCTGTTGCCGCTTGTGACTTCCGCTGCCGTGGGTGTCTCCTTTTCCGCCGTCAGACGATCCAGCGCCATCCCATCTTTCCGCTGCCGTGGGTGTCCAGCGCCGTCACGCCTCTGCGTCGCCGCCGTCGGGCGATCCAGCGCCGTCGCCGACACCTAAGGTTCCGTGTGGTGCTGGTGTTTCAGCCGCCGCCGTGCTGTCTTGTTGCTGCCTGGTGTTGTGTCTGACTTGACTGCTTGTGATGGCGGAAGAGATTGCACCTAAAAGTGATATGGCCTTTGACGCGGGCAGCGCTCCCAAGAGCGAGATCTTGCCGGTTCAGGTCACGCCCATTCGTCTGACTAAAGACAATTATCTCTCTTGGTCTGCTGCTCTCGAGATTGGGATAACGAGCCGTGGTCGTCTTTCCTATATCACAGGCGACAAACCGGCGCCCAGCAAAACTGATCCTCAATGGGCGACGTGGGTGTTGGAAGACAGTCAGGTTAAGGTGTGGATCATCAGCTCTGTGTCCGCTGATATTCAGCCTCTTATTCTGCAGAAGCCGACTTCGTTTGATATGTGAACTGTGCTTGCAAGGATGTATGGTCGCAAGAAAAGGGTTCTGCGTACGTATCAGATTAAACGCAGTATTTATTCTCTGAAACAGGGTGACCTGTCTGTTGCCTCCTTCTATGCAGCCCTGAAAACTAAGTGGGAGGAACTTGATTATCATGTGAATGATAACTGGGACTGTGGTTCTGATCATGCTCGGTACTGGGAAAAGGAATGGATGGACCGGACGTTCCTCTTCCTTGGAGGCTTGCGTGATGAGTTTGAATCCATTCGGAGTCAAATTCTCAACTGTGATGAGATTCCTGGAATAGAAGATGTTTATGCCAGAGTGGAATCCGAGGAACAAAGGCGTCAAGTGATGCAAATTGACCCCAGTCACGGGACTGGTCCCTCGGCCTTTGTTAGCCGTTCTTCTGTGTCTGGACCGCGCCCTGTTAGGCGATGTACACATTGTCACAAATCAGGACATTCTGTTGACTTCTGTTGGGATCTTCACCCTGAGAAGAGACTTGTTCGTGGTCGCCCTCCGTCTAGTCGGCGAGGTCCTCTTGTGCAGGACTCAACTCAGAGTGGTTCTTCAAGTGGTGAAAAATCGAGGCTTTTCCCTGATCAAATCAAGGAACTACAAGCTTACATCAGTCGCCTTTCTACTACGTCAGAGGACACATCTACGTCTGATGGAGCTAAATTAGCTCAGGCTCTTGTTGCTACAAGTGATCAAGGTAATTCCTCTCCCGGTGATTGGATTGTTGACAGTGGGGCTACTCATCATATGACCGGGGACCCTAAGATGTTTCAAGAATACAAGTTGACTTCTGGGCAGCAGCGCGTTTCTATGGCTGATGGTTCTTCTATTTCTGTGGCTGGAAAAGGGAGTTTATCATTACTGAACAAATATTGTCTTCATAATGCCCTGCATGTTCCTAATATTCCCGTGAATTTGTTATCTGTCAGCAGTATTACCAAAGAGCTAAACTGTAATCTAATATTCTCTGCTGATCGTTGTTTACTGCAGGACTTGGGGACGGGGCAGAAGATTGGGATTGGTTCGGCTATTGATGGTCTCTACAGAATGCCAGTACAGGTTGCCTCTGCTTTGATTTCAGCCACCAGTGGACAGTTATCTGACGTGGAGGACAGATCCGCTATTATGCGCTGGCACGAGAGACTTGGTCATCTTCCTTTTCAGTTGATTAAACAATTGTTTCCTAAGATGTTTCGGTCTGTTTCTTTGGACACCTTCGCCTGTGAAGTGTGTCAGTTGTCTAAGCATGTTAGGGCCTCGTACCCTATTTCGTTCAATAAAACCAGCCGTCCTTTTGCTTTGGTTCACTTTGATGTTTGGGGTCCTTCGGGAGTGCCCACCGGTCGTGGTTTTCATTATTTCATGACTCTTATCGATGACTACTCTCGTTGTACGTTCGTGTACTTGTTGAAAGAACGTAGTGAGGTTCCCGGCATTGTCAAAAACTTCGTTGCATTTGTTGAAACTCAATTCCAAACCCCTGTTCAGACCCTTCGTACTGACAATGCTCGAGAGTATGTCTCCCTATCCCTTGATGACTTCTTGCGAAGCAAGGGTATTATACATGAAACATCCTGTAGCTACACACCTCCTCAGAATGGCGTGGCTGAAAGGAAGAACCGTCATTTGTTAAATGTCACCCGGGCCATTATGTTTCAACGTCATGTCCCTAAGCGGTACTGGGGTGATGCACTTCTCACTAGTGCTCATCTCATTAACCGTATGCCTACTCGTGTGTTGAATGGTCATTCCCCTTATTCTGTTTTGTGGCCTAATCAGAGTCCCTAGCCTTTGACCCCTCGGGTGTTTGGGTGTGTTTGCTTTGTCCATGATCATAGTCCCACTCTCAAGAAACTTGATCCTCGGTCCATCAAAGCGGTCTTTTTGGGGTATTCCTCCACTCAGAAGGGATACAAGTGTGTTGACCCTAGCACTTCCAGAGTCTATGTCTCCAGGGATGTTACCTTTCATGAACACGAGGCATACTTTCCTGCGAATCCTCTTCAGGGGGAGTGTTTAGGTGAGAGAGTGGACGAGTATTCTTCGCATCAGTTGATTCAGTTCACAGATTTCTTGGATTACACGGCTAGTTCTCCGAGTGTGAGTGTGGTTGACACAGTCAGTGAGGACAGAGACAGTCAGATGGAAGGGGGCCCTGTGGAAGAACAGTCCCGTGATCATTTGTTTGGTCAGGTATACAACAGGAAGAAGAATGATGTGATGGAGGTTGTTGATGTTACCAATCCCGATCTTGTGAGCTCCCCGGATGATCCAAGTCCAATGAATGAAGATCTTCCCATAGCCCTACGCAAAGGCACCAGGTCATGTACTTCTCACCCTATTCAGAGATTTATCTCGTATGCTAAACTCAGTAAAGACTACAAGTGCTTTATTACCTCTTTATCTATGGCTGTTATTCCCAGGTCAGTGGAGGATGCCAGGGAGGATCCCAAATGGCTACAGGCCATGACAGAGGAGATGGACGCCCTGGCAAAGAACAATACGTGGGAGGTTGTTGATATTCCTAATGGAACTCACTTAGTTGGTTCCAAGTGGGTGTTTACTGTGAAGTACAAACCTGATGGCACTGTAGAACGCTATAAAGCTCGTCTTGTTGCAAAGGGGTTTAGCCAGAAATATGGGATTGACTATCTTGAGACGTTCGCTCCCGTTGCTAAACTGAAGACAGTAAGGGTCATCTTAGCTCTGGCAGTACAAAAGAAGTGGAGCATGGACCAACTTGATGTCAAGAACGCCTTCTTGAATGGTCACCTTGAGGAAGAAGTCTATATGAGCATGCCGCCTGGATATGCGCAGAAATGAAAGTGTTGTTATCTCAAGAAAGCATTGTATGGCCTCAAGCAGTCCCCTAGAGCGTGGTTTGAAAGACTAAGGGTTGTGATGAAGACTAATGGATATAAACAGGGAAATGGTGATCACACCCTCTTCATCAAGCAGAGAAATGGTCTGGTGAGCCTCCTACTAGTATATGTTGATGATATGATTGTCACAGGTGATGACGAAGAAGAAAAAAGGAAGATGAAAGAAACGTTAGCTGCTGAATTTGACCTCAAAGATTTGGGTAAACTGAGGTATTTTTTGGGAATTGAGATTGCTAGATCTGAGACTGGTCTTGTTATGAGCCAAAGGAAATACACTTTGGACCTTCTAAAAGAGACAGGTAAACTGGGATGCAGGCCCTTTCTTACTCCAATGGAGTCTGGCACAAGGATAAGTATCAAAACTGGGACGATCTTGGATGAGGAAGGAAAAGGGAGGTATCAGCGGCTGGTTGGTAAACTCATTTATCTCACCCTTACTCGCCCGGATATTACGTATGCTGTGGGTGTGTTAAGTCAGTTTATGCATGCCCCTACTGATTGTCATTGGAAAAGTGCTGAAAGAGTATTGGGATACTTAAAGAATGACCCAGGGAAAGGACTGCTCTATACTCGACAAAGTCAACTCAGTATTGAAGGATACTCTGACGCCGACTGAGCAGGTTGCACAGATACTAGAAGGTCTACCACAGGATACTGCATCTTTCTTGGAGGTAACCTGGTGGTATGGAGAAGTAAAAGACAAGAAGTTTGTTCCAGGTCCAGTGCTGAGGCTGAATACAGGGCGGTTGCCATGGGGGTTACAGAAATGTTATGGCTCAAAATTCTGTTAGCAGATATTGGGGTGAAAATGGAAGAGAAGATGAGGATGTATTGTGACAACAAGTCGGCTATTAACTTGGCAAACAATCCAGTCTTGCACGACAGAACCAAACATGTGGAGATCGATCGCCATTTCATACGGGAACGCATAGATTCTAAGGAGTTGATCCTGCCCTACATGAAGTCTGAAGATCAAGTTGCTGATGTTTTAACTAAGTCTTTATGTACATCTCAATTTGAGAAAAATGTTAGCAAGCTTGGCATGTTTGACATGTATGCCAAGCTTGAGGGGGAGTGTTAAAATAGATGTAATGGGGAACCGGGTCCATTTATGGATCCGGTCCCATGGGGCACGGGTACCGAGGTCAGCTCGGTACCCTAGGCGGCATTCTTCTCTCCCTCCTATATAATCTTCACTTAAGTGTAATTGTGTGATTAAGTGAATATAATTTTTCTCTCTCCTAGGGTTGCGGTGTGCACCTAGGTCAGAGCTTCCCGTGGTTTTTTCCTCTTTCTGAGGTTTTTCCACGTATATCGTGTGTTCCTCTCTTCTTCTTTCGTGTGTTGCATGTTTCTACAGAGACGAACACGAATAACCTCTTAAAACTGACAATTATACCGATGCATCAAGTTAGCCATGCAAAGGTAGTGTCAAACTCTAATTGACAATTTTAACATATGATGGAGGGAATGTTGCCTCATCAAGATCCTTCTGCATATCTCAGGTCTAACAGGACTGTTTCTCCTCATGTTGTAAAGGGTTCATCGCATCCTTTACGTTCACAATGAAATGGTCATCACACATAACATCTTAAAACTCACCATTATATGGATGCATCAAGTTGGCCATGCATTTGTTGTGTCAATCAATCAGTCATTTACTTCAATTTCATCCAACTGAAATTTTTAACTTGATCAAGGGTACGTTTGCTTCATCAAGATCCTTGAGCAGTTCCCAAGTCTCACTGGACTTTTTCCCATCCTGTTAAACTGACAATTATACCAACGCATCAAGTTGGCCATGCATTGGTATTGCCAAACTCTAATTGACAATTTTCACTTGATGGGGGGGGGACGTTTTCCATCAAGATCCTTTTTGTGATCTTAGGTCCGACGGGATTGTTTCCCCTTTGGTTGTAAAGGGTTCATCGGATCTTTTGCGCTCACAATGAAACGATCATACATAACCTCTAAAAGTTGACCATTATACCGACGCATCAAGTTGGCCATGCATTGGTTGTGTCATTCAGTCAGTCATTAATTTCTATTTCATTCAATTGAAATTTTTAACTTGATGGAAGGTACGTCGCATAATCAAGATCCTTCAACCGTTCCCAGGTCTCACGGGACTGTTTCCCCTCCTATTGTAGAGGGTTCGTCGCATTTTTTTCTATCATAATGAGATCATCACACATAAACTCCTAAAACTGACCATTACACCAATGCATCAGGTTGGCCATGCATTCGTTATGTCTTTCAATCAGCTATTCAATTCAATTGCATCAAATTAACATTTTTAACTTGATGGAGAAGACGTTGTTTCATCAAGTTCCTTGATCAATTCCCAGGTCTCGCGGGACTGTTTTCCCTTTTGTTGTACGGAGCTCATCGCAACGAAACGATCATACATAACCTCTAAAAGTTAAAATTTTTTAACTTGATGGAAGATACGTCACATAATCAAGATCCTTCAACAGTTCCCAGGTCTCACGGGACTGTTTCCCCTTTTATTGTAGAGGGTTAATCGCATCTTTTTCGATCATAATGAGATCATCACACATAAACTCCAAAAGCAGACCATTACACCAATGCATCAGGTTGGCCATGCATTCGTTATGTCTTTCAATCAGCTATTCAATTCAATTGCAACAAATTAACATTTTTAACTTGATGGAGAGGACGTTGTTTCATCAAGTTCATTGATCAATTCCCAGGTCTCGCGGGACTGTTTTCCCTTTTGTTGTACGGGGCTCATTGCAATGAAACGATCATACATAGCATCTAGAAGTTAATTTTTTAACATGATCGAAGGTAAGTCGCATAATCAAGATCCTTCAACAGTTCCCAGGTCTCACGGGACTGTTTCCCCTCTTATTGTAGAGGGTTCATCGCATCTTTTTCGATCATAATGAGAAGATCACACATAAACTCCTAAAACTGACCATTACACCAATGCATCAGGTTGGCCACGCATTCGTTATGTCTTTCACTCAGCTATTCATTTCAATTGCATCAAATTAACATTTTTAACTTGATGGAGAGGACGTTGATTCATCAAGATCCTTGATCAATTCCCAGGTCTCGCGGGACTGTTTTCCCTTTTGTTGTACGGGGCTCATCGCAACGAAACGATCATACATAACCTCTAAAAGTTAAAATTTTTTAACTTGATGGAAGATACGTCACATAATCAAGATCCTTCAACAGTTCCCAGGTCTCACGGGACTGTTTCCCCTTTTATTATAGAGGGTTCATCGCATCTTTTTCGATGATAATGAGATCATCACACATAAACTCCTAAAACTGACCATTACACCAATGCATCAGGTTGGCCATGCATTCGTTATGTCTTTTACTCAGCTATTCATTTCAATTGCATCAAATTAACATTTTTAACTTGATGGAGAGGACGTTGTTTCATCAAGTTCCTTGATCAATTCCCAGGTCTTGCGGGACTGTTTTCCCTTTTATTGTACGGGGCTCATCGCAATGAAACGATCATCCATAACCTCTAAAAGTTAAAAATTTTTAACTTGATGGAAGATACGTCGCATAATCAAGATCCTTCAACAGTTCTCAGGTCTCGCGGGAGTGTTTCCCCTCTTATTGTAGAGGGTTCATCACATCTTTTTCGATCATAATGAGATCATCACACATAAACTCCTAAAGCTGACCATTGCACCAATGCATCAGGTTGGCCATGCATTCGTTATGTCTTTCAATCAACTATTCAATTCAATTGCATCAAATTAACATTTTTAACTTGATGGAGAGGACGTTGATTCATCAAGATCCTTGATCAATTCCCAGGTCTCGCGGGACTGTTTTCCCTTTTGTTGTACGGGGCTCATCGCAACGAAACGATCATACATAACCTCTAAAAGTTAAAATTTTTTAACTTAATGGAAGATACGTCACATAATCAAGATCCTTCAACAGTTCTCAGGTCTCACGGGACTATTTCCCCTTTTATTATAGAGGGTTCATCGCATCTTTTTCGATCATAATGAGATCATCACACATAAACTCCAAAAGTTGACCATTACACCAATGCATCAGGTTGGCCATGCATTCGTTATGTCTTTCAATCAGCTATTCAATTCAATTGCATCAAATTAACATTTTTAACTTGATGGAGAGGACGTTGTTTCATCAAGTTCCTTGATCAATTCCCAAGTCTCGCGGGACTGTTTTCCCTTTTGTTGTATGGGGCTCATCGCAATGAAACGATCATACAAAACCTCTAAAAGTTAAAAATTTTTAACTTGATGGAAGATACGTCGCATAATCAAGATCCTTCAACAGTTCCCAGGTCTCACGGGACTGTTTCCCCTCTTATTGTTGAGGGTTCATCGCATCTTTTTCGATCATAATGAGATCATCACACATAAACTCCAAAAGCTGACCATTACACCAATGCATCAGGTTGGCCATGCATTCGTTATATCTTTCAATCAGCTATTCAATTCAATTGCATCAAATTAACATTTTTAACTTGATGGAGAGGACGTTGTTTAACCAAGTTCCATGATCAATTCCCAGGTCTTGCGGGACTGTTTTCCCTTTTATTGTACGGGGCTCATCGCAATGAAACGATCATACATAACCTCTAAAAGTTAAAAATTTTTAACTTGATGGAAGATACGTCGCATAATCAAGATCCTTCAACAGTTCCCAGGTCTCACGGGACTGTTTCCCCTTTTATTGTAGAGGGTTCATCGCATCTTTTCTGATCATAATGAGATCATCACACATAAACTCCTAAAACTGACCATTACACCAATGCATCAGGTTGGTCATGCATTCGTTATGTCTTTCACTCAGATATTCATTTCAATTGCATCAAATTAACATTTTTAACTTGATGGAGAGGACGTTGATTCATCAAGATCCTTGATCAATTCTCAGGTATCGCGGGACTGTTTTCCCTTTTGTTGTACGGGGCTCATCGCAACGAAACGATCATACATAACCTCTAAAAGTTAAAAATTTTTAACTTGATGGAAGATACGTCACATAATCAAGATCCTTCAACAGTTCCCAGGTCTCACGGGACTGTTTCCCCTTTTATTGTAGAGGGTTCATCACATCTTTTTCGATCATAATGAGATCATCACACATAAACTCCAAAAGCTGACCATTACACCAATGCATCAGGTTGGCCATGCATTCGTTATGTCTTTCAATCAGCTATTCAATTCAATTGCATCAAATTAACACTTTTAACTTGATGGAGAGGACGTTGTTTCATCAAGTTCCTTGATCAATTCCCAAGTCTCGCGGGACTGTTTTCTCTTTTGTTGTACGGGGCTCATCGCAATGAAACGATCATACATAACATCTAGAAGTTAAAAATTTTTAACTTGATGGAAGATACGTCGCATAATCAAGATCCTTCAACAGTTCCCAGGTCTCACGGGACTGTTTCCCCTTTTTTTGTAGAGGGTTCATCGCATCATTTTCGATCATAATGAGATCATCACACATAAACTCCTAAAACTGACCATTACACCAATGCATCAGGTTGGCCATGCATTCGTTATGTCTTTCAATCAGTTATTCAATTCAATTGCATCAAATTAACAGTTTTAACTTGATGGAGAGGATGTTGTTTCATCAAGATCCTTGATCAATTCTCAGGTCTCGCGAGACTGTTTCCCCTCTTATTGTAGAGGGTTCATCGCATCTTTTTCGATCAGAATGAGATTATCACACATAAACTCCTAAAACTGACCATTACACCAATGCATCAGGTTGACCATGCATTCGTTATGTCTTTCACTCAGCTATTCATTTCAATTGCATCAAATTAACATTTTTAACTTGATGGAGAGGATGTTGTTTCATTAACATCTTTGATCAATTCACTGGCCTCGCGGAACTGTTTCCTCTTTCGTTGTTCAAGGTTCATCGCATCTTTTGCGCTCATAATGAGACGAACACGAATAACCTCCTAAAACTGACAATTATACCGATGCATCAAGTTGGCCATGCAAAGGTAGTGTCAAACTCTAATTGACAATTTTAACATATGATGGAGGGAATGATGCTTCATCAAGATCCTTCTGCATATCTCAGGTTTAACAGGACTTTCTCCTCATGTTGTAAAGGGTTCATCGCATCTTTTGCATTCACAATGAAATGATCATCACACATAACCTCTTAAAACTGACCATTATATGGATGCAACAAGTTGGCCATGCATTTGTTGTGTCAATCAATCAGTCATTTATTTCAATTTCATCCAATTGAAATTTTTAGCTTGTTCGAGGGTACATTGCTTCATCAAGATCCTTGAGCAGTCCAAAAGTCTCACGGGACTGTTTTTCCTCTTTTTGTGGAGGGTTCATCGCAACTTTTGCACACATAATGAGATGGTCACACAAAAACTCCTAAAACGGACAATTATGCCGATGCATAAAGTTGGCCATGCATTCGTATTGTCAAACTCAAATTGACAATTTTAACTTGATGGAGGGGACGTTCTCCATCAAGATCCTTTTTGTGATCTTAGGTCCGACGGAACTGTTTCCCCTTTGGTTCTAAAGGGTTCATCGCATCTTTTGCACTCACAATGAAACAATCATACATAACCTCTAAAAGTTGACCATTATACCGATGCATCAAGTTAGTTATGCATTGGTTGTGTCATTCAGTCAGTCATTTATTTCTATTTCATCCAATTGAAATTTTTAACTTGATGGAAGATGCGTTGCTTAATCAAGATCCTTCAACAGTTCCCAGGTCTCACGGAACTGTTTCCCCACTTATTATACAGGGTTCATAGCACCTTTTTCCATCACAATGAGATCATCACACATAAACTCCCAAAACTGACCATTACACCAATGCATGAGGTTTGTCATGCATTCGTTATGTCTTTCAATCAGCAATTCATTTCAATTGCATCAAATTAACATTTTTAACATGATGGAGAGGACATTGTTTCACCAAGATCCTTGATCAATTCCTATGTCTCGCGGGACTGTTTTCCCTTTTGTTGTATAGGGCTCATTGCATCTTTTCCGCTCATAATAAGATGATCACACATAACCTCCCAAAACTAACAATTACACCGACGCATCAAGTTGGCCATGCATTAGTTGTAGCAATCTCTAATTTACATTTTTAATATGATGGAGGGGACGTTGTTTCATCAAGATCTTTTTGGTGATCTTACGACTGACGGGACTGTTTCCCCTTTTGTTGTAAAGGGTTCATCGCATCTATTGCGCTCACAATGAGATGATCATCACACATAACCACTTAAAACTGACCACTATATCGATGCATCAAGTTGGCCATACATTTCTTGTATCAATCGGTCAGTCATTTATTTCCATTTCACTCAATTGAAATTTTAAACTTGATGGAGGGTACGTTGCTTCATCAAGATTCTTGAGCAGTTCCCAAGTCTTACGGGACTCTTTTCCCTCCTGTTGTAGAGGGTTCATCGCATCTTTTGCGCTCATCATTAGATGATCACAGCTAAACTCCTAAATGTGACCATTATGCCAATGCATCAGGTTGGCCATGCATTGGTTATGTCTTTCACTCAGCTATTCATTTCAATTGCATCAAATTAACATTTTTAACTTGATGGAGAGGATGTTGTTTCATTAACATCCTTGATCAATTCACTGGCCTCGCGGAACTGTTTCCCCTTTCGTTGTACAAGGTTCATCGCATCTTTTGCGCTGATAATGAGACGAACACGAATAACCTCTTAAAACTGACAATTATACCGATGCATCAAGTTGGCCATGCAAAGGTAGTGTCAAACTCTAATTGACAATTTTAACATATGATGGAGGGAATGATGCTTCATCAAGATCCTTCTGCATATCTCAGGTTTAACAGGACTGTTTCTCCTCATGTTGTAAAGGGTTCATCGCATCTTTTGCGTTCACAATGAAATGATCATCACACATAACCTCTTAAAACTGGCCATGCATTTGTTGTGTCAATCAATCAGTCATTTATTTCAATTTCATCCAATTAAAATTTTTAACTTGATCGAGGGTACGTTGCTTCATCAAGATCCTTGAACAGTCCAAAAGTCTCATAGGACTGTTTCCCCTCTTTTTGTGGAGGGTTCATCGCAACTTTTGCGCACATAATGAGATGGTCACACATAAACTCATAAAACTGACAATTATACCAATGCATTATGTTGACCATGCAATGGTAGTGTCGAACTCTAATTGCAAATTTTAACTTGAAGGAGAGAATGTTGCTTCATCAAGATCCTTCTGCATATGTCAGGTCTAACAGGACTGTTTCCCCTCATGTTGTAAAGGGTTCATCGCATCTTTTGCGCTTACAATGAGATGATCATCACACATAACCTCTTAAAACTGACCATTATATGAATGCATCAAGTTGGCCATGCATTTGTTGTGTCAAGCAGTCAACCATTTATTTCAATTTCATCCAATTGAAATTTTTAACTTGATAGAGGGGACGTTCTCTCTCAAGATTCTTTTTGTGATCTTAGGTCCGACGGGACTGTTTCCCCTTTGGTTGTAAAGGGTTCATCGCATCTTTTGCGCTCACAATGAAACGATCATACATAACCTCTAACAGTTGACCATGCATTGGTTGTGTCATTCAGTCGGTCATTTATTTATATTTCATCCAATTGAAATTTTTAACTTGATGGAGGGTACGTTGCTTAATCAAGATCCTTCAACAGTTCCCAGGTCTCACGGGACTGTTTCCCCTCTTATTGTAGACAGTTCATCGCATCTTTTTCGATCATAATGAGATGACACATAAACTCCTAAAATTGACCATTACACCAATGCATCAGGTTGGTCATGCATTCATTATGTCTATCAATCAGCTATTCATTTCAATTGCATCTAATTAACATTTTTAACTTGAGGGAGAGGACGTTGTTTCATCAAGATCCTTGATCAATTCTCAGGTCTCGCGGGACTGTTTTCACTTTTGTTGTACATGGCTCATCGCATCTTTTCCACTCATAATAAGATGATCACACATAATCTCCTAAAACTAACAATTATACCGACGCATCAAGTTGGCCATGCATTGGTATTGTCAAACTCTAATTGACATTTTTAACTTGATGGAGGGGACATTGGTTCATCAAGATCCTTTTGTAGATCTCAAGTATGACGGGACTGTTTCCTCTTTTATTGTGAAGGGTTCATCGCATCCTTTAAACTCACAATGAGATGATCACACATAAACTCTCAAAAATCAAATAATGTATGGAGCTTTTGAAATTTTAGAAAAGTTAACTGAAGTGGAAATGCAAGAGTTTTGTAAAATTAGGAAAATCTTTCTCGAGCCAAATATATTTCAAAAAGTACAACAGTTATGCCAAAAACTTTTGAACACGTGACATCTAATTAAATTTCAAGCCATTGTTAAAACCGTAGAAAATGTTCAAAAATTTTATGAGTTTCAAACAACAATTCAAATATTTGCAATAATCAAAGAACGTATGAAACTTTCAAAAATTTAGAATAAGACTGTGCTTTTGTAAAATCTGAAAAAAATTGCAAAAGTGTTGTAAAACAAGAAATTTACAAATGGGAAATGACACACGCAAAATTTTCAAAGATAGAAGAATGTGTTATGTTTTTGAAAATATCAAACAATGCAAACATCAAAAAAAGATTTGACAATGTGCTAGCTTATATAAAACAAAAACTATTGTTGAAATTGTACAACATGTTCAAAAAAATTATAAGTAAACAACACTTGAAAAGTTCTCAAATCAAAGAATATATCGAGCTTTTCAAGTTCCAAGAAAAGTTTACTTAAAATAAAATGCAAGAGTAATAAAATTTAGGAAAAATTTTACGAAGCCCAAAATCAAAGAATGTATGGAGCTTTTGAAAAGTCCAAAAAAGTTTACTTGAAATTGAAATGCAAGGGTTTTGTAAAATTAGAAAAACTGGCATCAGCCGGCATAAACTTCAAAGAATGAAGAAAGAATGAAGAACGTGCTAAGCTTTTAAAAATTTCAAATAATGCAAAAGTTTCAAGATAAACATTTAAGAACGTGCTTCCTTATAAAAACTGAAGTCTTTGTCAAAATCAAACTAACTGCTCAAATTGTTTAAGAGTTATAAACGCATAAAAATCAAGAAATGTATAACGCTTTTGAAAATTATATAAAAGTTTGCCTAAAATTGAAATGCAAGAGTTTTGTAAAATTAGAAAAAACTTTTATTCAAACCAATTAGACTTCAAAAAGTGCAAAGATGTTTGATACTTCCCAAAATTTATGAGTTTGAATTTTGCTCCATGTAAAGTGTGTAAAACGAGAAGAATTTTGAAATGAGCTTTGCAAAATTTCCAGAGATTTAAGAACGTAATAAGCTTTTAGAAATCTCAAAAAGTGCAAAAGCTTCACAAAAATATTTAATAACAATGCCTTATAAAAACAAAAACCAATGTCAAATCGTATAAGATGCTAAAGAATTTATAAGTTAGAAACGTTCTTAAATGTAAAAAAATCATTGAAAATCTTCAAAAAAGGTTAGCTAAGAAAAGCCCGAGTGATTATCAAAATCTCTCAAAAGAGCAAAATATTTATGAGTTTGAAATTGTACTTATAAAATTTTCAAAATCTGAAAACTGTGTAAAGCTTTCAAGCTTTCAAGAATTTATTTGTGAAATGTCTGAGTTTAAAAAAACTTGTGAACGTTGTGAGTGTTGTAAATTAAAAACTGTGATAGCGCAAGAATTTTGAAAACTAAAAAGACTTACGAAGCTCAAAGAAATTTCAAAAATTGCAAAAGTTTTGCCAAGAACTTTTTGAAATTTACGAACTTATAAAAGCCAAAACAATTATCAAAATCTCTCAATCGTTAAAAAAAAAATTGTGCGTGAAACAACACTTGAAAAATTTTCAAAATCGAATAATGTATCAAGCTTTTGAAAAATTTAAGGCTTTACATGTTAAAGTTGGGAGTCGCAAAGCTTAAGAGAGTTGTGAGCTTTGTATAAATTAAGAGTTTGAAAGCGTTCAAAAAATGTTTAATTAAAATTTGTTAAGTTAGTCAAAAAGTTTGTGTTCCTTGTACAAAATGTAAAAAACTGCAAAAGTTTTATAAAAAGAGAAGAATTTCAACATGACACTTGCAAAATTTTCAAAGGTTGAATAACATGCTAAGCTTTTGAAAATTTCAAATAGTGCCGAATCTTCACAAAAATATTTAAGAATGTGCTTCCTTAAAAAAAAGTGAAACCATTGTCAAAATCCCACAAAATGTTCAAAAAAAATATGAGTTAGAAACAACACTAGAAAACTTGTCAAAAAATAGAAGAATTTTTTGAGCTTTCAAAATTCCTACAAAATTTTACTTCAAATTTATCAAAGATGTCAAAAAGTTTGTAGCCATTGCAAAACATGTTAAAAATTCTGTAAGATAAAAATAATAGTTATGATGGTTAGCAATCCTTCAAATTGTGCAAAGAATTTCAGCAAAAACTTTCAGAAAATGCTAGCTTAGAAAAGCCAAAGCAATTGTCGAAATCTCCAAAAGAGCAGAAAGTTTATGAGTTTAAAACTCATACTTGCAAAATTTTCAAATATTCAAGAATGTGTTAGGTTTTTAAAATTCTTATGGTTTTAATTATAAAATGTCTAAGTTTATAAAACTTTGTGAAACTTGTGAATTTTGTAAATTAAACAGTTTGAAATATAGGGAATTTGTAAACTAGGAGAACTGAGAACTTGATGATCTTGAAGGTCTCCTCACCAAAATTGTTCATTTGAATGATGGAGAAAATGTCGAAGAACTCATCGAGGTGTTTATAGTGATCCTCATGAGATAACTCATGAAATGATGAGAACACATGAATCAAGTTTGGTCCGACCTCAAAGTTTTTTGTTGCAAAGTCAGGTCTTCTACTTGCAGGATTTTGTTAATAGGATACAGGAATAACATATTTTTCAGTGGATGGGTCTAAAGTTGAGAATTTTGTGTGTTGCAACCTCAACAGTACTCTCATTATTAACAATATCTCTACCACTTTGCATTGGATCTGTTAAAGTTCATTTTAGAGTCAATTTGAGGCTTTCTATAATATTAGAAAGTGGATTAGGGACTACTTATTGTTTTCTAATATTTTAGTGGACTGAAATTGTAAATATGTAGTCTTTACCCTAATCTCTTTTAATATGAGATTAGGGTTACGGGATCAATAAGAAAAATGACTCTCTCTGATTTCAACATGGTATCAGAGCCTCCACCGCCGGCGACAACCAAGTAAGTTTTCCGGCGACTCCTTCTCCTTGTCCGGCGACTTCTTCCTCCGGCGGCTTCTTTCTCTTTCCTCTTCTGGTCGCCCATCTTTATTTCTTATTACCCACCAACAGGGAGGCGGTAAAGAAATAAAGTTTGGGTGTGCTGCGTGGAGAAGGACTGATCACGCCTATGTGGAAGGCGTGATCAGATCCTTAAGTGATCTCGTGGCTGCTGTTTGATATGAGGAAAAACAGATCGTGTGGAGCAGATTTTTTTTTTATGATGATTGAGGCGTGATGAATGTGGATTTTTTTTTGAAGTGGATGATGTTCTGCCTATGGTGTGTGAGGAGACTGAAAACAATAGCAGTTTCAGTTTTATAAAGGTGTAAACATTCGGCAGAAAGCAGAATTTGCGTTGACGGTGTGTGAGGTATTGGTCAACTTCGTTATTTCCTTGGTATTGAGGTGGCTCGTAGTAGTAAATGGATTGTGATGTCTTAAAGGAAATATGTTCTTGATCTTCTGCAGGAAACAGGGTTATTGGGAGCCAAACCTGCTACACTTCCTATGAATCCTCGAATTCATATGCACGATGATGAATCAGAGGTTTTTGACTCTCGTTCTTACAGATCCCTGATAGGGAAACTTTTATATTTGACCATTACTCGTCCAGACATCAGCTTTGCTGTAAATAAGCTGAGTCAATTCATGGAGAAACCTCGAAAAGTTCATTTGGAGGCTGCTTTAATGGTGATAAAATACTTGAAATCGGCCCCCGGAAAGGGGTTATGGTTCAAAAAAGGAGAATGTGTGGACATAGAAGCATATAGTGATGCTGATTATGTAGGGTCAATAAATGACAGGAGATCTACTACAGGTTTTTGCATCTTTATTGACGGGAATCTTATCTCTTGGAGGAGCAAGAAACAGAATGTGGTTGCTAGATCGAGTGTCGAGTCTGAATATAGGGCAATAGCTCAAACGGCTGCTGAAATGTCATGGGTCAAATCAATGCTTCTAGAATTGGGAATATCAGTGAAACTTCCTATGAAGATGTATTGTGATAACAGAGCAACTGCCTATATTGCAAATAACCCTATTTTTCATGAGAGGACGAAACACATTGAAGTAGATTGCCATTATGTTCAAGACTTGGTACAAGAAGGAGTCATTAGCACAATTCATGTTTCCTCTGAAGATCAAGCAGCTAGTATGTTTACTAAGGCTCTTTCCATTAGAGATTTCTTGAGAGGATGTAACAAGCTGAGCATGATTGATATCTATGCTCCAGCTTGAAGGGGAGTGTTAAAGTTCTTTTTAGAATCAATTTGAGGCTTTCTGTAATATTAGAAAGTGGACTAGGGACTGCTTATTGTTTTATAATATTTTAGTGGACTGAAATTGTAAATATGTAGTCTTTACCCTAATCTCTTTTAACATGAGATTAGGGTTACGGGATCAATAAGAAAAACGACTCTCTCTCTGATTTCAACAGGATCCACCATCTGTAAGTGTCTTTGTCTTCAGAGGATGCTTTCTGCTTATGATTCAAATTGATGAAGAAGTCTTTCCAAAGTTCTTCATCCTTTCATACAGTAAGAATACTCTTAATGTATGGGCCAGGTCCTATTTATGGCTTCTAGCCTAGCCTACCTCCTGTGAAAGGACAAGCCACAGTCCTAACACAGCGAGTTGATACCAAAATAACGTTTGCTAGCATGAAACACTGCTAACAACAATACAAAGGAAAATGCACCAAAAGCAAGCAAACAATGAATTGAACGGACTAGATGTTTCCATTCATGACAACCTGCACTTTCATAACTCATAAATATGCACAGGTTTGAAAAATGTAACAGAGTGACAAGGACACAGAAGTACTAAAATCCACCAAAAATATGAAATAAAAATGTAAGTCCAACAAAGAAGAAGAAGCTCTGGATAAGGATTTTTTCTTCAGAAAATTGAAAGTCAAGTAATCTGGTCTGGAAAACATGGAAAGAATAATTCTGTTTCTACAAAGCAGAAACAGGGAATTATTAAAAATTCAATTGTGCTTTTTTTGCAAATCCAAAACTTCTGAACTTTTTAGGGCACTTTCCAAAAGTATTTATAAAACTACAGACCAAAAATGAGCCTAAAATTCGAACTTTACCCTTCGAATTGTGTTCAGCAAGCCCCTTCACTGTTACATGGACAGGAGTTCTCTGTTTTTTATAGTTTCAAATCAACATGTCAAAATAAAACTCTTCCGAATAGATTTCTCTGAAGTAGTCTTTGGTCTTTGTTTTAGACAAGTTAAAATATGCCCAGATGCCCCAGACCAAAAATAAGAATTTTTCAACTAATTTAATATATATATATATATATATATATATATATATATATATTTAAGTCTCAAACAAGCCCTACCAAAGAACAGAATTAAGTAGGCTGAAAATTAAAGCTTTTCTTTTTTGGTTTTTTTATGGCTGGAAAATACAAAAATCTACTGTAAGTCATGTAAGCACTCAGAAACAATCAAAAAGCATACAAACAAAACAGAAAAAAAAAAAAAAAAAAAGAACTGGCACTTACTTGTCTACTTGCTCCATTTCATGCAATCACCATAACAAGTCAAGCAAAGCAGAAAAGTGAGCCTAGAAACGTGATGTATATGAATCCTACATGTAACTAAATATATTCAAAACCTATACGTAACTAACAAATGTAACCTAAGAAAGCGATAAAAAATCAATAAAGTTATTCTAGTACTTGGAAGTTCAAAACTTCAAATAATCAAATATATCCAGCAGTTGCAGGCTTCATATACGGTGAAGAAAGTTTCAAATAATCAAATATATCCAGCAGTTGCAGGCTTCATATACGGTGAAGAAAGTTTTTTTTAGATCAGACCCAAAGAACGTCACACAAGTCAGACTTCAACAACTTGACAACAAAAAGAATTGAGGCATCAACAAAATCAAAACTAATAGACAACTCCATATATGATCTGAATATTTCCCAAAAAAAAATCAGATTTAAACACTTCACCTGTCAAGAGCATGTGATCTTTTACAAAACACATGATCAGACCCATAACTGAACTCCTTTCCATGCCCAAATCTGACACACGTCTGATTTCTTTTTCACGAGGACACATCCGAGTTTCCAACAGCAACTAGCACAGCATCAGATCTGTGCCCCTGTGCCCATCTACACAACAAATCACAAGTTTTAGATTTACCTGGGCAAACAAGAGAAAAGGGCATTTGTGCCTTGTTGTTGCAACCGATCACATCTCCTAGGTTGTCAGTACATTTTTCGTGATGAACACATCTAAGAAGGAGACCACGACAGTTGAGAAAACACCCACAATTGAGATATGTCAGATCGCATCTAGAGATGGTGCCAGATGGCCCTAGATTCGAGCCACCTCTAGTTTATTTAACGTGGAAGAACGCATGTAAATTATAAACACAAAAAGGATAGAAAAGAGCCTTAGGAGAGCGTGGTTTTCAGCAACAAATTAACTACCACCCATATCGTCCATGGAAAACTCCCCAGCATAATAACATAATAATAGAAGAATATGAAAGTAACATCAGATCATTGTTATAAAATAGATGAGAAATACACGACGAACAAAGGAAATCGAATGAAAATCAGCCAAGCGAATCAGCGATTCATGGGTTCACAGAACGAACTTAACGGGTCACAAAAACCTCCATTGCAACTTTAGACAATTGGGCAAAACGATGCATCCGCAAGAAAATTTGTATTCCAAAGAGACAAAACAAAAACGTTCAAGGTTGAGAGCGATGAAGAAGGACCAAGAAAAGAAAATGCTAAAGAACACGAATAAGATGGAAACATGAGAGAGAACAAGAGAAATGCTTATTAAACGTGCAGTGGTTTAGGTATGAAGGAAAGAAAAAAGAAACGAGCAATACCTAAAACTCACCGTCCGATGGCTGCCAGGTAGGCGAGCAGGCTGCGAAGGGATTCATGTGATGCGATAGAAGGTTCAAAGCTGCCGATCAGACGATCTTCAGAGGCCTCCGTCTGATGCTAGATATCCGACATTGGGTTCCTCGTATTCGCAAACCCAGGGAACCCACCCAAGGGGTCGTCGATGCCGGAAATGTTCGTCGCATTCCACCGGCTCTCCGCCTGAACCTTAGGGTACCCTGCATCCTCTCCCATTACTCTGTTTCTTTTATACGATTGCCATCAAGGCAAGAGTGACTGAAACCACAAGGCCCATGCACGAGGACGATCCCTTCGGAAGGAAGGCAATGCCGATAGAGAAAGAGAGGGAGAAAAGGAGGGAGAGGGGGATGGAGTCTTGGAGAGAGAGCGCGCGCCAGTCGAGTGCACAGCGCGAACTCTCCTTGTTGCTTTACCCGCGAAGCATTCAAAACCGTCATTTGAAGTCGGCGGAAAAATGGAAAGCGTCCAAAAACGGAAATTCACCCAAGAAGACCTTTCCCGCAAACCGGTAACGTCCAAACGTGTGGCCGTTCGTCATGATTATTTTTTAAATATAAAAATGGAAGCAAAATAACTCGCTTCCTATCAAAACCAAGAACGTTGTGGGATGGCAAAAACCGATTAAAAAATAATACTTAAAATTTGAATTTGATTATTTACTCTTTTGGATTGCCCGTTCAGTGAATCGGCCTATTCAAAGTCAGCTAAGTTAGTTGTGCATTAGTAAAAAAAAAAATGTTACTATTATGATATGAGATATGTCATGCTTCTGCTATGTTTATCCAATGTGTTCATGTAAAATGCAATATGCTAGGGTTTTATGAGCCTAAGTCCTTTCATTAATCAATAAATAATTAATTACGTATGACCTTTGTTGTTAAGAAGCTAACGTGAATGCAGCTCTTGTTCTTGGAAGGAATGAGGCTTTAGTTTTTATTTTGAGTGATAAAATGAAATATTCTTTTATGAAGTAAACCCCAACGTGAACTCATATACATATACACAGTTCTTATTAATAAATTAAGACTGCAAAATTAAAAAACGACTTTGATTGTATGTGGTCTTCTTGATTGAATAAACATTGAAGTTTCTCAATTTATGGGGACAAAAATGCATCAATCGGGTCTTCGCATGGCATCGGCGTTGAATTTATGTATTCAACACAATTAATTTTGTAACGGAATTTCTTGTCCATACATGTATATTAATTTGGTCCTCTCTCGCTCTCTCTCTCTCTCTCTCTCTCTCTCTCTCTCTCTCTCTCTCTCTTCGCATGGCATCGGCGTTGAATTTATGTATTCAACACAATTAATTTTGTAACGGAATTTCTTGTCCATACATGTATATTAATTTGGTCCTCTCTCTCTCTCTCTCTCTCTCTCTCTCTCTCTCTCTCTCTCTCTATTATATATATATATATATATATATATATATATATATATATATATATATATATATTATGCCTAATAGTTTTAAGCTGTTGAGCTAATAGGCATGATTTTTAATATTTGTAAAAACAATTATGAACTATGGGTATAGTCACAGTTTTTAAATGTTGTAGTAGTTGGTTTTTGTCGTTAAAAATGTATTCTCTTACTACTGGAGTTAAAGACTTCTTAGAAATAGTTTTGGATAAGAGGCTGTTATGAACATGTCTTAGGGTAAATTCATGAAATACTTTCAAAAGTATTTCTTGACAGATTCATGAAACAGTAGCAATATGTTACTATTGTCAAACAACCCTAAATATAAGATTTTAGATTTAGAAAATGCTAAAAGTTGAGTAAATTTGCAGCTTGTGTATATGCAGCTGCTTGTTCATATAATATGTACGTGTATCTGCATGCACTTGCACACATACATTCACATAAACATGTGTAAGCGTTAAATTTGGTTGGTGGAACGGGTTGATGTTGAGTAAAGGATGCAACACAAATAACCCCCCAGAAAACAAATTCCACTATATATATATATATATATATATATATATATATATATATATATATATATATGTATATATATATATACTTCACAAAACAACAAGTAAGATTCATGGCATCTTTTGGACCTTATCGTGGTTGGGAACATTAACGATAATGGTAGGGTACTTATACCAAGATTCTAAATGAAAGTACATGAGCTTGCGATCATGAAATAAAAAACCCTTACCTTGCTTCCATAGTGAAGGCTCAAAAATTGTATTGGTGCATGGTCAATAGCAGAGCCACATATAATTAAGCCGAGCAGCTTGTAGCCTCCCCTTGCTAAAACATCTTGTATATATACATAAAATATATCATTTTTTTGTGGCGGACACTAATATTTCAAACAGCAACTGTTATGGGGCAAAATATGGTTTTCGTTTTGTCCCTGGTGTCCTTCAAACGCTTCACGGAATTTTTTCTATTTTGCTAATCATAGGAGCATCCTAAAATGAGACATCAATTACCTTTGCAGAAATCCGACCAGTTGTCACTAACTAGTTCAAATGAACACAGAAAAGTGAGAAAAAGGGAGATCGAAATCGTTGTAGTTATTCTCTAGCATCAAACAATACATGTATGCGTATATATAGTAATATTCGTTAATTTTTCACCACTACAAACTCTATACCTAACACCTCCAGCAATATTTACATATCTAATAAGCTTACAGATACTGATACACTTATCATTTTCCTCTACCTCTTACCTCTCTTAGTTTATGTATCTGCCCTTATTATTTTATCTTAATTTCTACATTTTTCCTATTTCCTTGTGAGGATCTATAAGTGAGACAGCGACGATGAACGTCCTGCATCAAACATGCTCTTACATATGCTAGTGGATGAACAATGTGTGCGCATCTTGAGTATAAGCCAGTTTCTTTTCTTCTCCTCGTCAAAAGAAAATGCTCCCCATCGGTGATCTGTGGGGAACCCCTTTCCTCCTCTTAGTCGTCCTGTAGCTGACAGTGGTTGGAGGCGGTGTGGGCGGTGAGAAGCTGGGTGTGCTCTTCCAACTGCTTCCCGTGTTTGTGCAAGACCCTTCCGAGTCCGAGACCGACTCGTTCTGCAACTTAAGGAGACGACCCTTTGATGTTCCAACATAAACAAACTCAAGTTGGGGACTTGTGTCTCCTCCAGTATGGAACACACGAAGAAGCCATTCCCTAAAAGCAGAATGAAGAAAAGTGAAATGGAGCCAATTATAAGCCCAGTCAAAACCTAATTCTAACCATGTCCTTTTCCCTTCCTCAAATCAGGGCAACCCTTTACCCCAGGGTGTGCCTGCACTCACTGGTGAAGTTCGCCAGCCAAATGCAGAGCAGCCCAAGGGAGTTGGCTCGTGCCGCACTGTTGGTGAGCCTAGCCAAGGCCCGGTCGACGTTGGCCAGGATGTCGGAACTGGAAGCAATTGCCATGGGAAGATTGAGTCATGAGCAAGTGGGTGCCATGAAGGACTGTGTGGAAAATGTGGCCGACTCCATAGACATGTTGAAGCAATCTCTGGTTCAAGTTGAACTAAGCCCTTGTTGTCAAAAAGCCAATTTTTCCGGGCAACTAGTACTAGCCTGATTTCTTTATTACCCATATGGTAGAACAATGAACGCAGAAGAACAATGAACATAGCATGCTTCACTACAGCAAGAAAAACATGATAGCTTACTTTTCCTAATGCAGTTGCTTCAGGTAAAAGTCTGAGGAACTGTCTTTCGCTTTAGTCAGCAACGTCACATGCCACTCCAAAAATCATGCAACAATCACAGGGTAGATGATTGAGACTTGAAGCTGAAGCCAGTTTGATTTGGTTCAAGGTCCAGCTCTATTTGTGCCATATTCTACTCCACATGCTATTTGAACTAAAATATTGATATCACCACCAACCATGTAAAAACACCTCGTATCGTGGCTCTCATTCGGTCAAGGATCATTTCACATCAATTGATTGACATTTTTGAATAGTAACTTACTGAAAGTGGTCCAAAGATAAGATCGAGACCATGATAGAATTAAGTTGCTTCAGGCATGAGCAAGCCATGCCAAGTTGGGAAATCCAATGAATTAAGGCTTTTACATTGGGGCAGGTTCTATGGAAGACATGTAAGGGTCATTAGAGTTAGACAATGAAAATAGTAAACCCGTGAATATGTCCTAAGGATTGGGGTGGATTCATGAACCATCATGAATAGCCTTCAAGATTAATATGATTTCATAAAACAGTTTGTTACTGTTCCCATTGCTAAACAATCCCATATAAAAATTGGCAGTTGGTTCAGCAGCCACAACTAGGACCTTTCACTCATCTGCATGGTTTTGGTAGTCTGTGTAAGGCTTCCACTGCAAGAGCCTTCTTGAACAACAATTTAAACTAATGGTCATGCTAAAAGCCAGGGCCAATGGAGCATATGATTGCTAACTTAAGACAGTTTATGCAGGTGTAATTGGTTCCACTAGGAGAGATGTCACATTAATGCAGTCACTTCCTATGAGTAACACTAGAGCAATGTGTAGCAGTTCCCATCAGAGGACAATGAATAAGAAGAACATTGTATTCTTAAAGCAAATTTCCCTACAGCACGTGTTCCAAGAATCTTATGTTTACATTTCAAGGAACATCTGCATTTGGATCCCACAATCAAATGGTTGACATAATCACACCATGTTCATGGACCAAGGACATGGCGTTCTGGAACACAAGTTTTAGCAACCTGTCTTCTAGAAGCACAGTGCTCTTCTTACCAAATGTCTTTTTGTAAGTACTCCTGGTTCTACCAACCACACTGCTTTATAGAGAAAGGAAAGTAATAGTACGGGTTCAATGACTAAATCTTCTTTCCTTCCACCAGCACTAACTAAGAACACTTGGAGCACATAAACGTCATTTGGCAGAAGAGATACTCTCTAGTAGTCTCTTGAACCTGCTCCAAAGAGTGAGGAATATTCATGAAACAATAGGTCTAGTGTTTCATGAATCTACTTCAATCTTTGGGTAGGCTCATGGGATGCTCACCAAGCGTCCCTGCTATCAAAAAACCTCTATAGAGCAAGTTACCTTACCTTGGTACTCTGCATAAATGGTGGAACTGGTTTCCCAGTATCGATGCTCATTCGTACCCTTGTCCTTAGCATGCAACAAAATGAAACAGATAATTGAGTTTGCAAACCAAACATGCTACCATCCTGCCCCGATGTAATGATACTAAGCAAACGGCTAGCGTAGAAAAACACCAAATACGAACTGCTCCGGGAAAGAAGATTCAGCTAGGGTTGCCAATCAATCCAGACAAAAATTTCTGGTCTTTTTCCTAGTGACTCTTTAGACGCTTGTAAAATTCCAATCCAATGGCGTCTGCACTATATAAAGTTCCTCATCTCTGTTCGAGGAAAGACAAAATAAGAGCAACAGCATGAATTACCTCCCTCTCTCTAGATCCGTAATCATATTGTCTGTCACCATCCTCAGCATTACAAATCTGGAGTTGGCTTATGGAGACACCATGTTCAACCAGACTCAAAACAGCACAGAGTTCATCAGGGCTTCTTGCAATGTCACCCTCTACCCCAGCCTCTGCTTCAAATCCCTGGAACATTTTGCTAACATGATAGATAGCAGCTCAATGAACCTAGCCCATGCTGCTCTAGCTGTGAGCCTAGTCCATCTTGACCAGGCACTGGTCATAATATCCAGGATGCGGTTCATGGCTATGAGCGCAGGAGAAGCAGGGGCCCTTAGAGACTGTATAGATAATCTCGCGGATTCGGTTGATGAGATGCAGAGGTCCATGCGAGAATTCAGGCACCTAGGCAGCGGGGCCGGCAACCTGAGGTTTCAGATCAGCAACATACAGACTTGGGTGAGCGCGGCTCTCACTGACGAGGACACGTGCTTCGATGACTTCGGCGGCGTCGATGGGAGCATCACGTTTACTGTGAGGAGGATGATGAGGAAGATTGAAAGGCTGACCAGCAATTCCTTGGCACTCTTCAACAAATTTGCAGATGATGTGATTCAAGGATTGATCCATTAGATAGAAGAGATGATATGCATGCTTCCCAGTTTGTGAGTGTGAGTGCTTTGTGTTCTTACCCTGTTGTTGAACTGCGGAGTAGATCCTTGTGAGTTGTGAAGTTTTTTCTAGAGAAAAACTTAGGAAGTTTTTTGCAGTTGACTGGCAAGGAGATCAGGTTTTCAATGGAGGCCTATCAGATTATGCCATATAAAGATGAAACCCTGGCATTGAATTCTTGACCTTCTTCAAATTGAACATCTTCAAGGACAACTCTCTAACCAGGTGGATGAAGCTCTTTAATTTTGACAGAAAACTTGAAAGCTAGAACCATCTTGTTTGATATGGGCAGCTGATCATTATCTTCAAAACTACTCCTTTATCCTCAAGGCCGGTTGATCCAATATGAAACCCCACCACATAAAATCACAACTTTGAAAGAAAGAAGTTTAAGAAATTTAATGTTTAATGTTCTAGGAATCATACTAACCATTGGAAAAAGGAGCCACTAATTGTTTCACGGTTATTTTTCTTCAATAGCATTTTCTCTTAATTACAGTAGTGGGCAGATCAATTGGCCAAAAATATAAGTTAACTGTGTCGTTGCGGCTTTCTGAGTTTGGGTAATAAGAATCACAATTCACTAAATTAATCACAAATTCATTAATAGCTCGTTTTACTAACGATCCTAAAAGAGATACCGGTAAAAACTAGTTAAGATTGTACTGATTAACCGGTTCATTTACTTAAATTTTGCTTTTCGTTTAACTGTCTTGCTATACAAGCTCCACTTTTTCTATGAATACTTCTTGACTATGACGTCATGCTTCTTGCTTATTGGAGTTCAACTGGCAAAAATAGTTTCTGTTGTGCTGCTGTGAACAAAATTGTTAACAGGCAATTCTTGAACTTGGGTAGGAGTAAAATGATGCATGTCAAGCAAATCGGATGTAAAAGCACTTCCAAGTTCTTTGCAGATCTGAATCTTGAAATGATGAATCTTAAAAATTTGGCCATGCCCCACGGTGGTAGTAATGATCAGGAATTGCTTTTTGCAGCTGCAAGTTGCAACTGCCTCCATGCGGATAGTGTGCATTTTATAAGATCTGTTGTAAAATTTAGACCTGAACTAAAAGTTAAGTCCCAAAACTGTCTGTTTGTATCCCATTCCTTTCTTCTGAAGTCATTATTTTAATAGTGGTTATCTCAGATTTGGCAAGAAAAGTCGAGCAACTGCTTTCTCTCTCTACGGCTAGATCCTTCGCTGTTTTGAACTCCCCAAAACTTCGATTAACTTTAGCAGCCCGTCCAGCTAGAAAGGGTGAGGCAAGGACCATCTTCTTCCTCGCTTCCCAAGATCGATCTCTCTATCACATTTGCAGACCTCACGGATGCTGCTGCGTACACAATTCCCCTTCTTGCCTTAAATCTGGAAGGTGTGTTAGGAGTCTGGACAATTTTGCATTGCCGTTGCATGTTGCAGATCTTTCATTGCAAGTCTGTTAGAGACCTGATCATTTAAATATTTGTTGTTAATAGAATATATAGACAAAATGCTGTTCTTCTTAAATTAGTTGTAGACTTGGATTGAGTAGTTCAGAATTCCGAAGGAGTAGCTTGTAAACATCACCCTGTGCAAGAGAATTACTTAATTTTCATCCTCACGTTAAGCCCAAAAGCGGAGAGTCCCTCATTAAATAAACAAGTGATTTTAAATATAACTACCAAAGCCAGGGTATGGTAGGACTATATATATATATATATAATACAAAAAATTCAACATTTAAATAAACAAATGATTTTAAAGAAAACCATTACATTTTAATGAACAATAACTCTAAAAATAAAATGAAAACTGAGTGGAAAAAAATAAATCACTTAAAATTAAGCAATTTGGATCAGTTTCATTCTAAAAAGTAGCCATGTGTTGGAGTATCCACTTTGAGTATCGATACAACAACACTGGCACATGAATTTTATTAAAGCACTCATATGATTTAGCTTATAATGATTGACAAATCGGTTATTGCAAATGATATTTGTATATAAGTGTATTTGCATATAAAGTATTTTGGAGGATGCTTGATCACTGTATATTTTAGATGCTTAAGCAGAAACAAGGATGATTTTTCCAATGATAAGATGATTGGGATGAAGCGCAATCGATTTTTTTTCTCAAAAAGGGCCTCAACATAAAAAAAAAAAGTGTTCATTTAACTGCATTTTGTGTATCAACTTGTTAGTTGTTAAGGCATTTTACGTAAAATGCTCTAACACCCAAGTTTTTCTTCGTGTAATGCATATCCCAACTCATGTTTAAAAAATTCGAATCGCTATCTTGCCTTTTTAATTCTTTCTGAAGTTTAAGAAAAGCATGCTCCTTTGAATCACTCGATGGTCATTTTCATGTCAGTCAATAGTGGAAATCTCCAAGCATCCAATGCGCAATTGCACCAGAGATAATTCTCTTTCTTTTAGTCTGGAGATCGACAAAAGAAAAGGACAAGAGGCTGATGGAAAATCAAAATAAATATCGACGGTCCGAACAAAAAAAGAAAAGGTCAAGGATAAAAATAGAATTTTTTTGTATCAGGCTATTTTGGACGTAGGGGTAGAGATAGAGATTTTTCATGAGGATGGTCAAATTATAGTTTTAATATTTTTTAATTTTTATATAAGATAAATAAAAATTTTAAAATTTACATATAAATTTTAGAAAAAAAAAAGTTTTGAACGAGGCAAAGCCCCTGGCTCCTCCCGTGTTTGGACAACATTACCAGGTTGGTCCAGTCTCTTCATTTTTCTGTCCTCTTCCCGATCGCTTTAGTTGAAAACTTTCCTTGTTTACAGTCATCAATATACGGAAAAGTCTCGCCATCCATGGCGGCGGAGTCACGTCAGCCAAGAGGCACCAGGCCGCACCTCGTCATTAAAAAATTTACATATTTTAGCACCCCTCTATACTTAGCTATTAATGAGTTATGGGCCTTCTTATTAGCTGGTAGTTCAATTTTTCATGGGTGCAATACATATGCATCTTAACGGCAAGACTTAGATTGTTTGAGTTCCACTAAGCATGTTGAATGTGCAAGCACAAGAAAGGCTTTGAGCTGAATGTAGCCGGCTTAGCTCGACTCCCAACTGCACCACAAAGGAAAATCATCATGTAAGTAACTTTTTCAAGAAACCAGAATCACGATTGACATTCATGAAAAGGATGGTCTGATCTCCGGCCTTTAAAGTCGCAGCAATCGAGCAAAACCCACTAAGTGAAAAGGAGGCTAAAACCATCTAAAATACACTTTGAAAGTTATGGGTTGTTCGACATTATAAGACTCCATCAATCTTTCAAATCTTTGGAACATATTCACAAGACATTTATAGATGATCCCTAATACCAAACGACCTCTCAGAAGCTGTTCGGTAACAGTTATGAATTTGTGTTAGAAAATGAGGCAGGAGTGTCCCATGAATCTTGTTCAATGTTTTGGGTATATTATCAGATAATCACAATATATTACTGTTGCTAACGGAATATTCAGAAACATTTTGTGATGTTGTTCCTCTCTTTATTGTGGACGATCCTTAACGATTATAAGATTGACATCTAAATAAACTACCAGTTTCTTTGTCCACAGAACAATTATGATTGCCAAACAGTAAGACATAGTTAATTCAGAAATATCCGATACAATCTGTCTGCAAGTATCTCCCAGCATGATAAAAACCACAAGAGAACAAGAATGTCCCGTTTTAATATTGTTCTGCTGATTTCCACGAATCTCCTTGTTACATGGAGCTCAGATGCAAGTACCAATACTCTTCCTGTTCGACTCACAAGTTTGGAAAAGGAGTTCCTAGGCCACGAAAGATGACAATGGACAGGTGGGGGTTCTCGCATGTTATCAAAAGTAAAGGTAATTCCAAATCAAACTTTTCCAGAAAAAAGGAACACGGGAATGCGTCTAATCTTTCTGCATGGTTCAAAATAAAAGCCTCAAAAAATGGTTTTGGAGAAAAAGAGAAGATTGAAGGAAGATAATTTCAAATTTGGCACCTAAGTTTCCTGCAGAATTGAAAGGCTATTCGCCATTCGGTACTATGAAGTTTTCAAAACCAGCCATGGATTTTTGGCCAGTAGAAGACAACCCAAACGGGTCTCTTTCTTCCCAGGCTTCGAACGCAAGGCCGGATCAATTTTGACTAATTTCGCAGCCGGAACGCACACGCATACATACACATTTCCTCCAAATTTTCAACTTTTATCTTTGGTTTCGGCTCGAAGAATCTCTCTACAGATGCAAGGCTGTTTCCTCATTTACAGAAAGCCATGGCCCATGATGCGTCTTTTCTACAGAGGGTTCGAGTTAAAATACCGACGGACGCTTTGCGAGTCGCTCGAATGGCAATCATTCACCATGGTTGCAGAAAATGAGGTCTCACGGGACACCAAGAGCCACCAGTATATAATCCAGGGAGGATTCTGTGGAGCCCCATCCATCTTCCCCTCACCAATACGCATATCGGTTCAGTTGGCAAGAAGAGAGGTGCTCCTCTTCTTGTTTTTCTTTTCAGAGAGAGAAGAAGAAAGGCGGTAAGGATCAGGAGGAGGGGCAATGGAGGCGGGAGCAGGAGGAAGAGCCATGGTGGTGATGACGATGGTGCTGGTGGTGGCGACGATGACGGGATCCCACAGAAGAGGGGTCGGCGTGCAGGCACAGCTGGACTGTCCTTCGAAGCTGGTATCTTGTGCGGATCCCATCAGCAACACGTCGATTAAGCCGGGGAAAGAATGCTGCAGCGCCCTCGCCGACGCTGTCAAGAACGATTTGAAGTGCCTCTGCGACGTCTATAACAGTTCCAGCATCTTCCAGAGCCTCAATATCAACGTTACTCGGGCTCTCGAGGTCCCCAGGCTGTGCGGCGTCTCTGGCGACCCCAGCCGTCGCAAGTCCGGTATGGTGTCAAAAGTCCAAACCCGAATGATGAAGATTCTCTCCCTCCTGCATCCGTATTTTGGAATAGCAGAAGTTTACTTATCGCACGAAAAATTGCTTTCTTTCTTAAACTGTATTACTTTGGCTAAGCACTGTCTAGCGTCTGTCCCTTTCCATGCTCTGGCCGTCTTTCGGCCTTCTGTGGTGGTTTTGAGTAAGTTTTATTCGTAAGTTCATTTGAAATGATGATCGGTCTTCGAATCGCCTTACGTTTTGGGATGTGGTTGCTTTTCCGCGTCTTCTTGGGAGTGTTGGGGTTACCAACCTTAGTTGGGCATGCGAGTCTTCTTTGTGTTCTTGGTGGTGGCGTCTGGCAATTGAGCATTCTCCCATCACCCACTTTATTAGTTCTAAATTCGACTTGCCTTTCCTTAGTGTTTGGAATAGTTTTATCTCTCACTTTTCGTGTGACATGCTTTCTGTCCTTTCTCTTTTCCTCCGCCTTGCCGACCTCTCATCGTCCGCACCCCCATCCTGGCCTCTTTCACCTACCCGTGAGTTCACTTTTTCCTCCTGCTACCTGGCCTCATTTGGTCATTTTGTTGCGTCGTTCCCTCCCCGTTCCCTTTGGTCCCCTGGCCCCTCACCTCGTGCCATTGCTTTTGTCTGGCTTCTTCTTACTGGCCATATCAATACATTTGACCACCTACAACGTCTTGGCATCAATTTGGCTAACCAGTGTCCCCTCTGTCTTGTCACGACTGAGTCTAGGGTCCACCTTTTTACTTCTTGTCTTTTCTTTTCTAGTGTCCTTACTTCTACCTAACCTTCCATTGTTCGTAACCTTCCAAACCCACCATCCATTCGTCTTCTTTTTCTCTTTTGTCATTCCCCCCACCTGTCTGCTTCTTGGGGTCGGAGGCCGTGGCTCATTTCAGCTTGGTGGCGCATTTGAGAAGAGCACAACAACAGAGTCTTCAGGGGTGCCTTCTCTTCGTCAGATTTTGTGGCCTGTCTTGTGCAAGGGGATGTCCAGTTTGCTATTAAATTGAGGCACTGCTGTACGTCTGCGGCTACGTGACTTTGTCGCCTCGTCTTTCTTCTCTCTTCTTGCCTCTCTTTTTCTTCTGTGCAATGTATTTATATTTCATCTTTTGCTCTTGTTTTTGCGGTTTGTTTTTGTATTTAGGGGATATCTTGTCCCAAAATTTTGTTATATATTCCCATTTTATCAGCTCTCTCTCTCTCTCAATATCTGCTGTTCTCTTTTGTCAATGGTACCTGCCTCCTCTCCGTCATCTTCCTTACCACCCAGTGGCGGAGGAACTCAGTCACTCAAATAATTAAAAAAAAATTACATTTCAAAAATTTAAAATTTTTAGTTGCATATTCTATTTTTTAAGTTGAGGTTTAGTTTGGCACTGAAAAAAATGTTGGATTTGTCGGTGTTGGCACCAAATAAAAAATTCTGACTCCGCTGGTGCTGGCACCAAATGCAACTTCAAGCTCTCTCTCTCTCTCTCTCTGCCTGAATTTTGAGTGGAAACTATGAAACATGATGGACAAGCTTTTTTTTTCTTCTTTACTTGAGATTTGTTACAAATAGGAGAGGGGAAGAGAGTTCTTGCAATCTAAGTCTGAGAATTTCCCATAACGTAATAGGTTTGTTTTGGACTCGTTCTCTTTAATGGAGGTGGCTGGACCATTTTCTCCTCAACAACTCGGAATGTTCAATAAAAAACAGGTACTGTATGTCAGCAATGGTGTGGAGCGAAAGACAGCAAAAACATTCAATAAAGGCTTTAATTCTATGGGCAGAGTTGGTGGTGAATCCTGTCCAGCCATTAGTTCCTTTCAAACTCTTAATTAATGGAACAATGATCACGTGAGTTCTCCCCCTCAAGCTATTCATGCAACACCAGGGTTATCACCCAAACAAATAAACCAAATTTTAAAACTCATTGAAAAATTGACTGTATGTCTAACTAATTTTAATTTGAAGTTTGAACTGAGGTCTCTGACATGGCTTTGAGTTTCATGCATACAAGTCGCCGGTCTTAGTTGTGGAGAAAAACTTGAACCTGCAATCTGCCTGATCTAGTTAGAAGTGCTTAGGCTTTGCAGTTCTAGTGAGAAAGCCAGGGAGATGAGTGTTCTTGGCTTGACTGAATTTGCTAAGTGCTGTTAAGAAAGATGTTTTTACCATTTGCTGGTGCCATTCTAATTGGGTCTGTTGAAATATGGTTGATACAGGTTCAGATAATAAGCAGGGGAATGGAGCATTGAGGTTGACATGGTCATTGAAGCCTTTGTGGGCGCTTGGTTTATTCTGGATGTCACTCATCATGATTTGAGCTGATACAGTGATACCCTTTTCACCTACATGAAAAGAATCCATTTACAGAGTAGCCTTCATTCATCTTTGGGCTGGTCCACTTTGGAGAGTGTAACTTGAGGTCTTCTCTCCTTGTTTTTATTTATTATTGTAGGGCATCACCTTATGCACTGTCATTTATGTTTTTACTAGTGGCTATGGTTCATGTTCGCATTGGTCTTGCTTTTGATGCTTCTTGGTTGCTTTCTGTTTGTTGTAATATTTGTCATTTGGAAATTTACTTTGTGAACCAATAGTCATGGTTTTGCAAATGTATTTTAGAAACTGAGTTCATGAACTCATGGGTTTGACAGTTCCTCCAATGGTTGGCAGCTGGGTTTATCTAAGAACTATCTATAGGGGTGCTGGGTTTATTGGTGGGTTTCACATAAACGATGTAAACAAAGTCTTTCTAAGAAAATTTCCCATGAGATTGGAACCATCACATGCCGAATAGACTGATTCAGAGATCCAATTGAATTGATTATAAAGCGGTAGGAGCTATTGTTGTATACAATCTTTAGAAAAGATAAACAGAGGGGATCCTGCAGGAAGAGGAACATTCACTTACTCCTGTATTATTGTGTGTCTGACTCTTATTGTTTGTTGTTCTTCGTCTTCCTTTACAATACTTCTTTTGCTTATGACGATATTGTCCACGACAATGTAAGGCCGTAAATACAAGCCCCTTGAACCTCACGAAGAACCATGTCTTAGTAGAGTTCCAAAAGAGGTTTTGTAACTCATGGCCAACTTTCACTAGATTGGTTATGACACTTTGGCGTTCTTAGTTCACACAATCTAAGGATCTCAAAATCGACCATATAGGCATTTCATCTATTCAGGGCTTGTTTGTTCGTCTGGACAGTTTGTCTATGGACACATGGTTTGAGGCAGGCAGTCAGCAGGATCTTCTATTATATACCATTCGTTCATAGTAACACAGCATGTTTGAAATGGATGTGCATGCTGAAACTATTTGTTCAGTATGTTTTTTTTCGGGCAGAAGGGAGATGTTAAAATTACATGTAGGACCATGTATTCTTTAGCATATTTGACCATGCTTCCCCCACAAATCATGTTATATTGTATTTCAAGTCTAACTATATTTCACACCTATTATTGTAAATATTATTATTTAATGTTAAATATTTTATGTTTACAATTATTTTGTGTAAATAAAATTATTGTGAATCCTACATCCCATGGTCTAATGTGTTTGATATTCCAAAATGTTGCTGGAATCATGGTATATGATCCTTACTGACTAAATGTGACCAGAACCAGCAAGGTCATTTATCATCTTCAGGAGCATCCTCCTGCATATCCAGATTTCAACTTTTGCTTCCCGTGACGAATGGTATGCAGGTGTGAATAATCAAATCTAGAATCCAAGAAAAGTTACCCACAATTTGCATTATAATTTGTCAAAATACGACATTTTCTTCACCTAAGAACAATATAAACAACAAACACGACATTGATCTTGCAATTAGTGGACTCGACAACATAATCGGATGATAGACCATTCTTTGTCAAGATACGATCGCTGTTAAAAATGCACGCTACAATGGACAGATTTCCTCCTTAAGGAAAGCTGATTAGTCCCATGATAGAAATACATGATCTAGAAAATGAAAGTGAAAAACTCATTTCAAATATATACCTGCACATGATGCAAAAGATTTGTGTTTTATTATGAACTAAAGAAGTTGACTCTCCTACGGTTCATCACATCTATTGGCATGAAACGGGAGCACTGCTTTAATGGCAGCATAAATGGTGGAATCATTTAAAAGTTTCAAGCATGGTCTGTCACCTTCTCCCTATTGCCTTTTGGGTTCAGTGGAGCTACACTAAGAAGAATGAGATGTTAACAATTCCATGGTTGATTATGTATTTTAATCCGAGGACACCTCCTTCAGTCTTGGCTTTATCACCAACCTATGCATACTTCTGCCCCACCCCAACCATAAACAGAAAATTTCATCAGAGTTTTTCTTGTGTTCAACCTGATTCTTGTTCCACCTCCAATGTTTTTAGCTGTTGCGGGAAAGGATGTAAAACACCTGAACTTGGATTCGATCCCAGTCTTTTACTGAAACTTACTTTATCAGAATATTCTAATGTAATAGAATTGATTCCGAATCGGATTTAAACTCTACCCGATAAAATGAATTGGATAAAAAACGCATATGATCCGACATTTATCGTTAATTTGCTTATATTTTAATCGAATCGCAGTTGGATATTGAACTTCAAAAATGAATCACTGACTCGTTAAGTTCATAATCAGTTTCAATTCTCCGTCTGTAGAACTGGGATCAGGATGATAATCAACTATACCTCATCCATGAGGTCTCCAATTGAGTAATCCCAAAATCAACACTCATCAATACCACCACCATGGCTCGAACTGAAGACGTGGTTACTACACACCACCTAACTCTATCTCTTGTACTACCCATCATTTGGTACGTACAAGACTCTTAGGTGTGAGATCCATAAGAAATCATATTGGTCATTCATCTTTCTTGTATACCTTATAAGATGTGGATTTTTATAGTTCTTCCGACCTTACTCTGGTTGCTCAAACCTCTCACACATGCAGCTCAATGTATTTCTGGATAGAGGACTTCAACTCCTCGATATATCTATATAAGAATGTGTTCAATCCGCCTAGTTCCTCGTCTTTTGTTAAAAATAAAAAGGATGATCTGCTTTTGCGTTTTGGCTTTTGCTGTTAAAAAGTGTATTGTCAGCACTCAGCATCAATTTTTGAACGGTGTAAACTGTTGATTTTCAGCAACGTCAATGTGGAACAAAAGCCGCAGCGGAAAAATCGAAGATCTATGTGAGTGGGCTTCATAAAACTTTTCAATGAGCGAAACAATGTTGTTTTTTCTAATTTTAATATGAAAGTGTGGCTTTTCAAAATTTCTAAAATTTTGTAAACAATTGATGATGCCAATAGTTGCTGCTGGTTTTTTTTTTTTAAAAAAAAACAAGATAGCCTCAAGGGGCTTGGGCTGCTTGGCAGACCTGCTCGGTCGCTAATAAATAGTTGGTTACTGGTTGGAGTGGCATGAGCATCAACTTCTTTATATTGGAGTGGAATGAGCATCAACCTCTTTGTGTTAATAAATTTGACACATGGATTAGGGATCCCATATCAAGCCCAGACCTCAGCCGTGGTGACAAAGCTGGGAGAAGACTTTACTCTTGACCATATCTACTTTTTCAGATATTCACATGTTCAGATTCAGATCCCGAATGCGGATGAAGAAAAATCATACCCTCTTTCCTGATAACAATCAGCTTTAGAATTGAATTATATTTAAAACAGCATTAAAATCAAATTGGCCAGACCATCTATGCAATGAATTGATTGGTTCAAGTATCCATCCAATCGATAAGGAATGAGCAAAAATATTAATATACAAACTGAAAAACTTAAAAGAGAAAAACACGTAAGCAAAATAATTGAAGTTCTTGTGTCTCACGCTTCTTTATCGGACGTGAAAGAATCGTAGAACGGTTTCCACCGTCAATTCCTGAAGTTCGGCTGAGCTCCACGGAGAAGGATTGAGTGGATGATTTCATCGGCTGCCAACTTTTGGTTCTAATTCTATACTGATCAGTCCCTATTTTTTTTCTTAATATTTCTATCTTCAATTGTTTGATAAGGACCAATTTCTATCATTTTCTAAAATACAACTACAGCAGATTCAAATAGTGGAAGTAATACTTTTCCCGACGACAAAAGAAGGCGGAAATTAAGTAGATATATGGTTGGTTCAAAATTTTCCAAAATTGCTTAAAGTTAAAGGTATGAGCATGAAAGGAAAATCTTCCAAGTGAAAGCAACAAATGCCAGCTAATGAAAGTTTGAGTTTCTTTTCTCCCGAGGGAGACTTGTCACCTGGTTACCTGGCTGCTTCTTGGAGTCACTTGAAAACTCTCCGGAAGTGACATTTCCGTGAACCTAGTGCCCGATTTGGGATAGACGTTGAGCTTTATAGTCGAGCAACCAGAGGAATGGTGGCGGTGGCAATTACCGGAAGCTCCCTGCGTTTTCTTCTCCATTGATCATTTGAAACAGGGGCTGTGGGAGCTCTTCGACCATGGGAGAGCTAAGAGGCAGATTTCAGCGGACGTGCATGATACTGTGTCGTCTTCCCTGCTGCAAATCGACAACCAGAGGCTCAAATCCATGTTAGTGTCATCGATCTCCACAATACTAGCTAGTTTGAGCGTTGTGTCCCAATCAGACTGCGCCATCACTGCTGACGCCCTCAACGATTTCCACCAGTTGGATCTAACGTTGTTGGTAGATCGGGTGAAACCTTCCGAATCACAGGATTGTAGGATCATTCGGCATAGACCTGCTGGTGATAGTGAAGAACTAATTACGATTCTCCATTGGATCGAGTGGTGACCTGCCGATTGTGAATCGATCACCATTTACTGTTACATGGGAGTTGATCTTTGTATTCTTACTTGCAACGAGGGATCATGGAGAAATCAGAAGGAAATCGAACGAATCCCGTCTCATTGAACTACTCCATGTTTGGTTCCCCTGTTTTGCCAACCAGTCTCTAATCAATTGTAAATCTGAAGCAAACAGGACCTGCTTCTGGCAAAGAAAAAATGGCATCATCTTCCTAGCATCCCCACGGTCAATCTGAGCTTAACGTGCTAAATCCGTGCCCAAACGAGAGAGAAATCGATCGATGAACAGTATGCTGTTTGGACCATTGTTCTGCCGCCTACCTTTGTCTGATCAGAGGCAAATCTGAAGAAATCTGGAGTTCCTTTCGACAAACGGACACTTGGAACACCTTCCCAACATCCCTGCGGAGCTTCTGAACTTGATTTGAGAAAATCCGATCAGTATCAAGGGAGATATCCTCATCAGGAGAATTCAGGCAGAAATCAGCGGTGATTTCCTGCATTCTCTGCCAGAACGACGGCAGCGACCCCAAATTCATCAAAAATTGAGGAAAACTTCATGGACAGTGATATGACTTTCTTATGGTTGATTTTCCATGATGTTTTTGCTTCATTGCTGTTGATTAATCCGTGGAAACATGCTTTGATTGGCTGGAAATGATATGAGATCAAGCGGCGGTCGTTTTCCTGCATTGACCTTGTTTTTGCTTGGCTTGAACCTGCGACCTGTTGGAGGAGAAAAGCTTCAACGACTTGACCTTAGAGAGCTGATTTTGATATGGTCTTTTGGGCGTCCTCTTGAGGATTTATGAGGAGAAGCATCACCGGATTGGGATTTAACCCCAGGAGTAGATGGAATTGGGCTGGAGCAAGCTTCGAATAATGCTGAAGCACGCGCGCTGCTGCCCTTAACTTCTCCTTTGTCTCCTCACGCTTAGATCATGATTCAATGACAACAAAGCATCAAGGACATATCAAGAACATAAATCAACTTGAGAGGATGGAGATTGTCACTTGGGTGAAAACCCAAATTAAAAGACAGATTTGAGTAGCAGCCAAGATCCCTCTCGCTGGTCTGGGTTATGTCTTCTCAGGCTTCACAAGTACTCAAAAATCCGCTAAAAATCAACCGTAGCTTCGATCAGTGCAAAATTTGGATTGTAGCACCCTTGGATATATATGCAGACATGCTCCAAAAGACAGATTTGAGTAGCAGCCAAGATCCCTCTCGAAGATTTTCCTTTCATGCTCATACCTTTAACTTTAAGCAATTTTGGAAAATTTTGAACCAACCATATATCTACTTAATTTCCGCCTTCTTTTGTCGTCGGGAAAAGTATTACTTCCACTATTTGAATCTGCTGTAGTTGTATTTTAGAAAATGATAGAAATTGGTCCTTATCAAACAATTGAAGATAGAAATATTAAGAAAAAAAATAGGGACTGATCAGTATAGAATTAGAACCAAAAGTTGGCAGCCGATGAAATCATCCACTCAATCCTTCTCCGTGGAGCTCAGCCGAACTTCAGGAATTGACGGTGGAAACCGTTCTACGATTCTTTCACGTCCGATAAAGAAGCGTGAGACACAAGAACTTCAATTGTTTTGCTTACGTGTTTTTCTCTTTTAAGTTTTTCAGTTTGTATATTAATATTTTTGCTCATTCCTTATCGATTGGATGGATACTTGAGCCAATCAATTCATTGCATATATGGTCTGGCCAATTTGATTTTAATGCTGTTTTAGATATAATTCAATTCTAAAGCTGATTGTTATGCATTCGGGATCTGAATCTGAACATGTGAATATCTGAAAAAGTAGATATGGTCAAGAGTAAAGTCTTCTCCCAGCTTTGTCACCACCATTCGGGGCTGAGGTCTGGGCTTGATATGGGATCCCTAATCCATGTGTCGCATTTATTAACACAAAGAGGTTGATGCTCATTCCACTCCAATATAAAGAAGTTGATGCTCATGCCACTCCAACCAGTAACCAACTATTTATTAGCGACCGAGCAGGTCTGCCAAGCAGCCCAAGCCCCCTTGAGGCTATCTTGTTTTTTTTAAAAAAAAAAAAACCAGCAGCAACTATTGGCATCATCAATTGTTTACAAAATTTTGAAAAGCCACACTTTCGTATTAAAATTAGAAAAAACAACATTGTTTCGCTCATTGAAATGTTTTATGAAGCCCACTCACATAGATCTTCGATTTTTCTGCTGCGGCTTTTGTTCCACATTGACGTGGCTGAAAATCAACAGTTTACACCGTTCAAAAATTGATGCTGACAATACACTTTTTAACAGCAAAAGCCAAAATGCAAAAGCAGATCATCCTTTGTATTTTTAACAAATGACGAGGAACTAGGCGGATTGAACACATTCTTATATAGATATAAAGACCAGATCAAAATCAGCTTTCTAAGGTAAAGTCGTTGAAGCATTTCTCCTCCAACAGGTTGCAGGTTCAGGCCAAGCAAAAATAGGGCCAATGCAGGAAAACAACCGCCGCTTGATCTCAGATCATTTCCAGCCAATCAAAGCATGTTTCCACAGATTAATCAACAGAAATGAAGCAAAAACATCATAGAAAATCAACCATAAGAAAGTCAAATCACCATTTATGAAGTTTTCCCCAATTTCTGATGAACTTGGGATCACTGCCGCTGTTCTGCCTGAGAATGCAGGAAATCACCGCTGATTTCCACCTGAATCCTTCCGATGAGGATATTTCCCTCGATACTGACCGAATTTTACTCAAATCAAGTTCAAAAGCTCCGTAGGGATGTTGGGAAGGTGACCTAAGTTTTCGATTGTCGAAAGGAGCTCCAGATTTCTTCAGATTTGCCTCTGATCAGACAAAGGTAGGCAGCATAACAAAGGTCCGAACAACATGCTGTTTATCAGTTGATTTCTCTCTGGTTTGGGCACAGATTTAGCACAGGTTAAGCTCAGATTGACCGTGGGGATGCTGGGAAGATGATCCCTTTTTTTTTTTGCCAGAAGCAGGTCCTGTTTGCTTCAGATTTATGATTGATCAGGGACTGGTTGGCAAAACAAGGGAACTGAACATGGTGTAGTTCAATGGGGTGGGATTCGTTCTATTTCCTTTTGATTTCTCCATGATCCCTTGTTGCAAGTAAGAATACATAGATCAACTCCCTTGCAGCAGAAAATGGTGATCGATTCGTAATCGGCAAGTCACCACTAAATCCAATGGATAACCGTAATCAGTTCTTCATCAGCAGGTCTACGCCGAATGATCCTACAATCCTTCGATTCGGTTTCACCCCATCTACCAACAACGTTAGATCCAACTTGTGGAAATCGTTGAGGGCGTCACAGTGATGGCGCAGTTCGATCGGCAACGCTCAAACTAGCAAGTATCGTGGAGATCGATGACACTAACCTGGATTTGAGACTCCGGTTGTCGATTTGCAGCAGGGAAGACGACACCGTAATCAGTATCGCGCATGTCCGCTGCTTCTCCAAACGCTGAATCTACCTCTCAGCTCTTTGGTGGTCGAAGAGCCTGCAGAGCCCCGGTTTCAAACGATCAATGGAGAAGAAAACTCAGGGAGCTTCCGGTAATGGCCATCGGCGCCATACCTCTGGTTGCTTGATTATAAAGTTCAACGTCTATCCCAAATACAGCACTAGGCTCACAGAAATGGCACTTCCGGGAGTTTTCAGGTGACTCCAAGAAGCCGCCAGGTAACCAGGTGACAAGTCTCCCGCAGGAGAAAAGAAACTCAAACTTTCTTTAGCTTTGCAAAAAGATAGGGTTACTGTTCATCTCAAAGCTTAATAGGCTGAGTGAACCGGTTCTAAACGTCTCGTCTCGAGACAACCAGAAAAACACACATGAGACAAAGCATAATAAACTGTACATAGACTCGGTTTGACCGATTCAGTTAACTTTATTAGACTTAAACCAAGCCAACTCCTCGGTCTAGGCTGCCGCCGCGTAGTCCCACCTGGGTCCAAACCCACTTCACCTAGAACCGGTCTAGGTGGCCTTCTCTCTGTCCGTCTCGGTCTTTCTTCCTGAAACTGTCCAGAACTCCTTAACGTCCTCTGTTGGCCTGAGTGTGACTGTGCTACCTGTCTGTCCTCAAACTGTTCTAGACATCTGGACGCTTTCTGTTCCTGTCCAGTATGTGCAGTCACCGTATGTCTGTCTCGGCACAGACTGCTCATGTCCCGAACACAGTGATCTGGTCTCTTGGGCTGAGTCCAGGGAACCTGTTCTGGATTCCTGAACATCTCCTGTTCTGGTCCAATTTGTCCAGATGCCGTTCCCTTGTTCAGGTACAGTCTGTCCGCGTCAAGGACGTAACCCCTCTAGTCCACCGAGCTGTGCCTTGGGCTTCTCTTCATGCTGATCCAGAGGTGCAGGGTCCTCTAAACTACGCTCAATTACGTGTGGCTCGGGTTTGGTGAGGAAGACAACCTCACTTCGCTCGAGCTCCTTTGCGCTCTCCACATCCTCGATCGCAACCAATGCACCCACTGTTGTTGCTTGAGGCGGAATAGCCTCCCTTGCATTCGAAACACCTGTTACAACTAAAGCAGGAGAAAGGTTAGCTTCACAATGCCTAATCTCGCCCTCAACTGCGGGCTCTTTGCCCGCGCGGCGAGAGCGCGCGACGCTCTCGTCTCTCGGCAAGCTCCAAGGGAGGCCTGTATCAAATCCACCCCCATTGAATTGAGCTTGTCCCCAAGCTCTTTCTTGGCAATATTCGAGGATGGACTGCACCTTCCCTTTGGCAATGCATCTTGTGGTGCCAATCTGATTCCGCTGCACAGCTGAAAAATGTGTTGGACAAGAATATGTTGTAGAAAGTGAGGTCACAGAAATTTCCGTGGACTACTGAAGAAGATCAAATTTTGGTGGCTTACATCTAGAAATTTGGTCACAGAAATTGGATGGCGCTCCCTAATCAAGCTGGTAAGTTCCCCAGTTGGGTTTTTCTCTGCCAATGTGCAGATAGAATAGGGTACATATCAATAAAGGACGGTTCTTCCCATATGGGAACATTTATAATCATCTTATGGGAAGCTATACGGGAACATTTATAATCATCTTATGGGAAGCAATAAGGGAAGAACCGTCCCTTATTGATATGTACCCTATTCTATCTGCACATTGGCAGAGAAAAACCCAACTGGGGAACTTACCAGCTTGATTAGGGAGCGCCATCCAATTTCTGTGACCAAATTTCTAGATGTAAGCCACCAAAATTTGATCTTCTTCAGCAGTCCACGGTCCTTTCTTGACCAAATTCCTATACCATTTATTTCATCCTTGACTGCGTGTCACTCAGGAATTTCTTCTCCGTCATTCCTTTATAAATTTGAACACGGAAATGTGGTTAGGCAAGTATTGCATTCTGACGGTGGGCATCACATACCCATTTTGTTACCTTCATGGGGTGGCATAAGTGGCGTGATGTTAGAGGACCTGTGTATGGAGAATTTTTGGTTTTAACTAGATGAATAGGCGTTGTTTGGTCTTATCAAATTAGTCGTAGTGGGATGAATCTAGACTTCTCTCATCCTCTCTAAGGTGAGTTTTCTGGTGAAACCAGGGAACCACAGCCCCACCGGTAACTTGTTTTATTCCTATTTCTGATGACCTTACTTCTAGTGAATGTGATGTCACATTATTAAATTGGCTTTGTAGAAACTGAGGTCAGATTAGATCATTAATGATTCATGAATAAAAAAACACTGAAAATGTGTGTTTACATAGCCAGAGACTGGCATGGCTCGACCAGTTCTAAAGTTCCCAGCTTTTGAGTCATTGGAAGGGCCTGACGATGATACGTTTGAGCTGTCATGAAGAAAAAAGATTTTCGTCAATGCTTTGTCTTCCATGGGAACTTTCTCCATTGTAATCTGGTTCTTTTGAATTATATTTGATTTCATTGTCTTCACTGCAGCAGGATGAAGGAGTGAGGCCTTGGAAAGCACTTTGGTTTATCATTTATGTGACGTAGTTCAGTATTTAGTCTAGATCATGCATATGGAATTTTTTTTGGATTTTCTCCTTGCATCTGTATTAATAGAGTGAGAATACAAACCTTCATCCTGTACATGAAGGATTGGAGAAACAGAGAATTGAAATCAACCACTATTTAGAGTCTGTAGACTGTGGTTTCTTGTAACAATGGTGATGGTAGTTTTATATCGATGATAATTTTTTAGAACTCAAAATAGCTTTTCCAGGATTTTCTTTAGATGGAGATATCAACCATCTGCATTTACAGAGCTGTATATTGATTTTTTATTAGGTTGCTGAAAAAACTAAACCCATTTTGTTTCCAAAAAGAGAAGCTGATCTTGGTCTTATATCAACACATTGTTCTGGGATACTGTTTCCCAAGGACCAATGTAGATATGAACGATGTTTAAGTCATAATCATGCATTATCTGCTTGTTGTATTCATTTGATATGTGTAGTGGCCACATAAATTCGATCATTTGATATTTAATGTAGAAATGAGGATAGAGGAACCAATTTTGTATGTGAGGATGCAGATAGCTGCATTTAAGCTTGAACAAGGAGATCAGAAGGAATGTAAAAAACTTCTTGACGAAGGGAAGAGCAGTTTGGACAGCATGACTGATATAGATCCTTCAGTTTATGCAAGCTATTATTGGATTTCATCGCAGTACCACAAATCTCGCCAAGAGTTTGCTGAGTTCTATAAAAGTGCTCTTCTTTATTTAGCATACACCACAGTGGAAACACTGTCAGGACCATTCAAACTGGTATCTCTCTGTCTCAGTCTCTCTCTCTCTCTCTCACACACACACACATGCACGTGCATTATGTTAAAATTGTCCATTGCCTAGACTAATAATTATTTCAGTCAATGTATACATTATATTTCGGCAATAATTGTTTGTTCTATTTAAGGGTTTCAACGTTCTGATCTCTGGAATATTTCGTACCAATGGCTCGGTCCATTGTTAAGTTACGTGGCTTCTGGTAATTGAGTATTTACCTCACCTAAACATTGACATATGTTTTTCACCGTGTCCATTTTGTTGGTTTGTAGTCATGACCTTTGTCCTTCCATCCATTGGACAACTAGCTTATAAGACAAATGTGCACACTGATGGAAACTGTTATAGAGTTGATGAAGCTTGACTTGTTTCACAGTCTTGATTCATTTAGCAAATGTTGCATTTTTGGGCATCATTGTTGTGGCAACATGGCAATTGTGGTTCTTTGATACCCAAAATCCTTTGGTGCTTATCTGATTATGCAGATGTACAACAATGGTGGTCTTGCATTCTTTTCTATCAAGACCCATCTGCATAATCGTGCAACTGTCTTTGGTGAAGCAGACAATGATGTATTTAGTCGTTTGCAGGCCACTTATGGGCTTCATTGTTTTTCGTCAAACATTCAGCTCTATACCAAGTTAAAAAATAAAGAAGAAGCAAAACAAATAAAAACCAACAATGAAAAATTCTTTTCATTGCATAGTTTTTCACCATGGAAGGCCACTATGAGCCTTGCTTATACAATGCATAGAACAAATTTAAATAGTTGAAGTTCCTATAATTTTGGCAACGATAAACATGGAAAATTAAATCTGATTTTTATGGACAGATTTTCTTTTTCTTTTATCATTAATTTTGATTGATTTTGTTGGGATTCTTTCCTTGAATTTCTTTATAACAGTTGCCTTTCAACCTTATCGTTAACACTATAATTTTGGCAACTATAAACATGGAAAACCAAATCTAATTTTTGTAAAAAGATTTTATTTTTCCTTTATCATTAATTTTGATTGATCTTGCAGGGATTCTTTCCTTAAATATCTATAAAACACTTGTCTTTCAACCTTATCATTAAGAGGACGAGACAAGGGTTAAAAGAACAACAATAGACCGTGTTCTCTCGTTCCTTCACGAACGTGACTCTCAACATAACGAGGGTTTCTCAGTGCATGTACAATTATGAAGATGGTATTGGTGTCTTGCAGTATGAGTCCATGGACCGTATCTACTCTCTCATTGACGAGGACATTGACACTGCCTAAGCAAACCACCAGTCGCTGTTTCCACTTTTAGCCATGTTGGTGCCCATTAATCGAATCCTACTTATGATGCTATATATCATCATGTAATAAAATAGGTACATTAATACGTTAAATTCAGTACACACACACACACATAGGCACCTAGCTATAATTTGTCTTTCTATGTGCTTCCAATCTCACCTTTACTATCACTAAAACTGGTTACTATCACTAAAACTGGTTGGATTTAGATAAATGGTGTTCTTGTTTGGTAATTTAAACTAAAAACTATTTCAGTAAAAATACATATATTGTACAAATGGGTCTAGGTCTCTATCAAAATAAGAGGAAAAAAAATTAACAAAGCATATATATACATAACGACCACTTATTATTTTAACACAAACTTTATTAATCTTTATGTTTTACACTATGGAAATCAACATAAAAGTGAGTTTTATAAGCTTAAAAGGATGTTATTGACTCTTGAGATATTATTTCTGCATCACAACGCCACTTTAGGTATATTTATGTTGTTTTCATGACTGAGATTCATGTCTATATTTTGTACGGAAATGATATGGAATGTTAAAGAGCGCAATACACTGTTTCTAATCATCTTTTGCAAGAGACCTTCTAGATCCCAAAAGCACTAACTTTCATAATTCATGTCCAAAGAAAACAAAAAGTGTCTCTCCAGAAGAACTTGACGGGTGCAAAAAGTAAGAGGAGAGACGACTCCTTCACTGCTACACATGTGGAAGATGCAATTCAACGAGAAAAAATTCAACGAGAAAAAATAAATGCAGATGACAAATCTTCTTTAAAATCATTTTACTGATCTAGACACTTCTGAAGCTACAATTACACAGCACTCTCCCATTGACATGTGCAGAAAAAAATGACCTGAACCACCCACCACCCACCGACGACCGGACACCTCCTTCTCCACCACCACCACCAAGGTTCACGTCGAGGGTCCCCACAAGACCTCAGCAATAATGGTAGCAGCCTCGGCGTCGGAGTCCACCGCCTCTCTTTACCTCCTCAGCACCTCCAGCTCGAAGGCCCTCTTCTCCCGCTCCCTCAGCCCCTGCCCCACCTCCAATTATATAGCAAACTTGGCCACACACCCATCAAATGAGTGTCTGCTCCAACCACCCCTCCTCCAAGTCTGCAAAAGGGAACCCTCCATCGCCACCATCTCCACAAGGAGTGGAGAAATCTTGCATTTCTTCACCACTCACACTGCCCAGTTCTTTCTCTTCATTGCCTCCTTTGTGCCGCCAAAGTACCCAATCTCCATAATGCAATCCAAAGCTTCTGATTTCAAACCCAGGTCTTCCGAATCCAAGGCCTTTATGATCTTGGGGAGCTCCCCGCTTTCGACAAAGGGGCTTTTAATGGCGAGGATCAAGCTATAGAGGACCCTGAGGCTGTTGGCGGAGCCCAATTCCACCAGGGCCGTTGCCATCTTGCTCATCACCACCTAACCCACAAACATGTCCTTGTTGTTCCTTTCCTCCCATATGAATATAATTCTTAGATTGTTTTTTATTTTGTTAAATCGATTGAGAAGATAGTCAAAAATTGCAACAGTTTCATAATTTGAAAGGAGCATGAGAAATTAACATATATGCATTTAAATGCACCTAAAACATCATTTCACAAATTTATAGATCCAATATAAAACATAGGGAGAATTGGTAGATTACAGGCCCCTAACTTGGGGATAAAAACCAGACCCTCTATTTTTTTGCTAAAATAAAACCATCATAATATGTTTATAAAAACTAATTTAATATAAAACATGTTTTATTTTTAGTTGTTTTTACAAACAAGGAAGATTTTTCCATGGTTAAAATTTAGATGTTATATTAGCCATTCAATTATATGTTTGATCACATGATTAAATTCAATAAATTATTAACTTAACGTATGTTTCTAATCATTTTATTCATGAGACCATAGCAGTAAGTAAGTTTAGATCACAAAAAAGGAAAAGTACTCTAATCATTGCATTTAAGCAGTGTGGTTTTTATCCCTAACCTAGTAATATAGGACATAAAAATTGCTTATGTAGTTACCTAACTAATTTTAATATTAATAAAAAATAACTAATTTGAATAGTTAAAAAAGAATTAGTAATCCTATATTGTATAATTAAAGAGACCAATAAAAATCAGTCAACATGCAATTTGTTGATATAAATGTTATTTTAATAAAATTTTCCATCAACCCAACTAATTTTAGCAATAAACTTGGCCTTAAAAATATTGAAATACATTAATTTATTTGTAAAACTCATAAAATCCAAAAATAGGGCAATATGAGCTGATTCCTAGCCAAACGAGCTTGACAAAAAAGTTGTTCTCCATTGAAAAATCCAAAATTTATGTGTATGGTTTTAATAATATCAAAAGGTAAGGCGTGTTTTCTGTTATTTTAACTTTTTATGTTCTGTTCACCAAGACCAAATATTACACAATTAAAATATCTCACAGCAACCACATGATCGATGTACCTCACCTTGTGGTTAAATATTTTTTAACATATTGTTTTTTTTAAAAATAATATAAAATTTAATTGACTGAATTTACTGGGTTAATTACACGACACCATTTACTTGGTTGACTCTTGGGCAATTCTTTTAGGATTTTTTCCAAGGATGGTATATAATTACCAAAATTGATCAAGGGTGAAATTAAAATGTTTGGAATTGTTAAATAGTAAAATTTTATTTTTCAAAATTTCAAGGGACCGTGCCGTGAACTCAAATTTGAGGTAGGCGAATAATGACTGGTGCTAAAAGATGTAAAGGTAAAGAAAATATACGGATAAAAATTAACTTGAAGGATGAAAGGAACATAAAATAATTATTATAAACACTTGTCTGAATATAAATGAGAGGGAAGGGAAGTAAATGAATTGTTAAATATGATAGTTTCTTGTTGATTAAGGAGATTACGTCAAATAATTTAAGATTGTTGTCAGTCTTTATAACATAGTAAGAAAATTTTTTCACTCTTTCAGATTCTTTTATCCAGGACTTAGTCTGACCTGCTCTTATATTTATAGCTTAGCAGGTTTAACTTTTAATTGTTTTTAAAATTTTAGAATCGGGTTATGTGGACTGGGAACAATTGTTACATTTATTAATTTTCATTTTATAAAACACAAAGATTTAATAGTGAAGAGTAAAAATCCAAAACGAATCAGATAAATGTAAACCCAGTAGCCAATCCAAATATCCGCTAGCTTGCTCTTTTCCGTTTACATCGAATAAGCAAACTATTGGCTTTTCACGTTGAGATATACAACTAACTAGCAGGTTGATAAAAGAATGTATTTCTTTTGTTAAAAAAGAAATGCAACCCATTTTTCATTTGTTAAATGCATTTGTTGTTGTTGTTGATGTATATACATGTCACCTTAGCTGTTTCTTCCTCAGTTTATAATCTACTCATCATCAACTCAAACACAAGATGGAACTGGTAAATTCAAGTCCGGTTCCTCACACTTAGAGGTCGTTTAATGACCACATGACACGCGAGACAAGACACGTGTGTCCTGTATAAATAATTTTTTTTTTCATTCTGTTTCAAGCTAACCTTTAGAACAGACTAGACAGAACACTTCCTCTCTCGCCCCGAACGACCACGAGCCTTGACCCCGAGCCCTCGATGCCACCTTCTTCTCCTCCACACCCGCCCCCATCTCTCCACCCTTTCTCCTCTTTTCCACCCCCGAGCTGCCTTTCTCTTTCATCTCTGTCCCCGAGCTACCGTAGCCTTTTTTATTTCTCTCATTCTTTTCCATTGTCTGAGCTGTCCTAGCCCTTTCTGTTTCTCTCTTTCTCTTTCTCTTCCGTCTCTACAGGAGGAGACCCCCCATACTTTCCTTTGTGCTTCTTCCTCTTCTTCATCAGCTGAACGGAGTCATTGAGTTATCTGCCCGATGCTTTCCTTTGCACCTTCTGTCTAAGGTGCCATGAAGGACTGTGTGGAAAATGTGGCCCGACTCCATAGACATGTTGAAGCAATCACTTGGGGGAGATGGAGAACCTTAGACAGAAGCAATGGGGGCTGGAGATGAATGATCTGCAGAAGTGTGTCAGCGCGGCGCTTACCAATGCCGACACCTGTGCCGACGGGTTCTCCAGCGAAGCCATGAATGGTCCGGTCAAGGAGACCGTCCGAGCAAGTATCCTTACCGTGGCTCCGTTGACTAGCAATGCCTTGGATTTCGTTAACAAGTTGTCACAAACTAAAGATGGGATAGTACACTCAAGCCCCCTTGTGTGAGTCATTAGATAGGTCAATTAGTCATCTGTGCTCTCTCTCTCCTCTCTCTCTCTGGTGCCAACAAAATCTCCATATACCTGTGATGGAGCTAAACTTAAGACCTTAAAGTTGGAAATAGTATTGGATGCGTTTCTCTTGAAAAGAAAAAGGAAATCCATGAACCCATCGGGCAATTAGTCTATGTATCTATTTATTTATATATAGATGTTTATCTATCTATGCATATTCATGTGCTTAGAGATGCATTAAGAGACGTATTTAATAAGCATATCTAGAGACGTATATAATAAGCATCAATCTTACTTAAGCAACAACTTGTTTAATTCATGATAATAAGTATTGATAGCGCATTTCTCCTGTTTTTTTCTGCTTAATTTAATCTGCAAAGAATCAAGATGGGGAGGGAGGATACACTATCACATATTAGTTGGCATTAAGATATAAAGGGTGAGAAACAATGCACATAACGATCAGCTCAAAGAATTAAGATACTAATAACATATTTTCTCTCTCACTCTCTCTCTCTCTCTCTGTTTGTGTGTGCCATTAAATCGAATTAATTTGAGGAGGCAGTGCTTGGACGTCGAAGATGAGCGATAATGCACTTAATTTGCATCCTTATCAATCGTTTTCATGGTGTGAGTTATTGATTAATAAAACGACGTGCTAAAACAGAAAGCTAGAAAATGTGAAGAGAAGAATGTAGCACATCGTGGACGAGCAAGGAGAAATTGCGCTATCGGGCTTTTTTGATTAATTTGCAGTGTACTTCTTTCATTGTGACCCGACCCGGCAAATTAATTTTCCTATTTATGGAACTTGTACACTTTTAAACACCGTTATCAATAATGCTCGGGATTGGAGCGTGTCGGCCGATACAAATTTGGAATCGGCTCCCAGCCTGTATACGTTTTCAGTTTTTTTTCCTATATAAATTTTAAATTATTTTAAAGTATTTTAACATTTTCAAATATATATATATATATATAATAATATATATATATATATATGTATATGTATATATATATATAATTATAATGATACGTATCGGCCAATATGCTATAGGGTCGAACAAATTGGTGTGGCGCTATACTATTATTTGCAACCTGAATTTAAACAATAAAATATTTATGATCTTGTTATTATAAATCATGATAATTGGCAGAATATCATAGTCAAGCACTTTACGAACTGAGTTTATGTTTATCTTAAAGAAGGACTTGTACGGGATTTTATTGCTATGCCTTTCTTTAATTTTTAATATTTTTCAAGTTAAATAGTTGGAGGGGAGCATGATGAATGCCAATTAAGTTGAAAACTTTTAATATCAACTCTCAACTCTATCGATTACGCTAAGTTTTTTTAAACCGTGCAATTCCCACCTATAGATGTTTTTGTGAATGTATTTCCTAGGGTTTACACAAATTGGATACGGTTTTCTCGAATGACGTTGAATCGAGTTTCAACTGAGAATTCAAACTTTTTTTTGGTAGTTGTGCACCAAAAAATATTTTGGGAATCATGAAGGATTATTTTGAAATATTTCTGCACTACTGAACAATATTGCTGCCAATTAATCCACTTTGGATCGGCTGGAAATGGGTCAGATCTGGTTAGAGGGTCCTAGCTTTTTTTGGGCCAATCCCATATAGACCGGACTGGATCCCTATATATATATATATATATATATATATATATATATATAAACGGAAGAGTTTACAAATCCTACCGCAACAAAACAAAATGCAAGTCTTGAATGAATTGGTTAAATCTCTGGTTCAAGTTGAACTAAACCCTTGTTGTCAAAAAGCCAATTTTTCAGGGCAACTAGTAGTAGCCTGATTTCTTTATTACCCATATCGTAGAACAATGAACGCAGAAGAACAATGAACATGACATGCTTCACTACAGCAAGAAAAACATGATAGCTTACTTTTCCTAATGCAGTTGCTTCAGGTAAAAGTTTGAGGAACTGTCTTTCGCTTTAGTCAGCAACGTCACATGCCACTCCTAAAATCATGCAACAATCACAGGGTAGATGATTGAGACTTGAAGCTGAAGCCAGTTTGATTTGGTTCAAGGTCCAGCTCTATTTGTGCCTTGTTCTACTCCACATGCTATTTGAACTAAAATATTGATATCACCACCAACCATGCAAGGACACATTATATCGTGGCTCTCATTTGGTCAAGGACCATTTCACATCAATTGATCGACATTTTTGAATACTAACTTATTGAAAGTGGTCCAAAGATAAGATCGAGACCAGGCATGAGCAAGCCATGCCAAGTTGGGAAATCCAATGAATTAAGGCTTTTACATTAGGGCAGGTTCTATGGAAGACATGTAAGGGTCATTAGAGTTAGACAATGAAAATAGTAAACCCGTGAATATGCCCTAAGGATTGGGGTGAATTCATGAAACATCATAATGTTTCATGAATATGCCTTCAAATTTAATATGAATTCATAAAACAGTTTATTACATTAATGTTTCATGAATATGCCTTCAAATTTAATATGAATTCATAAAACAGTTTATTACTGTTCTCATTGCTAAACAATCCCATATAAAATTGGCTGTTGGTTCAGCAGCCACAACTAGGACCTTTCACTCGTCTGCATGGTTTTGGTAGTCTGTGTAAGGCTTCCACTGCAAGAGCCTTCTTGAACAACAATTTAAACTAATGGTCATGGTAACAGCCATGGCCAATGGAGCACCCACCTGTAAGTACTCTGGTGATAGATGATTTTGCATGTTGGCAGTTAGTTATTTCTCCCAGTAAATCAACATAAGATGATTGCTAACTTAAGGCAAAGTTTATGCAGGTGTAATTGGTTCCACTAGAGAGGTGTCACATTAATGCAGTCACTTCCTATGAGTAACACTAGAGCAATGTGTAGCAGTTCCCATTAGAGGACAGTGAATAAGAAGAAAATTGTATTGTTAAAGCAAATTTCCCTACAGCACGTGTTCCAAGAATCTTATGTTCACATTTCAAGGAACATCTGTATTTGGATCCCACAATCAAATGGTTGACATAATCACACCGTGTTTCATGGACCAAGGACATGGCGTTCTGTAACACAAGTTTTAGCAACCTGTCTTCTAGAAGCACAACGTTCTTACCAAATGTCTTTTTGTAAGTACTACTGGTTCTACCAACCACACTGCTTTATAGAGAAAGGAAAGTAATAGTTCAATGACTAAATCTTCTTTCCTTCCACCAGCACTAAGAACACTTGGAGCACATAAACGTCATTTGGCGAAGAGATACTCTCTAGTGGTCCCTTGAACCTGCTCCAAAGAGTGAGGAATATTCATGAAACAATAGGTCTAGTGTTACATGAATCTACTTCAATCTTTGGGTAGGTACATGGGATGCTCACCAAGCGTTCCTGCTATCAAACAACTTCTATAGAACAAGTTACCTTACCTTGGTACTCTGCATAAATGGTGGAACTGGTTTCCCAGTATCGATGCTCATTTGTACCCTTGTCCTTAGCATGCAACAAAATGAAACAGATAATTAAGTTTGCAAACCAAACATGCTACCATCCTGCCCCGATGTAATGATACTAAGCAAACAGCTATCGTAGAAAAAGACCAAATACGAACTGCTTCGGGAAAGAAGATTCAGCTAGGTTGCCAATCAATCCAGACAAAAATTTCTGGTCTTTTTCCTGGTGACTCTTTAGACGCTAGTAAATTTCCAATCCAACTGCCTCTGCACTATATAAAGTTCCTCATCTCTGTTCGAGGAAAGACAAAATAAGAGCAACAGCATGAATTTCCTCCCTCTCTCTAGATCTGTAATCATATTGTCTGTCACCATCCTCACCATTACAAATCTAGAGTTGGCTTATGGAGACACCATGTTCAACCAGACTCAAAACAGCACAGAGTTCATCAGGGCTTCTTGCAATGTCACCCTCTACCCCAGCCTCTGCTTCAAATCCCTGGAACATTTTGCTCACATGGTAGATAGCAGCTCAATGAACCTAGCCCATGCTGCTCTATCTGTGAGCCTAGTCCATCTTGACCAGGCACTGGTCATAATATCCAGGATGCGGTTCATGGCTATGAGCGCAGGAGAAGCAGGGGCTCTTAGAGACTGTATAGATAATCTCGCGGATTCGGTTGATGAGATGCAGAGGTCGATGCGAGAATTCAGGCGCCTAGGCAGCCGGGCGGGCAACATGAGGTTTCAGATCAGCAACATACAGACTTGGGTGAGCGCGGCGCTCACTGACGAGGACACGTGCTTTGATGACTTCGGCGGCGTCGATGGGAGCATCACGTTTACTGTGAGGAGGATGATGAGGAAGATTGAAAGGCTGACCAGCAATTCCTTGGCACTCTTCAACAAATTTGCAGATGATGTGATTCAAGGATTGATCCATTAGATAGAAGAGATGATATGCATGCTTCCCAGTTTGTGAGTGTGAGTGCTTTGTGTTCTTACCCTGTTGTTGAACTGCGGAGTAGATCCTTGTGAGTTGTGAAGTTTTTTCTAGAGAAAAACTTAGGAAGTTTTTTGCAGTTGACTGGCAAGGAGATCAGGTTTTCAATGGAGGCCTATCAGATTATGCCATATAAAGATGAAACCCTGGCATTGAATTCTTGACCTTCTTCAAATTGAACATCTTCAAGGACGACTCTCTAACCAGGTGGATGAAGCTCTTTAATTTTGACAGAAAATTTGAAAGCTAGAACCATCTTGTTTGATATGGGCAGCTGATCATTATCTTCAAAACTACTCCTTTATCCTCAAGGCCGGTTGATCCAATATGAAACCCCACCACATAAAATCACAACTTTGAAAGAAAGAAGTTTAAGAAATTTAATGTTTGATGTTCTAGGAATCATACTAACCATTGGAAAAAGGAGCCACTAATTGTTTCACGGTTATTTTTCTTCAATAGCATTTTCTCTTAATTACAGTAGTGGGCAGATCAATTGGCCAAAAATATAAGTTAACTGTGTCGTTGCGGCTTTCTGAGTTTTGGTAATAAGAATCACAATTCACTAAATTAATCACAAATTCATTAATAGCTCGTTTTACTAACGATCCTAAAAGAGATACCCGTAAAAACTGGTTAAGATTGTACTGATTAACCGGTTCATTTACTTAAATTTTGCTTTTCGTTTAACTGTCTTGCTATACAAGCTCCACTTTTTCTATGAATACTTCATGACTATGACGTCATGCTTCTTGCTTATTGGAGTTCAACTGGCAAAAATAGTTTCTGTTGTGCTGCTGTGAACAAAATTGTTAACAGGCAATTCTTGAACTTGGGTAGGAGTAAAATGATGCATGTCAAGCAAATCGGATGTAAAAGCACTTCCAAGTTCTTTGCAGATCTGAATCTTGAAATGATGAATCTTAAAAATTTGGCCATGCCCCACGGTGGTAGTAATGATCAGGAATTGCTTTTTGCAGCTGCAAGTTGCAACTGCCTCCATGCCGATAGTGTGCATTTTATAAGATCTGTTGTAAAATTTAGACCTGAACTAAAAGTTAAGTCCCAAAACTGTCTATTTGTATCCCATTCCTTTCTTCTGAAGTCATTATTTTAATAGTGGTTATCTCAGATTTCGCAAGAAAAATCGAGCAACTGCTTTCTTTCTCTACGGCCAGATCCTTCGCTGTTTTGAACTCCCCAAAACTTCGATTAACTTTAGCAGCCCGTCCAGCTAGAAAGGGTGAGGCAAGGACCATCTTCTTCCTCGCTTCCGAAGATCGATCTCTCTATCACATTTGCAGACCTCATGGATCCTGCTGCGTACACAATTCCCCTTCTTGCCTTAAATCTGGAAAGTGTGTTAGGAGTCTGGACAATTTTGAATTGCCGTTGCATGTTGCAGATCTTTCATTTGCAAGTCTGTTAGAGACCTGATCATTTAAATATTTGTTGTTAATAGAATATGTAGACAAAATGCTGTTCTTCTTAAATTAGTTGTAGACTTGGATTGAGTAGTTCAGAATTCCGAAGGAGTAGCTTGTAAACATCACCCTGTGCAAAAGAATTACTTAATTTTCATCCTCTACGTTAAGCCCAAAAGCGGAGAGTCCCTCATTAACTAAACAAGTGATTTTAAATATAACTAACTACCAAAGCCAGGGTATGGTAGGACTATATATATATATATATATATAATACAAAAAATTCAACCATTACATTTTAATGAACAATAACTCTAAAAATAAAATGAAAACTGAGTGGAAAAAAATAAATCACTTAAAATTAAGCAATCTGGATCAGTTTCATTCTAAAAAATAGCCATGTGTTCGAGTATCCACTTTGAGTATCGATACAACAACACTGGCACATGAATTTTATTAAAGCACTCATATGATTTAGCTTATAATGATTGACAAATCGGTTATTGCAAATGATATAGTGTATTTGCATATAAAGTATTTTGGAGGATGCTTGATCACTGTATATTTTAGATGATTAAGCAGAAACAAGGATGATTTTTCCAATGATAAGATGATGGGGATGAAGCGCAATCGATTTTTTTTCTCAAAAAGAGCCTCAACAAAAAAAAAAAAGTATTTAACTGCATTTTGTGTAGCAACTTGTTAGTTGTTAAGGCATTTTACGTAAAATGCTCTAACACCCAAGTTTTTCTTCGTGTAATGCATATCCCAACTCATGTTTAAAAAATTCAAATGGCGATCTTGCCTTTTTAATTCTTTCTGAAGTTTAAGAAAAACATGCTTCTTTGAGTCACTCGATGGTCATTTTCATGGCAGTCAATAGTGGAAATCTCCAAGCATCCAATGCAAAATCGCATCAGAGATAATTGTCTTTCTTTTAGTCTGGAGTTCGACAAAAGAAAAGGATAAGAGGCTGGTGGAAAATCAAAATAAATATCGACTGTCAGAACCAAAAAACAAGAAGAGGTCAAGGATAGAAATAGAAATTTTTTGTATCAGGCCATTTTGGACGTAGAGGTAGAGATAAAAATTTTTCATGACGATGGTTGAATTATAGTTTCAATATTTTTTTACTTTTCATATAAGATAAATAAAATTTACATATAAATTTTAGAAAAAAAAAGTTTTGAATGAGGCAAAGCCCCTGGCTCCTCCCCTGTTTGCACAACATCACCAGGTTGGTCCAGTCTCTTCATTTTTCTGTCCTCTTCCCGATCGCTTTAGTGGACAACTTTCCTTGTTTACAGTTATCAATATACAGAAAAGTCTGGCCATCCAGGGCGGCAGAGTCACGTCAGCCAAGAGGCACCGGGCCGCACCTTTTCATTCAAAAATTTACATATTTTAGCAGCCCTCTATACTCAGTTATTAATGAGTTATGGGCCCTCTTATTAACTGGTAGTTCAATTTTCATGGGTGCAATACATATGCATCTTTAACGGAAAGACTTTGATTGTTTGAGTTCCACTAAGCTCGTTGAATGTGCAAGCACAGGAAAGGCTGTGGACTGAATTTAGCTGGCTTAGCTCGACTCCTAAGCGCACCAGAAAGGAAAATCATCATGCAAGTAACTTTTTCAAGAAGCCAGAATCACGATTGACATTCATGGCCGACAAAGAAAAAGATGGTCTGATCTCCGGCCTTTAAAGTCGCAGCAATGGAGCATAACCCACCACGTTGATGGGCCAACTTCTTGGTCCAAACGCGTGAAAAGCCCGTCAGAAAAGAAACTTCAGCCTTAGACCAATCATCTCTTCTAACAAAAAATGGAAGAGAAACTCTGCTCAACTTCCCAGTCCGATTGTCTCCAACAAGTCAAGTAACTGAATGATCACGCCAATACGTACTTAAAACACCATTCCCTCACTTCACTTTCACTTTGCCCCAACTTTATATCAAGTCATCCAAGTTGGTTAGGGCGTGCACCCTGATGTTAATGAGGTCCTGAACAAGCCAACAGGAACTCCTCCTAATTCTTTAAAAAGATTGAGGTTAATCACCCAGTTACAAGTTACAGCGCACTAGAGTTAGCATTCCAAGACACCAAAACAAGGCCTGATACGGATGGGAGAAGGGTGGGGGTTTCGGTTTTGAGGCAGAAGATAAAATCATATATATTTCTTTTGGTTAACACCAAGTAAAAGGGAGGCTGAATCCTAGAAGGTAAACCATCTAAAATGCACTTTGAAAGTTTATGGGTTGTTTGGCATTCACTTTATATAAGTGTTCATGAATCCTTTCAATCTTTGAAACATATTCATGAGACATTCATAGATGATCTCCAATACCAAATGACCTCTTAGAAGCTGTTCGGTAACAGTTATGAATTTATGTTAGAAAATGAGGCATGAATCTCCCTCAATGTTTTGGGTATATTATGAGATAATCACAATATATTACTGTTGCCAAACGGCAGAAACATTTTTTTGATGTTGTTCCTCTCTTTATTGTGGACGACCTAAGAAAGTCCTTAACGATTATAGGATTGACATCTAAATAAACTACCAGTTTCTTGTCCACAGAACAATTATGATTACCAAACAGTAAGACATATTTAGTTAATTCAGAAATAATCCGATCCAATCTGTCTGCAGGCATCTCCCAGCATGACAAGAATGTCCCATTTCAATATTGTTCTGCTGATTTCCACGAGTCTTTACTTGTTACGATGGAGCACAGATTCAAGTACCAATACTCTTCCTGTACAACTCACAAGTTTGGAAAGGGAGTTCCCAGGGCCACGAAAGATGACGATGGACAGGTGGGGGTTCTCGCATGCTTTTCAAAAGTAAGGGTAATTCCAAATCAAACTTTTCCAGAAAAAAGGAACACGGGAATGCATCTAATCTTTCTGCATGGTTCAAAATAAAAGCCTCAAACAATGGTTTTGGAGAACAAGAGAAGGTTGAAGGAAGATAATCTCGAACTTGGCACCTAAGTTTCCAGCAGAATTGAAAGGCTATTCGGTGCTTTGAAGTTTTCAAAACCAGCCATGGATTTTTGGCCAGTGAAGACAACCCAAACAGGTCTTTAGAAAGCTCTTTTTTCCCGCTTCGAACGCAAGGCCGGATCAATTTTGTCTAATTTCGCAGCCAGAACGCACACGCATACATACACATTTCCTCCAAGTTTGAACGCACACGCATACATACACATTTCCTCCAAGTTTTCAACTTTTATCTTTGGTTTCGGCTTGAAGAATCTCTCTACAGTTGCATGGCTGTTTTCTCATTTACCGAAAGCCATGGCCCATGAGGCGTCTTTTCTACTGAGAGTTCGAGTTAAAAAATACTGACGGACGCTTTGCGAGTCGGTCGAATGGCAATCGTTCACCATGGTTGCAGAAAAAGAGGTCTCACGGGACACCAAGAGACACCAGTATATAATCCAGGGAGGGTGCTGTCAGCTGTGGAGTCCCATCCATCTTCCCCTCCCCAACACGCATATCAGTTCAGTTGGCAAGAAGAGAGGTCCTCCTCTTCTTGTTTTTGTTTTCAGAGAGAGAAGAAGAAAGGCGGTAAGGATTAGGTGGAGGGGCGATGGAGGCGGGAGCAGGGGGAAGAGCCATGGTGCTGATGATGATGGTGCTGGTGGTGGCGACGATGACGGGATCCCACAGAAGGGGGGTCGGCGTTCAGGCACAGCTGGATTGTGCTTCGAAGCTGGTATCTTGTGCGAATGCCATCAGCAACACGTCGATTAAGCCGGGGAAAGAATGCTGCAGCGCCCTCGCCGACGCCGTCAAGAACGAGCTGAAGTGCCTCTGCGACGTCTATAACAGTCCCAGCATCTTCCAGAACTTCAATATCAACGCTACTCGGGCTCTCGAGATCCCCGGGCTGTGCGGCGTCTCTGGCGACCTCAGCCGTTGCAAGTCCGGTATGGAGTCAAAACCCCAATCTTCCCCAACTGCGTTTTCTTCTCTCCCTTCTTTTTGAGGTTTTACTGGAGAAGATGAAGATTCTCTCTCTGTCTCTTTCTCTCTTGCTGAATATATGCTGTTCTCTTTTGTCAGTGGCACCTGCTCCCTCTCCATCATCTTCCGCGGCACCAAATCCAGCTTCAGGTTCTCTCTCTCTCACACACAGTCTCTCTCTTATGGCCTGAATTTTGACTGCGAACTTATGAAACATGATGGACAAGCTTTTTTTTTTTCTTCTTCACTTGAGATTTGTTACAAATAGGAGACAGGAAGAGAGTTCTTGCAATCTGAGTCTGAGAATTTCCCATAACGTTATAGGTTTGTTTTGGACTCGTTCTCTTTAATGGAGGTGGCTGGCCCATTTTCTCCTCAACAACTCGGAATGTTCAATAAAAAACAGATACTGTATGTCAGCAATGGTGTGGAGCGAAAGACAGCAAAAACATTCAATAAAGGCTTTAATTTTATGGGCAGAGTTGGTGTTCCTCTCAAACTCTTAATTAATGGAACAATGATCACGTGAGTTCTCCCCCAAAAACTATTCATGCAACACCAGGGTTATCACCCGAACAAATAAACCAAATTTTTATCACTCATCGAAAAAACTGACTGTATAACTAATTTTGATTTGAACTGAGGTCTCTGACATGGCTTTGAGTTTCATCCAGACAAGTCGCCGGTCTTAGTTGTGGAGAAAAGCTTGAACCTGCAATCTGCCTGATCTAGTTGGAAGTGCTTAGGCTTTGGAGTTCTAGTGAGACAGCCAGGGAGATGAGTGTTCTTCTTGGCTTGACTGAACTTCTTAAGTGCTGTTAAGAAAGATGTTTTTACCATTTGCTGGTGCCATTCTAATTGGGTCTGTTGAAACATGGTTGATACAGGTTCAGATAATAAGCAGGGGAATGGAGCTTTGAGGTTGACATGGTCATTGAAGCCTTTGTGGGCGCTTGGTTTATTCTGGATGTCACTCATCATGGTTTGAGCTGATACAGTGATACCCTTTTCACCTACATGAAAAGAATCCATTTACAGAGTAGCCTTCATTCATCTTTGGGCTGGTCTACTTTGGAGAGTGTAACTTGAGGTCTTTTCTCTTTGTTTTATTTATTATTGTAGGGCATCACCTTATGCACTGTCATTTATGTTTCTACTAGTGGCTATGGTTCATGTTGGCATTAGTCTTGCTTTTGATGCTTCTTGGTTGCTTTCTGTTTGTTGTAATATTTATCATTTGGAAATTTACTTTGTGAACCAATAGTCATGGCTTTGCAAATATATTTTAGAAACTGAGTTCATGAATCCATGGGTTTGACAATTCCTCCAATGGTTGGCCGATGGGTTTATCTGAGAACTATCTTTAGGGTTTCTCTGTTTATTGGTGGGTTTCACATAACGGATGTAAACAAGGTCTTTCTAAGAAAACATCCCATAAGATTGGAACCATCACAGGCCAAATTTCACTTCCAATGGATTGTCGATCTCATTCGGCCCACTTGTTGAAAATTGAATGGCCAGCTTATAATTCTGTGAATAGACTGATACAGCGATGCAATTGAATTGATTATAAAGCGGTAGGAACTATTGTTGTATACAATCTTTAGAAAAGATAAACAGAGGGGATCCTGCAGGAAGAGGAACATTCACTTACTCCTGTGTTATTGTGTGTCTGACTCTTATTCTTTGTTGTTCTTCCTCTTTCTTTACAATACTTATTTTGCTTATGACGATATTGTCCACTACAATGTAAGACCGTAAATACAAGCCCCTTGAACCTCATGAAGAGCCATGTGTTTGTAGAGTTCCGAAAGAGGTTTTGCAACTCATGGCCAACTTTCACTGGATTGGTTGTGACACTTCTGGCATTCTTAGTTCACATAATCTAAGGATCTCCAACTCGACCATGTAGGCATTTCATCAATTCAGGCTTGTTTGATCCTTACTGACTAAATGTGACCAGAACTAGCAAGGCCATTGCTCATATTGAGGAGCCTCCTCCTGCATAACTAGATTTCAGCTTTTGCTTCTCGTGATGAATGGTATGCTGGGTGTAAATAATCAACATAGAATCCAAGAAAAATTACTCACAATTTGCATTATAATTTGTCAAAATATGACATTTTCTTCACCTAAGAACAATATAAACAACTGTGGATGTTACAAATACTGTACAAATACGTCATTGATTTTGCAACTAGTGCACTCGACAACATAATCGGATGATAGACCATTCTTTGTGAAGATACGATCGTTGTTGAAAAGGCAAGATGCAATGGATGAATGTCCTCCACGAGGAAACTGATAACTCCCAAGGTAAAAGTACATGATCTAGAAAAATATGAAAGTGAAAAGCTCATTTCAAATTTATACCTGCACATGATGCAAACGATTTGTGTTTTATCAAAATCAGTGATCAGAGAAAGCCTTCAAAAACCTGGTCTTGGGGCTTGAGGCTAATCTTCTTGCAAATCCTTGGCAAAATATTCAGTGTTGTTCAATAATCAAAACTAGCTAGGGGTACGGTGCCTCCATCTTCGATAAGCCAATAAACAAACCAATTGCATAACAGCCAATAAACACCTGAATTTGGATTGGATCCAGTCTTTTATTGAAACTGACTTAATCAGAATATTCTAATCTAATGGAATTGATTCCATATCAGATTTAAACTCTACCCGATAAAATGAATTGGATCAACAACGCATAAGATCCAACGTGTATCGTTAACTTGCTTATATCTTCATCGAATCGCAGTTGGGTATTGAACTTCAAATATGTTTCACTGACTCGTTAAGTTAATAATCAGTTTCAATTCTCCATCTGCAGAACTGGAATCAGGATGATAATCAACTGTCTGTACCTCATCCATGACATCTCCAATTTGAATAATCCCAAAATCAACACTCATCAATACCACCACCATGGCTCGAACTGAAGACGTGGTTACTACACACCACCTAACTCTATCCATTTGGTAGGTGAAAGACCCATACGAAATCGTATTGGCCTTTCATCTTTCCCAAATGGATGGTTGAGAGAATCAAGGAGAAAAAAAAAAAATGTTAACTAATGTTCAATAGTCACAAATAATGTACGACCAAGTTTATACCCGGGGTATAATACAGTGAGCTTAAAAAAATGGGAAAAAAGGAAAAAAATGTGGTAAATTTTGAAAAAAATTAAAAGTAGAAGAAAAATAAAATAAGTGAGAAATTAATAACCCAAACATCGAAAGATAAGTAGATTTACAAAAAGTAAAAAACATAAAATGAAAAAAACTGTTTGGCACTAAAAAAATGAAAAAGGTGAAAAAAACATGTTAAAAACGATAATGTTTAAAAAAACGTATTTTTAAAAGTTTTAAACGGCAATTTAATTGATTGCGAGGTCGTGTACCAACTCCTCTATATATCTATATATAAGAATGTGTTCGATCCGCCTAGTTCATCGTCTTTTGTTAAAAATACAAAGGATGATCTGCTTTTGCGTCTGGACTTTTGCCGTTAAAATGTGTATTGTTAACATCAATTTTTGAACGGCGTAAACTGTTGATTTTCAGAGACGTCAATGTGGAACGAAATCCTCAGAAGAAAAATCGAAGATATATGCGACTGGGCGTCATAAACTTTCCAATGAGCGACACTATGTTTTTTTTTTTCCTAATTTTAATAGGAAAGTGTTTCTTTTCAAAATTTCCAAAATTTTGTAAACAATCCATGATGCCAATAGGTTTTTTTAAAAAAAACATATAGCCTCAAGGGGGCTTTGGGCTGCTTGGCTGACCTGCTGTGTCGCTAGTAAACAGTTGGTTACTGGTTGGAGTGGCATGAGCATCAACTTCTTTATTCTATGTCACCAAGATGCAGAGTGCAGGTGCCAGCGCGGGACATCTCAAAAATTTAGGTGTGGTAGAGGGGCGAGAGTATTTATTAATTTATTATTATAATATATTAATAATATCAAATTTGTTAAAAAAAGCCCAAAAAACGTGATGCCGTTTGAGTGCGAATCTGGGTCGCACCCGCACTCGCGTCGCATCGATGCGGGTGCGTTTTCCATTCTGCCGCACCCTGGTAACATAGATTGGAGTTGAATGAGCATCAACCTCTTTGTGTTAATAAATGCGACACATGGATTAGGGATCCTATACCAAGCCTGAACCTCAGCCCCGAACCGTGGTGACAAAGCCGGGATAAGACTTTACTCTTGACCATATCTACTTTTTCAGATATTCACATGTTTAGATTCATATCAGATGAAAAAAAATCATACCCACTTTCCTGATCACAATCAGCTTTAGAATTGCATTTTTGCCATTCGATTTAGTTAAACGCAAGTTCACACGAGGTCATCTCCGAGAGGGTTGGTGCAATGAGTGGGGCAAGGCAAACCATGAAAAATTAAGTAAGGTCTTGTAAAGGGGCACCAATACATAAGCAGTAGCAAAAACATATATTAAGTTTATTTTAATAATTCAAAAATCAATATCTAGCTATGATATATCCTTTGAAGGCCCATAACTCATTAATAACGTAAGCATAAAGGGGTGCTAAAATATGTAAATTTTTTAATGAAGAGGTGCGGTAACTGTAAACATGTTTTTTTAACTAAAGCGATGAGGATAGAAAAATGAAATACTCGACCAACCTGGTAATGTTGTCCAAAACATGGGTGGAGCCAGGGGCTTCGTTTAAAACTTTTTTTTTAATTTATATGTAAATTTTAAAAATTTGATTTATTTTATATAAATTTTTTAAAAGGTTATATTTCAATTCTTATTAAAATTTTAAAATTATAATTTGACTGTTCTCATCTAGCTCTTTCCAAAGTCCCCCGTACCATTTTCCTCTTCACCCGGCTTTGTTGACCTCGTTTTTTTTTGTTCAGACAATGGATATTTATTTTGACTTTCCATCAGCTTCTTCTCCTTTTCTTTTGTGATCTCCAGACTAAAAGAAAGTCAATTATCTCTGATGCGATTTTGCATTGGATGCTTGGAGATTTCCACTATTGAATGCCATGAAAATGACCATCGAGTGACTCAAAGAAGCATGTTTTTCTTAAACTTCAGAAAGAATTAAAAAGGCAAGATCGCCATTTGAATTTTTTAAACATGAGTTGGGATATGCATTACACGAAGAAAAACTTGGGTGTCAGATCATTTTAAGTAAAATGACTTAACAACTATGTTTTATATTGAATCTATAAATTTGTGAAAGGACGTTTTAGGTACATTTAGAATGCATATATGTTAATTTCTCATGCTCCTTTTAAATTATGAAACTGTTGCAATTTTTTACTACAAGTTATGACCCCTTATTTCTCTTATCCAAACGGCTGCACGACAATTTTCAAATTTTTTGGATACGCAGATACAGCTAATTTTATATTCTCAAAAATAATAAAATGAAAAAAAGCATTAAACTAAAACTAATAGTTCACTGTTACAATCTCAAAATGTCATAAGAAATCTCAAACAAAATTACAAAAATATTGTTTGTCACAAAACATTATTCATCACAAAACATGTGCACACAACCTCCGTTTACACAAAAACACACAAATGTTTGACAGGTTACACGCGAAGATGACTACAGAGCCCATTGTAAAAACAACTAAAAGTACAACATGTTTTATATCAAATTAATATGATGGTTTTATTTCAGTAAAAAAATGGAGGGTCTGGTTTTTATCCCTAACTAGCGGCCTGTAATCTATGAATTTCCCTTATGTTTTATATTGGATCCTGTAATCTATGAATTTCCCTTATGTTTTATATTGGATCTATAAATTTGTGAAAGGACGTTTTAGGTACATTTAAAATGCACATGTATTAATTTTTCATGTTTTATGAAACAGTTGCAATTTTTTACTATCTTCTTAGTCAAACCCAAAAAAACAAGGTCTCATGGAAAGGAACAACAAGGACGTTAGGGCATGCTCGCGTTCCACTCTACCGTCTCTCCTCCGCTGGTTATTCCCTTTCTTCTGCGTCTTCCTAGTCGCTCGTAAAGGAAATCCCAAGCAGTTGTGGTGAATGGGTTCCCGTCCACCGTCCTCTGCCAAGAGATGGCGTGGTCTCTTCAATGGGAACGTTTATCATCGGCGTCGTGGAACTGCCAGAGTGGGACGGAGCTTGACGACCCCCTTCGGTTTAAAACTCGACGGGATGAGATTGATGAGAGGGAAGAACGAGAGGGGGGAAGAACCGAAACACCAGAGGGAATAGAAGAAGAAGATCATTTCAGGAAGGAGTAGCAGCTGCCATTTTTCTCACTCACTCTTATAAAGGTTTTAACCACGCGATACCGTCTTTTGCAGCAAGTTCAGAAGTTCTGGAAGTTCGAAGAACTACCTGCGGCTGCGCAAAACCGTGTTTGGTATTTGCGAAAGTTCCATTCCTTTGCATTTCTGCCGTTAAAAAAACACGATTTTTCTGAAACCTTCAACTACTTCCCTGTTTGTGCTGCCTCTTCAAGAAGAAGCCGAAGTCGAAGATGGTCTTCTTCCGTAGTCTCCTGCCCCGTCTCCAAACACTGAGACATCCGCCGTTTCGTGCTTCTCTGCACTATTCAGATTTCGCCAGGATGAAAGGGAAGGTCGCTCCGTTGCAGGTGAGTTTGTAGCTTCTGATTTTAGGATGCTATATCTGTGAGACATTTCAGTATATTGGTAATTGTGTTTTCAGGAAAGGAAAATGGTCGATAGGATCAAGCTATGGGTGAAAGGGGGAGAGGGAGGAAATTGGTGAAGGGGAAAGGGAGAACGAAGGGGAAAGAGGAAGAAGGGGAAATGGCATCGTCTTTCTTCCGCTCCCTTCTTCCTCCTCCTCCTCCTCTCTTCCCTTCCCTTCTTCCTTCTCCTCCCTTCCCTCGCTCGCTTCTTCCTCCTCTTTGCTTCCCTTCTTCCTCCTTTTCCTCACTATTTCCATCAAACAATGAAATCTTTTTCCAGAAAAATAATTCTTCTGTAACAAACAAAACATGGTTTTAGAAAAATTGAATTTTATTTTCGATTCTTCAATTCCAAAAATAAATTTTCGGAAATTTATTTCTGATTCCACTTTTCCACCCATCAAACGGCCCCTTAGTGAAAAGAATATTTTCATTGTTGGTTTTTATTTGTTTTACTTCTTTTTTATTTTTTAACTTGGTATTAGAGCAAGATGCTTGATGATGAACAATGAAACCCATAGGTGGCCTGCAAATGACCAAATACATCATTGCGTTCTCCACCAACTCGATTATGTGAAGAAAATCTTGAAGAATAAAACTTAGGTTTTCTGAATCGCTTCTACTACCTTCACAAAAAAACTTCATGAAGCAAATTTGGGCTCGCCGAATCACTGCCAAAGAAATGGCATGATAACATTTTGTAAAGTTTGCAGCAAACTTGGACTTTTAGATTCATCATCCAGTTTGAGAGATGATGTTAAGGTTGAAAGACAACCATTCTGGAGAGATTCAAGGAAAGAATCCCAACAAGATCAATCAAAATTAACGATAACAGAAAAAGAAAATCTTTCCACAAAAATCAGATTTAGTTTCTCATGTTTATTGAACTTCAACTCTTTAAGATTGTTTTATGCATTATGTAACCAAAGCTCATGGTGGCCTTTTATAGTGAAAAATCTTGCACGTTTAGTGAAAAGACATTAAATCCACTTGTACAACCCACCATTTGAGACAACTGTTGGGAAATTGAATTTGTTGAATGTCACAGACTTGCTATTCACAAGCAATCATTTGTGACCATGCGTTTTGTTGATCCATAATCCTGGAGGATGAGTAGATAATGATTATCAAAGAGTTAAAGAAATAAAAATTGTAGTTGAAAAACCAAATGTCTCTTCATACAAAAACATAACAAGTAAAGTGCTGATTTCTTAGAAACCTCAATTATCCAAATCATGGAAGACCGTTCTCTAGGAAATAAGAAAGAGAAACAGATAGCTACCTTGTAAAAAATTAATCCATAAGGTTTATTGATGATAAAGAGACTGTAGGTAGCAGCCATGAGCTTAACTTGGAAACTAATGGAAAGTCAATCAACTTATCAAGTCAACAATGTAAGAATTTTCATGCAGGCCAAGGATCAAATAAAGAAGAAATGTCAATGCACATAGTAGATGCAAGTCTAACCACTCAATTTTTTTCATATCCATCATAACTGGAGATGATATGTTGAAAGCTCTATAGATATTCAAAACACTCAAGTATGTGTTATCTTTGCATGTCACTCTTATGATATGCAGAGAACAAAAGAACAAACGGTAGTTCCATTTTTTTAACCACTCTCATATCACATTAACAAAATGTCAAGTAGTGTTGACATCGGCTTGGATCAGGCTCTAGCCAGCCTAGAAGCCCATGCCATGGCCGAACCCGAGGCCTGATCATCAAGATCCAAACCCAAGTCCAGCTTGACTCGATTCAATTTTAATGAAGAAAATAAAATGTTCATGTTTAATATAGAAATACAGTATTTGTAAATGAAAATGAATGAAAATATAAATATAATTTCATATTATATATGTTATCAGGGCCTAAGCTCAGCCAACCATACTCTACCTCAAGAAGTTCAATTCATATACTTATTTTTAATATAATATGGTATTCATGGATCTTGCGCATTTGTCCTTTCATGCCTCTAAATTTACAGTTGAAACACTTATATGCTAAAATCCACTTTGTTTGCATTGTTTAGTTTCAGTATCCTTTCGATTTGACAGCAAATATGATCATTTAAATATCTTCAGTTGTCTAAATTTTCCATGCATTCGCATTATGACTTGTAATGGAAGACTAGCAATCAAATAAATCAATACGAACCACTGCAGTTGTTATTTCACCTTTTTGCTAAATTAGAATCCAGATTTTATTCAAATGGAGACGTGTTTGATCCTTCAACTTTCATGCTAGACAGTGGCAAAGCTGATCTTCTGTTCCAATTAGAATCTAGAGTTTGTTCAAATGGAGACGCTGCAATATCCAGCAGTTGGAAAGCAAACAGACCAGTAAGCATTCTCATGGCATTCTGCGATAAAAAATGGGCACTACTTATGTGCAATACTCTAATTGACGAGTGTCTCAGTTTTTTATCCAAGTCTCACACCATAAGTGCAAAAACAAAATGGCTGATATGTTAAAGTACCATTATGCACTCTAGCCTAATAAATATTATGTTAAGAATATTTTAGTAAAAAAACATATATTAAGTTTATCGTTTTGGGATTAATAATGTTCTTAATTATGAAAATTATAAGAAATGGATGGCTCTTGTAACATCGAAGTTCTATGGGTATAAAATTCAAAATTTTTCATAAAACCAACTTGAATTAAATTACCTTTAGTTTAATTAGTATTTACAAAGTTCACTTTTTGTGTAAAACATTTTTTGGAAAAAAGTTTAGAGATCTGGTTTCTGTTATGTGTGATTTTGTCTGCCTGCTATGCTCAATCCTTTACGGAAGGAGATCCGATTGAGCCGAAAAAATAGTTGGTGGAACATTGCACAGTTAGCACACACAGTGACAGGAGGAATAATTCACATTTTCATAATAAGGCTTACCTGCCTTCCTTTCCTTTGCGTATGGGCATAACGTGTTAGAGGTCTTACTTTTTTGGATGCCATCGATGATTAAATTTTCGCTGCCAATCACTGATTAAATTTTCGCTGCCAATCACTGCGCAGAGGCGTGCAGTTAATGGCTACTGTATCGCGAGATTGGCATGATTTTTTTACAGTCCCTCCGCAAATACCTCTGCAGATTCGCCGTTGAAGGAACAGAAAAGCGGTACGCCGATCTCCTCCTCTTCCTCTTTCCCAACTTTCAAGCTTTTGTGTGTTTTGCATGATCTTTCTACGTACGCCTTTTGAGAGCAGGCAGATTCATTAATCCTTTTGAGATTGCTTAAAGATTTTTCAGTATCGCAGGCTTCGTGAATATGGGTGTTTGTTCTTTCTGTTTGTTTTCCCTTATACATCTTCTCATCAGATTTCTTAAAAAAACAAAAGAATCTCTCTCTCTCTCTCTCTCTCTCTATATATATATAATATATATATATATATATATATATATATATATATTATTGAAAGAGGGAAATAAAAATTTAACAGTGAATACTCTCAGATTCTTCGCAACAAACAATTCATCTAACCAATGCCATCTGATTCATAATTTAAAAGTCAACACATTTGCTTCGAGACTCTAGCGACTTAAAAAGTCGATCTACGGGATGTGGTGACCGACCAATTCTCTTTTAGTATCGTAGTCCTAAGTTGGGGATCTTCCATTCAAAATAAAATGTCAAGCTTTATTATATTAATTAGTATCATTAAATAAATAAAACGGGGATTGTACAGTGCTATTTTTGCAATGTATTCTCAAGTCATATCACACTAGCATGACAAACATGTATTTTTACCTCTCAACATTTTAAAATCTAGTTTGTACAGTGCTATTTTTTAGTCAAATAACACTTACAAGAAGTGGATATCATATAGCCAGATGCAAGTGCTTTGCATATTAGCCCCCAGTTATGGCGTACCCACTGAATCCACATCTCTCTCATTGCAAGCTGCTTCGGCATCAAAATACAATGGGCTCCATCAAATATCCAAGTCCTGCTTACACTTTTATCCCTGTAAATGTGGAGGTCGTGCTTCGTTTCAATTCTATTGAAAACGATTTTTTTTTTAACAAATGGAAAAAACAGGAGAAAGTAGACAAGATTCACTAGTGACAGTTTTTCCCATGTTTGGTTAAAATGGCATAAAGCCATAAACCAACAAAACGGAGAAGAAACTTTGATTGTAAAGCGTTCACTCTTTCTTAAAAGCAAGACTTAAAATATAAACAAAAGAAGCTCATGAATCCCAAAAGAATAAATAAAGATGGGGAAGGAGATCAAGCAGAGAAAGGATTTTCCCATCCATTTGGCGTTGGGTTAGAGATCGTTTACAAAGGGCATTTATTTTCAATTTTATACTTATGAACTTGTGTTGAGAGCAAATTTATTTACTACTTGTCGACGATCTACTACTTTGTTGAAAATTAAATGCTATGTATGTACATGAATCCTTCAGTAAAGTTTGGGGCTGAATCACATGATTGTGGATGACTTTCTCTGCTTAATCTCCTTCCCCATGAAAATCTTATCTAGCTGCTCTTGTGAAATATGAACCGAGTTATTTTGGTGAATTTGTTCTGGAAAAGTTAATTCCTTGTACTCTTTCAGCCGATCTGTGTTTGCGGCATGGTGCTACGTTGGCTATTGCAGAAATTGTTTTGGCCCTTCATCATTGTGGCTTTGTATTTTCAATTGGTTAGTCTTTTTACTTGTATATTTTATCTTGTTGGTACTTTCTATGTTAGCGCTTTTAAATTTGCATTCCCTGCTGGATGACCTTATTTGTGTTTTGTCAATCAGGAAAAACAATTTTTTAGTATTGTGGCAGTTTGTTTCTCTGAAAGCATCGCATAAGTAATGGCCTGATAAATAGGCATTTGAATTTTCTTATCCTCACATTTCAAGAAAATTGTGTATATTTGTAAATCATGTTAAGTTCATGTTAAAAAATGTTTCAAACAAAATGTAATATATACATTTTGCCATGATACATGATTTACAAATATACACAATTTTCTTGAAATGTGAGGATAAGAAAAATCAAAGGCCTATTTATCAGGCCATTACTTTTGCCATGCTTTTAGAGAAACAAACTGCCACAATACTAAAAAATTGCTTTTCCTGATTGACAAAACACAAATAAGGTCATCCAGCAGTGAATGCAAACGCTAACATAAAAAGTACCAACAATATAAAATACACAAGTAAAAAGACTAACCAATTGAAAATACAAAGCTACAATGATGAAGGGCCAAAACAATTTCTACAATAGCCAACGTAGCACCATGCCGCAAACACAGATCGGCTGAAAGAGTACAAGGAATTAACTTTTCCAGAACAAATTCACCAAAATAACTCTGTTCATATTTCAAAAGAGCAGCTAGATAAGATTTTCATGGGGAAGGAGATCAAGCAGAGAAAGTCATCCACAATCATGTGATTCAGCCCCAAACTTTACTGAAGGATTCATGTACATACATAGCATTTAATTTTCAACAAAGTAGTAAATAAATTTGCTCTCAACATAAGTTCATAAGTATAAAATTGAAAGTAAATGCCCTTTAAAAATGATCTCTAACCCAAGCCAAATGGATGTGAAAATCCATGCAACGTTGAGAGTCACGTTCATGGAAATGTCTTCGTCCAAGCCCAAGTCTCTCCGCCACCTGCAAACACCCAAAACAATGGAATCATGGTTTAGCCACAAAGATGCAAACCAGCAACAATTTTAAACATAAGACATTAATCAATGGTGGATTGTACCCGGAGAACTCCCTGAGCGTCTTCTTTGCACCATGTTGAAGTCCAACCTAGCCAAATCATGATGCACTTGCAATCTGAAGTCCGTTCTCTCGAATTTTTCAATATTATCATCAAACTTCACCCTACCAAACCTTCTCTGAAATGAAATGAAATCTGCCGCCGTAACTGTTCCATTCTGGCAGATTTCATTTCAGTACCATCAATACGTTTGCAATTTCACGAAGCCTGCCGTACTGAAAAATCTCAAAAGCAATCTCAAAAGGAGATCGGCGTACCGTTTTTTCGTAGAGGTATTTGCAGGGTCGTCTCCTTTTCCCGCCGGCCGTCCTTCTGTAGAGCTCTCAACTCTCAGTCTAAGTTAATAGGTTCAATTACTTAAAGTTATAGTATTACGTAACATAACATTCTTCCTTTTTACATAAATAGAATGTCTTTAACTTAAGAATTTATGATACTTGTTCGCCACTCAAAAACTGTTCTTTTAGAACACCATTTTACCTACACCATTTTACGTTAGCGAGAATGACAATTGCCACATTTTAACCCCTGTTGATAGACGAATATGAAGAAGGAGCAAGCGCCGCTTAGCTCGGCGTAAGCTATGACTTCTAACAAGATCAATAAATTCGGTTTCAGCTTCTTCAGCTCACTAACCAGCTTCCAGCAACACTACCGCAAGGTCTCCTCCAACAAGAACAGGGCAGTCACCAGAATATGAAAAGATTAAGCATAAAAATTTCTTAGGTGGAGAAGCATCACTAGAACATATGTAAAACCGCATCAGTAAAAAGTGAATGGGGTGAGGCAAGCGCCGTTAAACGCCGGTGTAAGGGCGCTGCCAAGGCAGCTCCTGCTCCTCGCTCCTCCTCTGCAACAGCTAGCAGCGGGCAGGCATGCTGCCAAGGCAGCTCCTGCTCCTCGCTCCTCCTCTGCAACAGCTAGCAGCCGACAGAAAATGCCTCTGCATGACAACAAGAACTCAAACCAAGAATAATATCAGCAAATCAAAGGAAAAGTGGCTGAAATCGTACCGGATGTTCAGGTGATAGTGTGACAAAATGGCGCGCAAGCAAGGATCCCCCTTGCAAGTCTGGTTCCAGCAACGGTCAGGATAGCGCTCCACTCGCGGATTTTTAGAAAATCACAGAGCCTTCCAAAATTCCTCAAATTTGGTCAGGAGGTAGCTGTCACCCTTGGGAGTGGATGCCCAAAGTCCCAGCTCCAGGATAACTCCACACGAAAATAGCGTGAAGACTCCAACTCCAGCTGCGTCCCAGCACAGCAACACTCACTTTCTCTATCAGCCGCTCCAGGGACCTTTGCTCATTCAAAATCGATAACTTCTTGTAGATTGGTTCAAAATTCATGAAACTTTGACCAAAAAATAGAAGACATCTGTAGGAATCCAACGCCTCCAAGCTTGTTGTCACGGTCATTCCCAATCAAAAACTCGTTAAGCCCAGAGTGACACCTTCTCTGTTCAACCGCAGCTTGTACTCAGTTCCAGGAATCAGCTCAGAGTAGTCGGCACTCAAAAATTCTCTGCGCCCTGCTGTCTGCACCAAAAATTCTGAAATTTGGTGGGCAGAAAGGCAAGAGGAAGACGATTTCAACGGATATCTTCTCGACCCAAATGGCTGCCTGAGAAAGCAGCGCCGGTGCTTCAAAGTTGATGAAGTTTCTGGTTTTTCTGCCGACTGAGAAAGGAAGAACAGTGAAGAATCAGGTGGTCTCCCGACCGGACACCTGCTGTAAATACAGGGACACGACGACACGTTGTCGCACCCATTGTAAATAACCCGACGCGTGTGAAGCGGGACTCGTCGATATTGACGACGCGTGTGGAGCGAGAGTCTTGGCGGGATTCGACGAGCATCGAGAACGCGGTGGCACGCGACTCCATGGGACGCGCGAATCTCGGCGACCTGAGGCTATTTCGGACACGTTGCACAGGATTCTGCTGGAGACCGAAGAACATGGCGCCGGTTTCTTCGAATGTCGCCGAAGTTCTTCTTCGACGCCGGAAAAACGCCCCAGTGAACTTCAAAATTCGATTATGATCTCGTTTGTTGGCCAAATCAGGCATTCGTGGGCCCGATTTCCTCGGGAATTCGTCAGGAATCTTCTGGTTTGATCATCAACACGTTTTGGATTAATGATTTGACGGATTCGATGCCGAAATGATCAATGGTCGCAGGAAAATGGGAAAGAACAGCGTCTGTTAAACCGCATCTCTTCAAAAATCGATTCCTCGCAAACCACAGCCTGAAAAATTCTGAAAATTTTTTGGAAGGTGCTTGAGACGTACTTGAATCCAATGATCTACTGCTCGACCGGTGAAACCTTCCAGAAAATCAGCGCCGATAACTTGGAGAAGCCAATGTATGTCGTCTCCAACTTCGATTCGCCGCCATGAGCATCCGCTCTGATACCAACTGAAGGAACCCCACCTCCGAGTGCTGCCGAAGGCGGCCGAGGTGCGGTCACTAACCCAAGATCACGCTCATCAATGGGGCGTAATGGATTGAAGGGAGCTGGTTATGTGGAAGAGGCTCGTTGAAGGAGTAGAATCGCAGGCTTCTCTCGTTTCTCCATTGTGAACAAAGGGCAACTTCGCAGATCTCCAGAATCACGCTCGCAACTCCGTTCATGCGATCTATAGCTCGTTGGAACCGCGTGTAAGTTAGGAATCCAATGAGCCCTTTCTCACCTCTATCCAACACAGGAGGCCGAAGTTATGCTCTGCTGATCAGACAGATGTCCTCTGGTGTAGCAGTGGCAATGTCGCAGAAAAGGGGCAACGTGGATCATCTACAGCACTGCTCGGATCCACTCGCCCTGGGGTTCGTTGGAACCGTAGATGAGTCAGGAAGACGATGGGCTAATCTGTGCAGCGATCCGACACCGGAATAGGTATCTATAGCTCTGAGAGCAGAGTTTTGTCCGGTGGTGATAGAGAACGCAGTTCCCTATTGCGGATGAACTGTGATCGACGAACCAAGAGGGTAAAATGGATGGGATTTGGAGATAGAGCACTGGGGAATGATGGCGACTGCAGTGGAATAGATCGTCGCCGAAATACGCTGGAGGTGTAGGCGGAAGGCAATGGAACAGTGAATGGAAGGGCTGGCCTACGTTCTGCGGAAGAAGAGGGACAGGCAATCAAATTAGGTCCAGCCGGGGGTATCTCCTCCGGCAAACTCCCCGGTAAGAGTTCACCCAAAGGGTAGGGTCATGAAGTGTTCTAAGGACAGAGATCACCGGAAACGCACCACGTTGCTGGAGAACAAAGCCCTATCTGCCGATGAAGAAAACAGCCATCGCACCCACGTGGCTGCTCCAATCATCGGATTTGCAAAGTTTTCTTCTAAGAAAAAGATGGAATACCATGGTGGCCATTTGATCAAACTCGCCAGGCAATTTGGGTGCCGGAAACCCTTCTGGAAATTGCGTCAGAACATGAAGAAGGAGAAGAAGAGAGACTCGGTTTGATATGCTTATAGAATCGGGTCGGTGCCCAAAAACCCGCTCGAATCCATTAAGAAACTCGGTTCAGCGGTAGACTCAGCAAAAGTGGATCTGGGTCCCTCCAAGCCCCACAAAACGATCCACAGTCCCAATCAGAATTCTTTTACCGCTTGGTCGGGGTTATAGACTCGCGGATCCAACCCTCTGGTACAATCCGAACCCGTATCCGGTACCCAACACCCGCCGTGTCCCGCTGGAGCTCTCTCGGCGTGTCTCGCTTTACCGAGGCGCGTGTCTCACCTCGGCTCTCCATTGCGTCCCGTGCGTGTCTCTAATCTCGCGTCCCTTCCTGATCGGCGTATCCCTCCATACATCCTTATGTGTCCCGTTTCTGATCTCGCCAGAAGTGTCCGGGTTGTATCCCACTCAAATGTCCTCAGTATCTTGGCGTGTTCCACATCACCTGATGTCGGGTCCCGTCCTGCCTGGTGGTGTCGAGACACGCTCCAAAGCCTACCGGTTCCTCTTGTGGTCGCGTGCAACCTCAGCGTCTTCGGTTGGGATGGAGTTACCCTCCCTATGCCAAACAGGGCACCCTTCAGCAGATGCCCCGACCGTGGTGTCTCCTTACAGCTTCTCCAAAACCCTCTCGAGTAACCTCCCTTACAGGCGGGTGGTCTTCCAGAAATAATAGAATGGCATCCTCTACCTCGGCTTAGTGCTAGATAACCTCCCTTAATCGAGTCGAAGCTAATTTCGCCTATGGCCTGCCTTGCCATCGAGATGCCCTGGTTGTGCTTACCCACCCTAATTGTTTCTATTGTCACAAAAGACATGTACGGGTATAATACGGCAAGAAAAAAAAACAAGTATAATACAGCGAAGAAAAAAATCTTGAAAATAAAATAGGAAAAAGACCGCGAATCACGTATCATGGCAAAATGTATATATTACATTTTGTTTGAAACATTTTTTAACATGAACTTAACATGACTTACAAATATACACAATTTTCTTGAAATGTGAGGATAAGAAAATTCAAATGCCTATTTATCAGGCCATTACTTATGCGATGCTTTCAGAAAAACAAACTGCCACAATACTAAAAAATTGTTTTTCCTGATTGACAAAACACAAATAAGGTCATCCAGCAGGGAATGCAAATTTAAAAGCGCTAACATAGAAAGTACCAACAAGATAAAATACACAAGTAAAAAGACTAACCAATTGAAAATACAAAGCCACAATGATGAAGGGCCAAAACAATTTCTGCAATAGCCAACGTAGCATCATGCCGCAAACACAGATCGATTCGCCGCCATGAGCATCCGCTCTGATACCAACTGAAGGAACCCCACCTCCGAGTGCTGCCGAAGGCGGCCGAGGTGCGGTCACTAACCCAAGATCACGCTCATCAATGGGGCGTAATGGATTGAAGGGAGCTGGTTATGTGGAAGAGGCTCGTTGAAGGAGTAGAATCGCAGGCTTCTCTTGTTTCTCCACTGTGAACGAAGGGCGACTTTGCAGATCTCCAAAATCACGCTCGCAACTCCGTTTGATGCGATCTATAGCTCGTTGGAACCGTGTGTAAGTGAGGAATCCAATAAGCCCTTTCTCACCTCTATCCAACACCAGGGGCCGAAGTTATGCTCTGCTGATCAGACAGATGTCCTCTGGTGTAGCAGTGGCAGTGTCGCGGAAAAGGGGCAACGTGGATCATCTACAGATTTCGCGTCGCTGCTCGGATCCACTGGCCTTAGGGTTCGTTGGAACCGTAGATGAGTCAGGAAGACGATGGGCAATCCGTGCAGCGATCCGACACCGGAATAGGGAGCTATGGCTCTGAGAGCAGAGTTCTGTCCGGTGGTGATAGAGAACGCAGTTCCCTATTGCATATGAACTGTGATCGACGAACCAAGGGGCTAAAATGGATGGGATTTGAAGATAGAGCACTAGGGAATGATGGCGACTGCAGTGGAATAGATCGTCGCACGCTGGAGGTGTAGGCGGAAGGCAATGGAACAGTGAATGGAAAGGGGTTGGCCTGCGTTCTTTGGAAGAAGAGGGATAGGCAATGAAATTAAGTCCAGGAGGGGGTATCTCTGCCGGCAAACTCCCCGGTAAGAGTTTACCCAAAGGGTAGGGTCGTGAAGTGTTCTGAGGACAGAGATCTCTGGAAACCCACCACGTTGCCGGAGAACAAAGCCCCATCTGCCAATGAAGAAAACAGCCATCGCACCCATGCGGCTGCTCCAATCGTCGGATTTGCATAGTTTTGTCGGATTTGCATAGTTTTCTTCTAAGAAAAAGATGGAATACCATGGTGGCCATTTGATCAAACTCGCCGGCAACTTGGGTGCTGGAAACCTTTCTGGAAATTGTTTCAGAACATGAAGAAGGAGAAGAAGAGAGACTCGGTTTGATACGCTTATAGAATCGGGTCGGTGCCCAAAAACCCGCCCGAGTCCATGAAGAAACTCGGTTCAGCGGTAGACTCAGCAAAAGTGGATCTGGGTCCCTCCAAGCCCCACAAAACGATCTACAGTCCTAATCGGAATTCTTTTACCGCTTGGTCGGGGTTACAAACTCGCGGATCCAACCCTCTGGTACAATCCAGACCCGTATCCGATACCCAACACCCTCCGCATCCCGCTAGAGTGTCGCTAGTCTCTCGGCGTGTCTCGCTTTACCGAGGCACGTGTCTCGCCTCGGCTCTCCATTGTGTCCTGTGCGTGTCTCTAATCTCGCGTCCCTTCCTGATCGGCGTATCCCTCCATACATCCTTACGTGTCCCGTTTCTGATCTCGCCAGAAGTGTCCTGGCTGTGTCCCACTCAAGTGTCCTCAGTATCTTGGTGTGTTCCGCATCACCTGATGCCGGGTCCCGACCTGCCTGGTGGTGTCGCGACACGCTCCAAATCCTACCGGTTCCTCCTGTGGTCGCGTGCAACCTCAGCGTCTTCGGCTGGGATGGAGTTACCCTCCCTATGCCAAACATGGCACCCTTCAGCAGATGCCCCGACTGTGGTGTCTCCTTACAGCTTCTCCAAAACCCTCTCGAGTAACCTCCCTTACAGGTGGGTGGTCTTCTAGAAATAATGGAATGGCATCCTCTACTCGGCTTAGTGCTAGATAACCTCTCTTAATCGAGTCGAGGCTAATTTCGCCTATGGCCTGCCTTGCCATCGAGATGCCCTGGTTGTGCTTACCCACCCTAGTTGTTTTTATTGTCACAAAAGACATGTACGGGTATAATACGGCGAGAAAAAAAATAGGTATAATACGACGAAGAAAACAATCTTGGAAATAAAATGGGAAAAAGACCGCAAATTTTTAAAAAATAAATAAATAAATCCTAACAATTATATAAAAATAAAATAAATGAGAAATTAAAAAAACATTGGAAAATGGCTAAATAGGCAACAAATTTTAGGTACACCTCTAAAACAATTTGCCAACTTAAAAATTCAGAGAAATAAAGTTAATAAACTCTTCCCCTCGCAACGTGAACTCCAGCAAGAGGCAGGAATAAACTATAAACAGAGAGATTTTCCCGCTGGCATTTCGGGAGACCAAGGAGAGGATGGCGGGAAGTTAACCCCAATTTTCTTTTAAAAAGACGTTTTTGCCATTAAAATGAGCGTCCAAGTTTAAAAAAACCAATTCTTTTACAAATATTACACGCATGCCATTTTAAAAAAAACTCACTGTGTGCCTTTAAAAAAACATGGAAGACGCGTATAATACACATTTTATACGCATCTTTTATTTTTTACCATTTTTTTTAAAACGCGTTATATTCCCGTTTTATATGGAAATGTCGTTTTTAACGTATAATAGGCGTTTTTTTTTAAATAACGCCGCCTGTAATGGGAAGTGGAACTTGCAATCAGAGTCGCGGTAATATAGGGTTAGGCAACGCTCATATCTACAAATCAACTAAAAATGAATATACAGTCATAGAAAAGGAAGTGCCCATGATCTTATTTACTACCAAATCCCTAGCTGCTTTTTGAAATGGAGGACTTTGGAAAACTATTACTGATCGCATTATTAATAACATTCAGTTTTTTTCTTTTTTCCCGAAAGTAAAGAATATCAAGCCAAGCATGTACCAAATGCGGAGCTTCTTAAGTTATCAGCAAGACATTGGTCGTTACATTTATGCCTCCACAATTTTGGCGACTAATTATCTTTTTAGGTTTTCTTGCTAACTCTAATCATACGTGGACTTGGAAGGTCTAGAAGGAAAAAAAAGACCCACAGAAGTGCTGTCTGTGGGTGATCGATCAACGATCAGTTATCCGTTTCTTCATTGATTGGATTGAATTGTCTAAGATTTTAAATTTTATATTTGAATAAGCAAACGGTTCCTGTTTTGACCGTGGACCGTTGTTACATATATTGGTTTTAAAAAAAGGTGTTTAATTAAGAAAACTAGTTTTGTGATCTAAACTAAGGGCGTGTTTGGCTGATACATGGGACACAGAGGCTTTTGTACATAACCCGTAAGGGGGAGAAGTTATTTGATCTCTTTCCAAAAAGAGGATTTGTCAAAGTTAAGTTTTTCGGAACCAATTTTCATGTCACCCAAACACTTCAAAAAAAAAAAAAAGTAAAGCTACTTTTAGGACATGGATGGTTATATGGTACACCATTCAACTTGAGTGCCATGAAAATCACTTTTTTTAGTATAGAGGAGTCACATTCATGTGAATCAAACTGAGGATGCATCAGCTCCGCGTCCCTCAAGATGACTAGTTATGCTATGTCCCTCGTATCACAACGTGTAAAAGAGTATATCATGTAATATGAAATCTGAACATGGTATAAAACTACTAAATTTTTTGGTATTTCGTAGAACATTTATATATAAATTCACAGTGTGTACTAATGCTATAACAATGCATACATACTACGCCTATGACAATGCCAACTCAGTATACCGCATTTATCCATAAATCTGTAACGTCGTGTACACTATTGTAACTTAAAATATAGAAGAGCTATAAGAATATGTCCTTCACATTAGACACACATCGTCCCACGCCATTGTACTAAACTTTTTAATTCAATAATTCATGTCTACAGTGCTATAATTTTCAATATTTCATAACTTTTTAACACTTAAGAGCTGTTTTACTTCTAACCTACGTAGAGCAAACGAACACTTGATTTCACCGGTGTATAAAAATGACAATTTGAAATTGTCCATACGTAAAGCAGGGTGTTCACGAGCCAAGCTGGGCCAACTTGAGCTCAGTTTTAGTCTTAAAACCCATAGGTCGAACTCGAGTTGGCAAGCTCGACTCAGCTTGATTAAGTTTGAGCTGAGATGAGGGAACTCGAATTCCATAGCCTTGAACCAGGCAAAAGGAAGCCTATTGGAGTAACTTTTTTTTGTTTTTTTGTGATAGTAAGGGAAACAAATTTTTGTATATTTCTCTACTATGCATTTTATCAAACTTCTCCAACTCGACTCGTTCATTCATTAACTTGAATTCGTCTAGTTTCATAGACTCTCTCTTGAGTTGAGTTTAAGCATACAAATTTGAGTTTGAATCCGAGTTAACTCGACTTGTTGAACAACCTACATGATCTGAGGTCCGGTGAAAGGAGTCAGACCTCACATTATCGGCGGTGATTCTTTTTGGTGATGTCGCAAATCTCCTCAATCTCACATGCAAGGAGCACAAACGCCCCCAGTTACTTGCTTGGCACTTGCAACCAGAAAGCTTACGGGCCAGCGATCCCGTGGCCGATTAAAGCGTTCCGATCAAATTAATTCACCCGCCCCCGCGCCCGGACGGAAGAGAGAAAGAGAGAGAGAGAGAGAGAGAGAGTGTTGAACGACCCTAGGAGATCAAGAAAAGCCAACCCAGCACTCCCCATCTGGAGGAGAAGGAGCGAATCCACGTAGTTCATCGGTGGGGGGTCGTTGCGTCGACGCCATCGACCCGTTTCCGCTTCCGACGCAACGACTCAGGCTGCAGATGAGGGAAGACGGGCCTCTCATGCGATGAGCAGAGCACCGCAAAGACGACGACAACGCGCAGCTCAATATCATTGGTGAGAACATGTGGAGGAGAGCAACCATCTCCTCTCTCCTCCTTTTGCCTTCTCGTGCCATCGCCTCTTCACCCAAGGTGGGTTCTGTGATGGTCCATGGCCATTCTACTTCTCCATCTGTCCCTGTGGCATCGTTTCTATAATAATGTGATTGAGAGTTCTTTGGTTTTGAGTCTGTTTATCCGGTCATGAAAGTAAATAGTTATTGGTGGATTTCATTCCTCTGTGCCTTCGCGGTGTTATTTTTTGATCGCGCTCGAGAGTTGGCGGTAAGTGTAGACATTACCTGATTTTTGGATGTTGGCGTTCGATATTCTTATTGTCTCATCAATATTTGTCTCAGACAATGAATTACGAATTGTCTTTGCAATCTGCCAATGGTACGGATTTGATCCAACTGCTTAAATATTGAAAAATGCATGCTTGTCGTCTTTTTGTTGGACCATTTGAGGGGTTTTACGTGTTGATTAATTTGTGGGGTTTGCTGGATTAGTGTTTCAGGAGTTCTATCTGTGTTAAGTGTGGCTTGATAGAGATATTATCCCTTCGTTTGCTTGTTTTTCTGTACATATTAATTGGACAGGACGTGCATTGTTCTTAGATGTCCAAAGAGTTTCAAGCATCATCTCGTTTGCATTCTTGTTTCTTGACTAAAGCAAAGATACCAAATATTTTGCAAATTGTATGGTAAATGTTGTTCCAAGGTATTAATGCCCTCGTGGGTGTGTTTTAGCGCGTCAAGAAAACACAAAAATATGCAGCGGATAGAGAAATATGGCCGGCTTCTCAGTATATTCCTCGCTACGACTGTCGCTAATATTTTCCGTACATGAATTCTTTGGCTTTCTTATGGAAAACTATATGCCTTGAAATAAAGTGGCAGTTGCTATCACAGAGTTAGTTTTTTTTTTTCCTTATATTTCTCAACATTTTAAACGTTATTCTCTTCCTTCTTCATCCATTAATTGTGCTTAAGAATCTCTTTAGTCTTCTTTCCTGTCTAGTGAATCTTGAAATTTATATTCTTCAGTTTCATTGTTTGTGCATCAATACATTACGAATATTCTCATAGACCTTTTGACTGTTATTTACATATTTCTCTTTTTTCCTGTTTATTCCTGTGAAGGATCCAACTGCGTGGAATTTTGTGGAGGTCTGCAGAACGAAAGCTTCTTTACTGGTAATTGCCCTATGATATAATTATGACTCAACATGCAAACTTTTGCTTGATGAGAATGAATACATTTCACATTCAGTGCAAAATGAGACAATGTGCAGCATATAGAGGAGACACACGTCTAAATCAGCTCCTTCTCTTTCAACTTCATATTTTTAGCTTGTCTTATTTCTTCAGTATTGGGTTCATGAACAACAAATAAACCGGGTGAGACATAAAGTTCAGGAGGCATAATAATGTTCATGATCTTGCGTTGACATTGTTTATAGGGTAGAAGCAGGCACTGTATAACTTTGTGGTATTCTAAAAAATTCATTAGTAGGGTGTGACTGCTCTAATTTGGATGTTATTAATAGCACATGCAAATACTATATATATATATATATATAATATATATATATTGTTTTGCGTTGACATTGTTTATAGGGTAGAAGCAGGCACTGTATAATTTTGTGGTCTTTTGAAAAATTCATTAGTAGGGTGTGACTGCTCTAATTTATAGCACATGCAAATACTAAGCTTCAATAGCATTTTTTGGTTGATTCCTGTAATGTTACATAATCACATGTAAGACTGTCATCTTTCAACTTTGGTGTATGTATCAATATCCTTAATGCAGCTTAGTACATTTTCATGCAGATGCTTGCTGGTTACCATATAACCAATAACATCCAAACATCCTCATCTTACACTGATATTTTAATTGTTAAAAATCCAAGTTCTGCCATGAAATGAAAATAATCTTACTCGTTCCATGGGGCTTAGGTATTCTAGCATGAGTTCAACCAAGTTTAGAATGCGTTTGTCTTTGAATCCCAATGAAATGCCATTAAGATAAAGAGATAGACCTCATTATTTGTTGGCACAAAAGAATGGGAGAAGTGATCTTTTCGTGCTTGTGCTTTATGCCATTTAATTATCCAACAATGATTTACAGAATCCATGCTGGTGTGGCCTGTAATGGCATATATATTTTTTAATGCTCTATGCAGGATAAAGATGCTGTTTCTGAGAAAGAACTACATATTGCTTTTGTTTTAGGTAAGCCAGGATTGTTATGAATGTGTCCCATACAAAAGTTGGCAACGTTTTCTTTATTGTACCTTTCATACAAGTCCATCACCATAACAATGGTAAAGAGTAAAGACAACATAAACATGCTGTTCTGTCAAGATCTCTCTCTTTGTACATGATGTATATCTGGTGGGTTGTGAATTTTCTTTTGCCATGATGTTCTGGTGCAACTACACCTCACTGTATGGGTTCACAATTAAGTATTTCTTTTCTTGTTTTCCACTTTTTTTTTTCTCCTAGCTGTTGTTAAGTTGCCAAATGTGCCTTTACTATGTTTTAGTTTCCCTTCTTTTCTTTCTTCTTATTGAGTCTTTAAGTTACTGTAATTTCATTACAACCCTTGAGGAATTTGCAATGGATCCTCTTCTGGAGTGATGCGAAGTCTGATTTGTCTAGGGGGTCCTGGCAGTGGAAAGGGCACACAGTGTGCAAAAATTGTGGAAGCTTTTGGTTTTACACATCTAAGTGCAGGAGAACTACTGAGGAGAAATATTTATTCTAATTCCAAAAAAGGGTATTCCATTTACTTCACTCTGCATTAAACTTTGTTCTACCACTCATTCTTCTGCTTGACTTGTAACATTTTTTTGCTCTTTTCTTTGTTTCTTCTTCTCAGGGAAATGATACGTGATACGATTAAGGAGGGAAAGATTGTTCCATCAGACATTACTGTGTCCTTGATAAAAAAAGGAATTAAAGCAAGTGAGAATGATAAATTTCTTATTGATGGTTTTCCTCGAAGTGAGGACAATCGTGTTGCATTTGAACATATCGTGAGTTTCTTTCTTTTTTCTGTCTTGGGGAAACAATGATGGATGAATATATTTCTCCTTCTGAGATAGAGTAGAGAAATTGCTCAACGTTCACTCAGATGAAATCGTTCTTTTCTCCTGTGGCCATAATAACGTTCTTTAGGTGTTCATTTCTACATTTGGTTTATCTTTTGAGTTGTTGGCTGTCTGTTAATATTTTTTGGTACGAGATATTGATAACCTAAAGTGTCTGGCTACTATGACTTGTTACTGATGGCCTTGACATATGGACACCTAACGTATTTGGCTTTCTTAATCACTGAATGAACTGTTGCTTCTTTGCTACATCTTATTGGTTATAGGTACAGAACACAGACAACTTATTATGATACCCTCACCAAAAAGGACACCAAATCCTTTTCCTTTTCCTCAGTATTCATGATCTTTGAACTAAACTTCTGTCAATTGATGATGCTATCATTCCCAGCAGCAGATAAACAAATTATTTTCATGTTTGGATTGGATGTCAGACTGACCTAATTGGTATTTAGGTATGGTCAGCTCATCCAATTCAGAAGAGAAATCAGTATATTAGAGTTTCTGTCCCAAAATCATCGGACCTGGAGTTGAATTTGGTTGTTTGTCAAGATTGTTAAGTTGTTTTATGTTGTATTGAGAACTTCACTTGCACACACACTAAGTGCAGAAGAATAGAAGGGAAAAACCTACAGTCTAAAAGCGTTCTACACTGTTGAGCTTGTGTAGCATTGTAGCTCCATGGTTTATGTCAATGGTGAAAAATTTTCTGGCAAAATTCAAGCCACCCCCTGTTTAAGTTTTTTACTGCTATATCCAAGCAAAATTTAACTGTTCTTTTTCCTCTGTTGTGAACTTACCTTGTGATGAATATTTATTTCTTCTTTTATACTGATATAGACTGTTCTTCAATGCCAATCTTGGGATACTTATTACTAGAGTTTGAGAATGCAGATTGGTGCAGAACCAGAACTTGTTCTTTTCCTGGAGTGCCCTGAAGAAGAGATGATAAGACGGGTGCTTAACCGTAATCAGGTTAAGCTTCCTCTTAAAATACATGTCTTTCTGTTCTATCTTGTTCCCATGTTAGCTGCTTAGTTATTTTCTTGATCCTGATATGGTGCCTTGCTTTGGTGGTTTGTTCCTAGGGACGTATAGATGACAACATAGAGACCATAGAGAAACGCCTCAAGGTCTTCAACAAGTTGAACTTTCCCGTCATCAACTACTATGATGCAAAAGGGAAACTTCGAAAGGTTTGAGAAACCCTCTCTCTCGCACAACACTCTTGAAGCACATGTTGCAGAAATCAGAGAGCTTCAGAACTGATTTAGACTAGCATACTTCATGCTTTGAATTCATGCTTCGAATCAATATTGCCTAGCATGTATTATTTTAAGCATAGCATGATACGCAGGCGACTAGCATGCTCAAGTAGATAGAATAATCTTCACAGGCGTCTTGCATGCTTACTCAGGTAATATAATCTTTACGGGCATTGCTTACGATCGAGATCGAATTTCACATACCGGAATTCGACAAAGCAAGCTCCATTTTCGTTTTCTATGGGCGTAATGAGGATCCACAGGGCATATCACTACTGTTGAAAAAAGGAGGAATGAGGGAGCCGTAGTTGATGATGAGTGTTGTGTCTAAACGAAGTGGCAGGAGTAGGGTGCATGCATAAACTTCTACGTATGACGCGGCCATGTTGATAAAGTATTGAGTTGAGAAGCTCTATTATGGCCAAACAAAACTAAGCAGCACGTAAACAAAACAAAACAAAACAAACCAGTGGCGTCACGTCAGAATTGATTCAGAATTTGGCTGAGAATCAGTTCTTGTTTGGAAGACATAACTATTGAGATAAACCCTACGCTTACCAACAGGATAGCATTCTTTTCCATTTTTTAAAAATTCTTTCATGCACGAGCGAGCGCATGTGTCTCTAATTGGCCCCAAAAAATGCACATATTTTTTTGCTGGGTTTCAGTCAGAGCTTGGATGTAGATAGATAGACATGATACTTCCATAAGCTCCCCTGACAGCATGTCAGCATCATAATAATAGAGGACAGCATGCTACTACATAAGCCCATGGCTGCATTCCAGTGGCCAAAGTAAGAAGCTTCTCAAGAGCATGCATTCATCCTGAAGCAATTAGGCTCCAAATTATTTTAACGAAGGAACAACCAAATCGGACACTTGTCCACGCCGATCTAGAAAGACTAAGGAATATATATATATATATATTTATATATATAGCATGAAATTCATTTGTGAAAAATACCATCATTTGATCAATATGCCATTTTTTTCAAACTTATATTTGGTCTAAAAATAGAAACAGTAGGAAAAGTAATCGTCAAACTTATATTTCGTGGGGTGGGGCTGTTTTATTTTCAGAAATTGCATGCAAATGCATTCTATTTTTGTACAAAGAAAACATCATAGGTCACGCAAATAAGAGGTTGATATAGACGCACATTCTGATGCAGCTCCATATATTCTCTTCAGAGCGCAGGATAAGCTCCATCATCGACCAGGAGATGGATGTACAAGGTGCCCTGCAGGCAATATAGCTTCTCTTCAGAGCGCAGGATAAGCTGAGCTGCATCATGGACCAGAGGATGGATGTACAGGGTGCCCTGCAGGTGTCCTTTCACAGAAGGGTTGACAGGCACGAGGTTGGAGAGCAAACTGAGACATTCGAGAGGACGGACTGCAGATTGCAAATGCAACATGACTTGGGTAGGCTGAACTTCAATATGGTGCAGACAATGCACGAAAGACAGCTCAGGGAGGTCTCTGGGTACGCTTTCATCTTACTTCTCACTTGTTTTTATGTTAGTTTATTTAGATGTATTCCACTACCATTTCTATGTCCCTCTTTTGTGTGTCCGTTTCTGATGGCATCGGAACTCTCCAGGGCCACTGGCATTCAATGCTCCTTTCTTTAAATTAAGTTAAAACTTGATCGAGTCCGGACCATGTTGTAATACATCAGAGCTTTCCCTCTATTGAGAAAAATACGACCCACTGGTCCACAAAATACAAAATTCTTTCAATATGTGATGCAAATTATAGCAGGTGGTGGAGGGACTTGCGCTTGGGTGAGCACATTTCCATGAACTTGACTCTGAACATTGCGAGGATCTTGCAATGCATTTGGCGATGGTGCATTGGAGACGGTGACCGCGGCCAGTGAAGTTGAACCAAGAACGTTATGCCACTTCAACCCATCCAATAGGTTTAAATAAGGGTTGTTTTTTCAATTTATTTAAAAGTGATGCAAGTCTACGTGCTGCTTAGTTTTGTGTATCAACATTAAGTCTATGATGCAAGTCTACGTTATGCAAGTCTAAAATAATTTGGAGCCTAATTGCTTCAGGATGAATGCATGCTCTTGAGAAGCTTCTTACTTTGGCCACTGGAATGCAGCCATGGGCTTATGTAGTAGCATGCTGTCCTCTATTATTATGATGCTGACATGCTTTCAGGGGAGCTTATGGAAGTATCATGTCTATCTATCTACATCCAAGCTCTGACTGAAACCCAGCAAGAAAATATGTGCATTTTTTGGGGCCAATTAGAGACACATGCGCTCGCTCGTGCATGAAAGAATTTTTAAAAAAATGGAAAAGAACGCTATCCTGTTGGTAAGCGTAGGGTTTATCTCAATAATTATGTCTTCCAAACAATAACTGATTGTCAGCCAAATTCTGAATCAATTCTGACGTGACGCCACTGGTTTGTTTTGTTTTGTTTCGTTTACGTGCTGCTTAGTCTTGTTTGGCTATAATAGAGCTTCTCAACTCAATACTTTATCAACATGGCCGCGTCATACGTAGAAGTTTATGAATGCGCCCTACTCCTGCCAGCCACTTGGTTTAGACACAACACTCATCATCAACTACGGCTCCCCCATTCCTCCTTTTTTCAACAGTAGTGATATGCCCTGTGGATCCTCATTACGCCCATAGAAAACGAAAATGGAGTATCCAAACTCCCTTTCTCTCTCAACTTAAATGGCCGACAGATCGGTTCCCCTGGGTTGGTGAACCCAGAAAAATCAGACTTACTTAAGTGAAAAGAAAATCATGGAAAAAGAATGTTTAAATCATAAAATTCAAATAAAGGATCTACGAACGCTAAGCATAGAACTCAGTGTCGTTAATACTGTTTCTCATGGGAAGCGCCTCAGCCCATGCTTATTATTATGTCGCCCCTTCGCCGATACCATACGAGGCCAACGCAAACTTTATATTTTCTGATTTGATCTTGCAAAAAAATGTGGATTTGAACCCCTCATTTATTGCATGAAAAAAATGAAGACTTGCTACCTTCGCTCATTATATCACAATCATATGTGATTGTGATATTCTTTGTTAATAACAATACATGATGTAGTAACTTGAAGTATTTCACCATCTGCTGCTAATCTGATGGGAAGAGGCAGACTTTTGTCTTCGCAATACCAAACCCCCAAGGTTCAACTGCTTCCTCCCCAGAGAGCTTGAACACCACCAACTAAGCTCAAGCGACCATCGTTAATGCAACAGAAAATGTAAAGAAAGATTATGTGTTTCATATTTATTAATTTTTCTAACCAAGTCATGTATTTTTTTCAACTCTGTTTCATATCATGCACCCATCTCCCTACCATATCTAAAGTTGCATCTGCAGACTGACCCAGACACAAGCTGCTGAGCGAGAGAGTTCTAGTCATCGCTGGGTTGTCCCATCGCCAGAGCCATATCTCATCTGGCATACAATGCAGCCTGCGCTCCAACCTCAGAACCCATTTCAGGGATTGGATCTTTACACGTCTTTGCCAACTCTAGTTGGTTGGGTCGCAGAGTTAGTTCAAGGATGGACCCGGAATGGAAGACTGTATAATGAATATGGATTTGATTAATAATCAGATAAATTCGGTTCATTGACTTTCAAAGGCCATATCAGGCTAATTCAAGATCTAAATCTGAGATGCAAAGTTTAGATCTTATTTTCAGTTTGGATCCAGGTAGTGTCCAGTGAAGCAGAGGTATTTGTTCTGAAATGTCCGTTATGACATTGGATCCAACAAAATAAAGATTTGAGTGGTGTCGTACTTGTCCGAGCTCTTCTATATAAGGCGTCAATCTGGTCTGATCCAATACCAAAATCAACCTAATTAATCGATATCTCAGCAATGGATACTCCAAAAATTCTGAAAATTGGTAGGAGTGATCCTCAGATATAGACGATTCCAGCGAGCCCTTGGTCGACCCCTGACGTGGCCGGAGCTGACAACGCCAGCCAATTTTGTGACACCACCGTTTATTCTTTCCTTGGCTGAGTCGATCCTCCACCTGATAATCTTTTGTAACACGATCAATTAAGGGGGGTCCCATTCCACTGATCCAGCAAAAAAATGACAACATTTCCCTTCCCTAATTCTCCGTTCAGTCTTAGATTGAATCCAACTCCATTCCCACAATGTC